>NC_090653.1:179486775-179786775 GCF_040937935.1 Hyperolius riggenbachi | reverse complement strand
GACTACTTTTTCAGCTCTGGTGGAGCTTCAGTCGAGTGTAGTCAATGATGAGTTTTTGTCAGATACCATTACAGTCACTGAGACTTCTAAGCCTGAGTACGAGTTTTTTTTTGAGAGTCCAGTGCTTGAGACCCCTGCTCATGATGATTCTTTGCCCGGTACTGGTGTTGGTCCTGTCGTGCCGGACTCTGAAGTTGGCAGTTCCCCGACATGACTAATATATTAGAGCAAAAGCAGTGTCATTAATTGCTTGGGACTTATTACTCCTTCTGATATGGAGATGAGGCCAACCTGAATCATGAACATATATAAAGCAATTGAAATGGTTGCACAGCCTCATAAAGTTTACCAAGTCACGTTTATTATAACAATATGTTAAAAGGACACCAATCCTCAGACATCATAGCCATAGGTCACTATATTCCCCAAAAAACAATCCCCATAAAAACAAATGCTGCGGATAACAAATATGACGCTAGCTGCGTTCCAATATTGATAGTATACTGTATTGAGCATAAGAGCAAAATATGTCTGGCCAAAAGACATTAATCCCGCTGTACTCAATCATGTCCGCGCATTCATTCACCACACATACATGTGCCTAGATAATAGACATGGGGGCCCCCCTTTTTGTATCAACATGAATTCCTCCCAATAGTTCAGTTCATCATGATGTTTCCCAGAACTTGAATGCAGCCATTTGATCAATGTAAATAGGGGTAGATCTCACCCATGTCGGTTATAGGTATTTCATCCCGGAGTTTTCCGCTGGTCCACTAGTCCTTTTTGTAACAGGGTTCTATCGATTGGCCTGGGAGCATGGGGCTGTTAGCTCCACCGTGCCGCAGTTCCCCTGCACGGAGGACGCCAGCTCGGACTTCCGTACTTCACGTGTGTGGATGATGCTGCGGTGCACGCAGCCGCGTCAGCTCCGCCCACCGACGCGTTTCACGTCCCAATTGGACGTTTCATCAGGGTGTGGTTTAGCTAGCGAATGTCACCTCCTATGTAGTGGTCCCAGGCTCCGCCCACCGCATCCCCGTTGTCATGCTCACCATTCCTTCTCACTATGTCAGGTGTGTGCGGTGCGGCCTGATATATACACATCGCACTGTAAGCCAGCTTCTTTTATACTGCCATATTACAAGCAAGCCATATCTGTACTTCATATTTTAAGTCCATATACCACAAAAGTTCTCCACTTATGTCAGTTACGTTTAGTGAACATGCCATATCTGCAAATTATATGTCCATAGCAGATGACAGCAGACCCAAGAAAAAAGAGACAAAATCAATGCATGCAATTTATGATATGGTTCATCACCGAAGACCACTCTGCCTTACCACGCAGGTCAATTCCTGTTATGTACCTGCATGTCAGACCTAATTGATCATCACTGAGGCACATATTATCCTTAAAGGCACAGTTGTCAATCACTGCGGATCCATCCGTACACATGCTTTACCCATTTCCTCACAGTGTTAACCAATATCTATGCAAAACAAAGACAGATACACCCCATGATGGATACTAATTTTGCTCAGGACAGTATTCTTAGTTCAGTGTCTCAATATCTATTCGCTCTAAGGAAGGGGGACAAATCTAATTCAGCATTTAGCCCTCTAGGTGTCACTGTACTAAGCTTAAAGATCCACATCGCTTCCTTACAGTAAAGTATGTCATCAAAGTCACCACGTCTATTTGATATTTTTAAATTGTAGATTCCCTTAGCTGTGGTACCCCTTAGGCTATTCTGATGGCACTCTCTATAATGGTCATAAATGACCCCTGTTGATTTCCCCTTAGTTATCTTTCCAAAGTACTCCAAGACCCTTT
Organism: Hyperolius riggenbachi; assembly: GCF_040937935.1. Classification (NCBI taxonomy): domain Eukaryota; kingdom Metazoa; phylum Chordata; class Amphibia; order Anura; family Hyperoliidae; genus Hyperolius; species Hyperolius riggenbachi. The sequence continues at coordinate 179,784,938 of NC_090653.1, read as the reverse complement.
CTTTAAGTGCCCTTTTGGTCTTAACAATATATTTTAGTCCGCAAGGACATTGTATCATATATACTACCTTTTTGGTATCACAATTTATAAAGGATCTAATGGCGAATTCTTTATTGCCACTACTATCACAAAACACACTGGTATGATCAACATAGGGACACATCTTACACTTGGAACATTTAAACATCCCTGTGGGCCTTCTACTGTCCAACCATGTCACTGGATTCTTTTGCAGTTCACTGTGTACCAACCGATCTTTTAAATTAAGTGCTCTTCTAGCAGTTAGAAGTGGCCGTGGACCAACTATTTTTTCAATTTCTTTGTCAGAGGTGAGTATTGGCCAAAATCTGCTCAATAATTCCCGCAAATTGTTCCAATGGGCCCCAAAGCCAGTCACAAGGCGAATATGTCCATCTTCCTCCGCACTACGCGGCATCCCCCTGGGGGCCAGCAATTCCTGCCGGTCCAAATCCCAGGCTCGCCGCAAAGCATTCCGCAATATCGAATGCGGATATCCACGCTCGCGAAACCGCCGGTACATATTGCATGCTTCTTTCCTGAAGTCATCATCCCTGCAGCAGTTCCTCCTAAGGCGGAGGAACTGCCCATATGGGATTCCCTTCTTTAAGGAGGATGGATGATGGCTAGTTGCATGAAGTACCGTATTGCCGGCCGTCGGCTTACGGTATGATGTTGTTACAATCGCCTGACCCTCAACCTTAAGGAGGAGATCCAAAAATGGGATCTCTCTCCCAAAGGAGAAGGTCAGACGAATGTTCTTGGTGTTACCGTTTAGATTAACTATAAATTGTTCCAATTCCTCAATAGTACCTTTCCAGACCATCAACACGTCATCGATAAATCTAATCCAGAGGGCGACGTGTGCACCAAACTCCGGGCTGGGATAAACCTGTTCCCGTTCCCAGAGTCCCAAATGTAAACATGCATAGGCCGGTGCACACGACGCCCCCATCGATGTTCCGCGTAGTTGTTGATAGAATTGGCCATCAAATATGAAACAATTTCTGGTAAGTATCAATCTCATGGCCTCCACAATGAACGCGCTATGGGTCACTGCAGAGGGATGCCGCTCACGGAGGAAGAAGGACATTGCCCGGAGTCCCTCCTCGTGTGGGATCGACGTGTAGAGAGACTCCACATCGATCCCGACAAGGACGGACCCCGGGGGCACCTCGAAACCGGCCAAAACACCCAGGACATCACGCGTGTCCTGTATGTAAGAAGGTAGCGCCTGGACCAATGGGCAGACTTTTTTATCTATATACTGTCCCAAACGCTGAGTAGGGCTCCCAATCGCCGAAACGATTGGTCGTCCTGGAGGATTTTCCATAGATTTATGCACCTTAGGAATAGTATATAAGGTTGGCACATTAAAGGTGGTTACAGTTAAATACTCATATTCCTTTTTTGTCAACACTTTTTCACATAACCCTTCATCAATAAGGCTGTTGACCTGTTCCTTTATTAGCGGAAAAGGATTGTCTCGAAGTTTCCGATATGTATTGATATCACTTAATTGTCTTTGAATCTCCTGCACATATTTCTCCTCATCCATAAGGACAACGTTTCCCCCTTTATCACTAGGTTTGATTACTAGGTGGGGGGCATTTTGAAGTTCGTCTAACGCTCGTTGTTCCTGTTGTGTCAAGTTTTTTTCATTTTTTAGGGGGAATAACCTTAAATTCCAAAGTTCTTGTTCAATTGTGTTCAAAAATACCTGAACACTTTTATTTTGGGATATTGGGGGCATAAATACAGATTTAAGCCGTAAGGCAGTCATGGGTGGTGGGGTCAAGGGTATGGTAGAGTCACCAGATGTTAATTCAGGGGAAACGTTGTCTGTGTCAGTAGATCCAAAGACATCATGGACACCCTGTTCATCCAGGAGGGATTGTAGAGCCATAATGGCTTCTCTTTCATCTTGTGCCAAACACACATAACCTGAAGTTGGATCATCCTTTGACTGTGGGTTTTGACCCATTGTAAGTTTTAGAATTACTTTCCTCAGAAACAAATAAATGTCCTTATATATCTGAAATATATCACCTGATATAGTTGGTGAAAAGGACAAGCCTTTCTTAAGCAGTGAAATGTGTCTTTCCTCAAGGTTGAAACTAGATAAATTTATAACATTCCTGCTGGCTTCTTCATTACATGAATCCCCATTGGTGTCTAATTTTTCTGGCTCACACTTCTCGTTATCCTGCCTGGATTGTCTCTCCCTTCGGGTTCTCTCATAACTCTTCCCTCTTTCTGATCTCTTCCTCTTCCTCTTCCCCTCCCCCTTCCTTTCCTGCCTCTGCCTCGTCCCCTGCTCTGTGGTATCTCGTCCTCTAAAAAAGTAACAGATCTTCTACTGTTCCCTGATACCCGACATGTTCTGAGGTTTCTCCTGTGCTGGTGTACCCCAATGTGCTCTGTGACCCAGAAAGACCAAGTGTGCCTCGGTTACCAGCATGCTCAGATGCTTCCTTGGTGGAGACATGCTCTGATATGGCCTGCCTGCTTGCATGCCCAGAAGTGGTCTCTGAAAGTCTTGATCTTGATGGGTGTCCTCGTAATTCTGAATCCAGAATAGTCATTGGTTCCATGGGAGGGCTTGGTGGTTCTCCGTGTGAGCCTGGTGGTTGTTCTGCCCTCTTGGGATCTCTGTGGAGCTTCGGAGGGTTCTGGGAGATTCCGGGAGAGATTTTGCTTGGTGCCCTGGATAAGATCAACGGTGGTTTTTGTGTTGTAAGGGACACTTCGAACAGGTATTGTGGCAGGTTTGGTATTTTCGGACGCTCCTTAGAAGGTGGTGGGTATTGTCTGGAGGGTGTCGATGGCTTCTTCTCTGGTGTTCACAGTCCTGATGGGTGTTATACTGAGACTGGTAGTACTGATGGACATGTTTCGGTGGCGTTTGCTTCCGATGAGGTCGGTTTCGGCTGGACTGACTCTGGAATTGGGCCTTGTCGGGCTGTCCTGACCTTCATGAGTCTTCAGTTAGAGTCTTTTGTTGATATCAGTTTGGAGGGTCGTCTGGAATCCGACCCTAGAGGGGGGGGGTACTGTGAGGATCCGCTGGGCTGCCTGCGCAGGCAGGCAGCCTTTTGACCACTGTTCAGGTCTGCATTCTGCGGGTCTCTGGAAGAGAGACCTTTTGTCAGTATTGCAGCTTGCTGCTGAAGAATTTGCATATGTTTGTCATGCAAATTGCCTAGCCACATCCCTTGTAGGCCTGCTCTATATATACCATGTGATATCACAGACCTTTGCTGGTCATAAGAGTTAGATCCTGTGTAACACTCACCGGGAGTGTCAGCCTTGCTCTTTGTTGAAGATTAGCCTAGAGTAATCCCTGGAAACTGCACTGGGCAGGTTTCCTTAGTGCAGTTAGGATCGCTTATCTGTTTTGTTTGTCTGTTGCGATTGTCCTGTCCCAGCGGTGGTCGACAGGAAATCGTTCTGTGTGTCTGGGTGCTAACCGGAACAGCGGTTGTTACTGGCAGCCCCTTCTGATCTGTTTGCCTAGATCGCACTAGCATCCTGCGCTAGTGCTGTGGATCCTTCTGTTCTGCTACTTTGTACCTGGATCGCACTAGCATCCTGCGCTAGTGCTGTGGATCCTTCTGTTCTGCTACTCTGTACCTGGATCGCACTAGCATCCTGCGCTAGTGCTGTGGATCCTTCTGTTCTGCTACTCTGTACCTGGATCGCACTAGCATCCTGCGCTAGTGCTGTGGATCCTTCTGTTCTGCTACTCTGTACCTGGATCGCACTAGCATCTTGCGCTAGTGCTGTGGATCCTTCTGTTATGTCTTCCTGGATCGCGCTAGCCACTTTTGCTAGTGCTGTGGATCCTATCGTTTGCTTATTCATGTTTTCGTGTGTCTGTCTTGTCTGCTACGAACGCTTGCTGGAGGCTCGGTGAGGTAACCGTGAAGCAAGCGCTCGCGTCCTCTGTTTCATGTTTGTCTGTCGGTGGTTAGTTAGGCGTGTTTGTCTCTATTGTGCTTATCACGTGGAGACCGCGCATAAACGCGTGCACTGTTGCGAATGAGTGTGGTGTTCTCGTTTAACTAGCGTTTGTTAATTTCCGTATCTCCTCATTGTATGATTTGATGTGCCTTTGCTACTCTCGTGCTCTGCCTTGCTGTAACCTTGTGTCACGTCTGGCGATTGCACCTCTCGCAATCGCGTTCCTACTTCATATCTGCTGTGGTGTGTGCACCGTCGCGGGTTGGCGACTAGTTTGGTGCACACACATACAATCTGTCTCTGTGCTCATTCTCAATCGCCTCTCTTGCGATTGCGTTCCGTCCCTTTGTGCAATTCCTGTCTGGCGTGTGTGGTAGGGCAGAGGAGCTGTTCCTCTGCACTCCACAGCTACCCCTGTCGACAGGAATTTCCCTCTACAGGTGCATTGCACCTTCTGCTGGGTTTCCGCAAATTATACGTTTGTGGAGGATTTCCGCAGTGTCAGCGCACACGTCTTGTGCGCTGATCACAGAGAGAATTCCACAATCGTTACACTAAGGTGTGAGCTCCGTGATCATAAACACCTTTGGAAACTGACTAATACACACAGATACTGACAAGATCTGAGTGCTACCACGTAGTGATCGCAACGCCAGACACCAGAGAAATGACCAGCACCCAGTATATATACATCAGCGCTCTCCAGCGCCTCCCCTAAGTGCTGGACCAATGAAAGTTGCTGCAATTGTCAGCTGACCGGCCAGGTCAGCTGATCCTCCTCTGACTGCCATAAAGGCCCTGCCTCTCTGCGCGCGCGTCCTCCTAAACCAGTGTGGACTATCAGTCCCAGCCACACCAGTCATGTGTTGTAATGTTGCTGCTGTATTGGATGTGAAATCTGCCGCCACGCTATCTGAGCATGCGGCGTTTCCTCCGCATTCCGCCTTACTGAGAGAAGCAGGCCTATGCGAGCAACTAGCCGCATTGGACGCGGAATCCGCCGCCCTGTAGTTACAGCATGCGGTGGTTTCTCCGCGCTCTGACTGCGCCCCAACTGCCATGTCAAACGCGGAATCAGCCGCCTTATCAGTATTGGCGGTGGCTTTTCCGCGTAACCCCCCCCCCCCCTGAGGAGTGGACTCCGGACAACTCCTACCAGGTTTCTCAGGATATCGAGTTTGGAACTCCCTTCTCAATTTGTCCACATGCATGCGACACTCAGGCACCCATGTTCTCTCCTCTATACTATACCCCTTCCAGTGAACCAGATATTGTAGTGAATTCTGCACTACTCGTGAATCTAAAATTTTCTCTACTTCATACTCAGGTTGGTCGTCTACCATCACAGGAGGAGGAGGATTGGTACCCGCATGGACTGCTGGCTTAAGCAGGAATACATGAAAAGATCTTACACCACGCATGCTAGCAGGAAGATCGACGGCATAAGTAACATTGTTGATCTTCCTGGTCACAGAAAAAGGGCCCACAAACCTGGGACCTAAATTGGCCGAGGGTTGTTTCAGGGTCAAATGACGAGTGGAGACCCAGACCAGATCTCCTGGTCAGAACTTCCACTCTAAGGATCGTTTCTTGTCAGCTTGACCTTTCTGACTCCGAAAAGCCTTTTCCAAGTTGCTTTTCACGACTCCCCAAATGTTTTTAAACGACTTTTGCCAAGTCTCCAGAGCTGGAAACGGAGTGGAGGCTACTGGCAATGGGGAAAACTTGGGCAACTTTCCAGTTACCACCTGAAACGGAGAGAATCCAGAGGAAGCGCTTTTCAGATTATTGTGCGCAAATTCTGCGTACGGCAAGAACTTGACCCAATCAGTTTGCGCTTCAGCAACATAACACCTCAAAAATTGTTCCAAAGACTGATTAACCCTCTCCATCTGACCATTGGTCTGTGGGTGGTAGCCTGACGAGAATGACAGTTCCATGCCCATTTGATGGCAAAATGCCCTCCACAATCTATAGACAAATTGGACTCCCCGATCTGACACGATGTTTTCCGGAATGCCATGAAGTCGGAAAACGTGACACAAAAAAGTGATGAAAAGATCGGCCAACTCCTTGCCCGAGGGGAGTCCCTTCAAGGGCACAAAATGGGCCATTTTACTGAAACGGTTGACTACCACCCAAATGACCGCCATGCCTTCAGACCTAGGAAGCTCACCTACAAAATCCATGGACAGATGGGTCCATGGTTCACTCGGGGTGGGCAAAGGCTGCAACGTTCCCACAGGTGCCAGACGGGAGGGTTTACTTTTAGCACACACTGCACACTCTCTGACATACTCCTTGCAGTCTGTTGCCAAAGAAGGCCACCAAGCACATCTAGCAATCAAGTCCTGTGTTCTGGAGGCCCCTGGATGTCCAGCATTCTTGTGTGAGTGAAACATCTGTAACACCTGGAGACGAAAGGGCAGTGGCACAAACATAACCCCTTCAGGCTTTCCTTCAGGGACATCCTGCTGGAAGGGACCTAAGGTCTCCGTCCAGTCTTCCCAAGTCTCTGTAGCTCCTAGTACTACTTTCTGTGGAACAATGGGTTCAGGTTCTGAGGGCTGTGCTGTCTCTGGCTCAAAACATCTGGACAAAGCATCTGCCTTAATGTTTTTACTACCAGGAGTATACGTAATTACAAATCTAAACCTCGAGAAAAACAGTGACCACCGAGCCTGACGGGGACTCAATCTCTTAGCCCCCTCAATGTATTCCAAATTTTTGTGATCCGTGTAGACTGTAATCGTATGTTCTGCTCCTTCTAGCTAATGACGCCATTCCACAAAGGCCAACTTAATGGCTAGAAGCTCCCTGTTACCTATATCGTAGTTTTTCTCTGCTGGTGAAAACCTCCGAGAGAAATAGGCACACGGGTGTAACCTTCCCTGCAGCCCAGAGCGTTGAGACAGCACAGCCCCTACCCCAACTTCTGAGGCGTCAACCTCTACAATTAATGGATAGGAGGTGTCCACGTGTCTCAATATGGGTGCAGAGCAAAACAGTTCTTTCAGAGTGGAGAAAGCGGTCAGAGCTTCGGGGGACCAATGGTTGGTATCTGCCCCTTTCTTAGTAAGACTTGTGAGGGGTGCAATGACAGTGGAGTACCCCTTTATGAACCTTCTATAGTAATTTGCAAACCCGAGAAATCTCTGAAGAGATTTGAGACCTACTGGTTGGGGCCATTCCAAAACAGCAGAGACTTTGTCGGGATCCATAGAAAGGCCTGAGGTGGAAATTATGTATCCCAGAAAAGCAACAGATGTTACCTCAAAAATGCATTTCTCCAATTTAGCATAAAGTCTGTTTTGTCTGAGCTTGTGTAACACGAATCTGACATGAGCCCTGTGCTCCGAGAGGTTGTCTGAGAAGATCAATATATCATCCAGGTAAACTAGGACAAATTTACCCAACACCTCCCTGAAAACTTCATTAATGAGTTCCTGGAAGACGGCCGGGGCGTTACACAACCCGAAGGGCATCACCAGATACTCGTAATGCCCGTCGGGTGTGTTAAAGGCCGTCTTCCATTCATCGCCCTCCCTGATCCGCACCAGGTTGTATGCACCTCGTAAATCTAATTTTGAAAAAATCTTAGCCTTGGTGACTTGAGTGAATAAATCGTCTATCAAAGGTAACAGATAGCGATTTTTAACTATAATTTTATTCAGTCCCCGGTAATCAATGCATGGCCGTAGGCCTCCGTCCTTTTTCTTCACAAAAAAAAACCCCGCTCCAGCAGATGACCGAGAAGGACGGATGAAGCCTTTGGCTAAATTTTCACGGATATATTCTTGCATGGCCACCTTTTCTGGCCCTGACAGATTGTAGAGATGACCTCTAGGAGGCATACAACCCGATCGGAGATCAATCGGGCAATCAAAAGGGCGATGTGGAGGTAATTTATCGGCAGCTTTGGGACAAAACACGTCCGAAAACTCCGCATATTGTTCTGGAACACCTTCCACATGAATCCTGGTTTGGCCTAAGGTCACCTTCGCTAAACAATGACGAAAATAGTGGGCTGACCAGCTGGCTAGCTGACCGGTAGCCCAGTTTATCTGAGGAGAGTGAAGGTGTAACCACGGCATGCCAAGGATGATTGTGGAGGTTGTCATGCGCAACACGAAAAACTGCAATCTCTCCCTATGCAGCAACCCTATAGTGACTTCCACCTCTGGTGTCTGAGACAGAGGATGGTTACGCTGTAGTGGGGAATCATCCACTGCTGTAACCTGTAGAGGTGGTTTTACTGGGGTGAATGGGATACCCAATTTTTAAGCAAATTCGTAATCTATAAAATTAGCCGCTGAGCCTGAGTCAATGAAGGCCTCAGAGACCTCTGATTTAACCTCCCATGTAATCATACAAGGAAGGAGTAACCGCTTATCCTCTAGGGGTGAAAACTGCACGCCTATGGTATCACCCCCAATTACTCCTAGGCAATGGCGTTTCCCGACTTTTTAGGGCAATTTCGTACTCTATGTCCCCCCTCAGCACAATAAAGACACAAATGCTCAGAAATCCTGCGTTTCCGCTCCATTTGAGACAGCTTTGACCGACCAATCTGCATTGGCTCGGAGGGAGGAGAAGCGGGTGGAGATGGAGTCACCGGGGGTGTAGCATAGGTCAACATTTTAACATTGTCTCTGCCTATGGACTGTTTTTGATATTGTAACTTACGATCAATCCTGATTGCGGGTGAAATGGCCTCATCGACAGTCTTAGGTTCGGGCAGACTTAACATTAGATCTGAGACCTCATCTGATAATCCTGATAGGAAACAGTCTAAAAGGGCATAGGTGTCCCACCTGGCTGAAACTGACCATCTCCTAAATTCTGCCACATAATCCTCGACCGGACCCTTGCCTTGATGCAGTAACTTGAGCTTCCGCTCAGAAGTCGAGGCAATGTCTGGATCGTCGTAAATTATTGCCATAGCCTTAAAAAATTCATCTACAGAGTTTAAAGCTACATCCCCAACGGGCAGACTGTATACCCAGGTCTGGGAATCGCCCGATAACAGAGTTTTAATAAATGTGACCCTTTGGGTCATGGTTCCTGAAGATCTAGGTCTTAACTCAAAATATGACAACACTCTACTCCTAAAATTCTGAAAGTCAGATCTGTGACCAGAAAATTTTTCAGGTACAGGCATACGAATGTCTGTGCTAGGAGGGGATCGCACTTCATCCACTGCCGTCTGAAGGGTACGTAGAGAACCGGACAAAGCATCAATCATAGCTTTGTGATTACCCAGCACTTGATTGATGGAGTCCACCGAAGTGGTAAGTGCGCCCAGACGGTCAGTGTGTGCGTCCATTTGCATTTTTTGGTCTGGCGTTCTGTAACGATCGGTGTAACACAGAGAGGGTCTGATTACCGGTGATCTGCAGTATCACCGAGAATGTAGAATATACCAGATTATTGATGATCTGCAGTATCACCGATAATCAGATATATCTTCTAACCTCTGGACACCTGAGAGATGAGAGTGTTTGGTGCAACAGTAATACTTTGTGGAAAGCACCCGTGGGATGGGCTGCACCTACAGCAGGGATGGGCTGCACCTTAATGGGAAGGGTGCAGCTGCATTGGGGGAGAAGATGGCTAAACGGTTAGAGGAGATTTTAAACTAGGATCTGGGGGGAGGCGGGAGGATAAAGTCTCAATATGTAGACAAGATAAGGTAAAAAGACAGTGGGAGCCTAACATGATGGGGGGTGGAGAGGGGGGTGGGGACAATGTAAAGATTAAGGAGGTTGGTAAAACTTCAAGTAGCCCATTTCGTGTAAACAAAATTGGTAAATGTGATGGTAAAAATATAAAGTGCATGGTAACCAATGCTCGGAGCCTTGCAAATAAAATAGACGAACTAGAGTTCATTCTGAATGACAAAGGCTATGACATTGTGGGAATAATCGAGACATGGATGGATGAAAGCCATGACTAGATAGCTAATTTACAAGGATACAATGTGTTTAGGAGGGATAGAATAGGGAAAAAAGGTGGAGGGGTTTGTCTCTTTGTTAAGAATTCTTTTACAGCTGTCCTCAACGATGAGATGGAGGGAGATTGCGAAGATGTGGAGTCCGTTTGGGTAAATATTCATGGTGGAAATAAAAGTTGCCAATTGCTTATTGGGGTATGCTACAGACCACCCCTTGTTAATGAAGCTGCAGAACTGCGATTACTACAGCAGATTGAAAAAGCTGCAAGTAAAAATGAGGTCATAATTATGGGTGACTTCAACTTTCCAGACATTGACTGGGGTATTGAGGCTACCCATTCTGGTAAAAGCAGCAGATTTCTGGCAGCACTACAGGACAATTACTTGACTCAAATGGTAACGGAACCAACTAGGGGGAATGCGTTACTGGATCTGATCAATTCTAATAGACCAGATAATGTATCAAATGTGCAGGTTCAAGAACATTTGGGAAATAGTGATCACAACATGATAATGTTTGATCTGGTGACTGATAGGCCACGGGGCAGCGGGACCACTAAAACTATGAATTTTAGAAAGGCAAAGTTCAATCAAATTAGGCAGGCACTAAGTTTGGTGAACTGGGATAATGTACTACAAGGGGAGGACACTGAAGGGAAATGGCAAGCTTTTAAACTTATTCTCAATCAATATTGTAGTATGTATATCCCATATGAAACAAAATGTCTAGGAATAAAAAAAAGGCCTCTATGGATGAATAGAAAGGTTAGGGATAAAATGAAGAGGAAAAGGAATGCCTATAAGGTCCTAAAACAGGAGGGGACCGAGGCTGCACTAAGCAATTATAAGGAGTGCAATAAAAATTGTAAAAACGAAATTAGGCTGGCAAAGATCGAAGCTGAAAATCAAATCGCTAGGGATATCAAATCTAACCCAAAAAAGTTTTACAAGTACATCATCTCTAAAAAAAGAAAGGTTGACTGTATAGGAATCCTAAAGGATGAGGGTGGGAACTCAATGGTGGATGACAAAGGTAAGGCAGAGTTATTAAATGCTTTCTTTACTTCTGTCTTCACAAAGGAAACAGCACTGTTGCAAATTACAGAGGCAGAAGAGTCTCAATCTTCTAACTGTAATATTAAATACTTAACGCAGGAAGAAGTAAAGGCAAGACTAAATAAATTAAAAATAGACAAGGCACCTGGCCCGGATGGCATGCATCCTCGGGTCCTAAGAGAATTAAGTTCAGTTATAACTAAGCCCCTTTATCTTATCTTTTGTGACTCTCTTGCAACTGTCAGAGTCCCAGTGGATTGGCGTACAGCCCACGTTTTCCCATTATTTAAAGAGACTCCGCAACAAAAATTGCATCCTGTTTTTTATCATCCTATAAGTTCCAAAAGCTATTCTAATGTGTTCTGTCTTACTGCAACACTTTCTGCTATCACAGTCTCTGTAATAAATCAATGTATCTTTCCCCTGTCAGACTTGTCGGCCAGTGTCTGGAAGGCTGCCAAGTTCTTCAGTGTTGTGGTTCTGCTATGAACTCCCCCTTTCAGGCCCCTCTCTGCACACTGCCTGTGTGATATTTAGATTAGTGCAGCTTCTCTCTGCTCTCGTATCTTTTACAAGCTGGATAAAGTGTCCTCTGAGCTGGCTGGGCTTTCACATACTGAGGAAATTCAGACAAGGGCAAAGCTGTTTGCAGGAAGAAAAGAGCAGCCTGAAACTTCAGTGCATGAGAGCAGAAGGGGGAAAGAAACACACAAATGATCTCTTGAGATTCAAAAGGAAAGGTGTATACAGCCTGCTTGTGTATGAATGTATTTTGTATGTGTGGACAACCTACTTCCTGTTTTGGTGGCCATTTTGTTTGTTTATAAACAAACTTTTTAAAACTGTTTTTAACCACTTTTAATGCGGCGGGGAGCGGCGAAATTGTGACAGAGGGTAATAGGAGATGTCCCCTAACGCACTGGTATGTTTACTTTTGTGCGATTTTAACAATACAGATTCTCTTTAAGAAGGGCAAAAAATCTGATCCAGGAAATTATAGACCTGTAAGCTTAACATCAGTTGTATGCAAACTATTTGAGGGGTTACTAAGAGATACTATACATGACTTCATAGTAGAAAATAATCTTATTTCTCAGCATCAACATGGGTTTACTAAAGACAGGTCCTGTTTGACTAACATGCTCAGCTTTTATGAGGTAGTGAATGCTAATATGGATATTGGGAATGCTGTAGATGTGATATACTTGGACTTTGCAAAGGCCTTCGACACTGTTCCCCACAGAAGTCTGGTGCAAAAGTTGAGGATGCAAGGACTGGGGAAGAGTTTGTGTGCATGGATAGGGAACTGGCTAATGGACAGAAAACAAAGAGTTGTGGTCAATGGATCGTACTCAAAATGGGAGACTGTTAGCAGTGGGGTCCCACAGGGGTCTGTAAATGTAAAGTCATGCATTTTGGTCATACCAATGGTCTAGCACCATACAAAATAAATGGGATACAGTTGGGGACATCAAACTTGGAGAAGTACTTAGGAGTACTCATCGACAACAAGCTAAATAATCGTACTCAATGCAAAGCCGCTGCAGCTAAAGCGAACAAAATTTTGGGATGCATTAAAAGGGAAATAAAAACTCGAGATGCTAGCATAATATTGCCCCTGTTTAACTCTCTAGTAAGGCCACATCTGGAATATGGAATTCAGTTCTGGGCACCACATTATAAAAAAGATATTGCAGTTTTAGAGCAGGTGCAGAGACGAGCTTCAAAATTGATACGTGGGATGGAAGGTCTCGCTTACCAAGAAAGGTTAGATAAACTGGGTTTACTTAGTCTAGAGAAAAGACACCTTAGAGGAGATCTAAAAATACATCAGAGGGCAATATAATAGCTTGGCGGATAAGCTTTTTGTCCCTAGGCCTTCTGAAAGGACTAGAGGACATGATCTGCGCATGGAGGAAAAACGTTTTAGCCATTTATTTAGGAAAGGGTTCTGTACAGTAAGAGTGATTAAGATGTGGAATGCATTGCCACAGGAAGTCGTTATGGCAAACTCTATACCTGTATTTAAAGGGGGCTTAGATGCTTTCCTTGCATTGAAAGACATCCATGGCTACAATTACTAGGCTATGCCTAATGATGTTGATCCAGGGATTTTATCTGATTGCCATCTGGAGTCAGGAAGGAATTTTTCCCTTTTGGGGCTGATTGGACCATGCCTTGTGGGGGTTTTTTCGCCTTCCTCTGGATCAACAGGGGTATGTGGGGGACGGGCTGGAATTGTACTTTGTACTGCCATCTGGAGTCAGGAAGGAATTTTTCCCTTTTGGGGCTGATTGGACCATGCCTTGTGGGGGGTTTTTCGCCTTCCTCTGGATCAACAGGGGTATGTGGGGGACGGGCTGGAATTGTACTTTGTACTGGTTGAACTCGATGGACGTATGTCTTTTTTTAACCAAAATAACTATGTAACTATGTAACTATGGGTGCTAGACAGTAGGAGCTACTGTTAAGGATTAGCTTCCTTCCACAGGCCTGATGCTCCCCAAGGGGCGGAGCCAGGCTGAGACAGGGGGAAGGACAGAACGTGAGTGACACCAATGGTGGAGTGTCACTGACAGATCTGTGAACTATCTCCTAACAGGAGAGATAGTTCTCTAGGTCGGACAAGCCAGGTCGTTTAACACACGGCAGATAAAGTACAGAGACAGTAGGCAGATTCAGAATCCAGAGACTAGCCGAGTTTTGGCAACAGAGAATCAGAAAGACAGGGTACAAAATCAGAGATCAGGAGAATGGTCAGGAATGCAGAAGGTCATAACAGATAATCAACAATGCCTAAGCTTGAGTGTGAGCTCCAAGATTCTCACACTCCAGGAACTAACTAGATAATACAAATAATGCAGATGGTACAGAAATCCTAGACTTAGGTGTGAGTTCCATGGCCGTCAACACCTTGGAAACTGGTCTAGATACAATACAAATAGTAACAGAACTCCTAGGCTAAGGTGTGAGCTCCGTGATCATCAACACCTTTGGAAACTGACTAATACACACAGATACTGACAAGGTCTGAGTGCTACCACGTAGTGATCGCAACGCCAGACACCAGAGAAATGACCAGCACCCAGTATATATACATCAGCGCTCTCCAGCGCCTCCCCTAAGTGCTGGACCAATGAAAGTTGCTGCAATTGTCAGCTGACCGGCCTGGTCAGCTGACCCTCCTCTGACTGCCATAAAGGCCCTGCCTCTCTGCGCGCGCGTCCTCCTAAACCAGTGTGGACTATCAGTTCCAGCCACACCAGTCATGTGTTGTAATGTTGCTGCTGTATTGGATGCGGAATCCACTGCCACTCTGTCTGAGCGTGCAGCGTTTCCTCCGCATTCCGCCTTACTGAGAGAAGCAGGCCTATGCAAGCAACTAGCCGCATTGGACGCGGAATCCGCCGCCCTGTAGTTAGAGCATGCGGCGGTTTCTCCGCGCTCTGACCGCGCCCCAACTGCTATGTCAAACGCGGAATCAGCCGCCTCACTCTGAGTATTGGCGGCGGCTTTTCCGCGTTTTCTCACAGTCTCAACTCAAAGTATGATAACACTCTACTCCTAAAATTTCGGAAGTCAGATCTGTGACGGGAAAATTTTTCAGGTACAGGCATATGTATGTCTGTGCTAGGAGGAGATCGCACTTCATCCACAGCCGTCTGGAGGGTTTGTATAGACCCGGACAATGCGTTAATTAACGACCGGTGACTACCCAGCACTGTTATCCACCGAAGTGGTAAGTGTGCCCAGACGGCCGGTGAGAGCGTCCATTTGCATTTTTTGGTCTGCCGTTCTGTAACGATCGGTGTAACACAGAGAGGATCTGATTACCAGTGATCTGCAGTATCACCGAGAATACAGATATATACCCGATTATTGATGATCTGCAGTATCACCGATAATCAGATATATCTCTAACCTCTGGACACCTGAGTAATATGAGTGTTTGGTGCAACAGTAATACTTTGAGGAGAGCCTCCGTATAGAGGGTGCAAGGCAGTAAGAGATACTGCCCAAAGAACAGGCTCCTTCCAAAGGCCTGAGGCTCCCCAAGGGGAGGAGTCAGGCTGAGAGTGGGAAGGACCAGAGTGTGAGTGACACCAATGGCGGAGTGTCACTGACAGATCTGTGAACTATCTCTAAACAGAGGAGATAGTTCTCGAGGTCGGACAAGCCAGGTCGGCAACAGACAGACAGATCAGATACAGAGGAAAGAGACTGATATGGAATCCTAAGGCAAGCAAGGTTTGGCAACGGAGTATCAGATATAACGAAGTACCAAATCAGAGATCAGAAGAGAGGTCAGGAAAAGCAGAAGGTCATAACAAATAATCAACAATTGTCTAGTCTAAAGGTGTGAGCTCCTTGATCATCAACACCCTGGAACTAGTCTGAAGATATAACAGGATGGTAAAGCTAATTCCTAGTCTTGGGTGTGAGCTCCATAGTCATCAACACCCTGGAACTAGTCTGAAGAATAGCACAGATAATATACAGTATTCCTAATCTGGGGTGTGAGGTCCGTGATCATCAACACCCTGGAACTGGTCTAGCGAATAACACAAATGATATACAGAATTCCTAATCTGAGGTGTGAGGTCCTTGGTCATCAACACCCAAGAACTGGTCTAGAGAATAACACAGAATCTGACAAAAAGGTCTGAGTGCTTCCACGTAGTGATCGCAACGGCAGACAACCAGAGAATGACCAGCACCCAGTATATATAGCAAGGTGCTCTCCAGCGCCTCCCCTAAGTGCTGGACCAATGGGAAGTGGTGGAATTGTCAGCTGACCGGCTTGGTCAGCTGACTCCCTTCTGGCTGTCATAAAAGCTCTACCTCTCAGCGCGCGCGCGTCCTTCTGAACCTGTGTGGACTATCAGTCCCAGCCACACCAGACCTGTGCTGTAAACCATCCACTGTACTGAGCGCGGAACCAGCCGCACCGCTATCAGAGCATGCGGCGGTTCCTCCGCGTTCAGCCATGCTGCCAGATGTAGGCCTATGCGTGCAAACCGCCGCATCGGACGCAGAATCCGCCGCCTTGTTCTCAGGACATGCGGCGGTTTCTCCGCGTTCAGTCATGCTAGCAGATGCAGGCCCACGCGCGCAACCTGCCGTGTTGGACGCGGAATCAGCCGCCTTGCTCTGAGCACCCGCGGCGGCTTTTCCGCGTTTTCTCACAGAAAGCCTAACTGGTGGCGGAAAAAACAAGATATAGATCAGTTCATTGTGATAAGTAGTGATAAAGTTATAGGCGAATGAATGGGAGATGAAAATTGCTTGGATGCATAAAGTGAAACACGACTGAGGGCTGAGGTGGTTAAAGGAAACCTTAAGTCTGCTAAGAAAAATGACTTTTACTCACCTGGGGCTCCCCTCAGCCCCCTGCAGCTGAACGGTGCCCTCGCCGTTTCCCTCCGATGCGCCTGGACTCGCCGATGGCCACTTCCGGTGTGGCTGTCACCGGCCGCCAGGCTGGGAACGCGGCTGATTATCCGCGTCCCCGGCCGCAATAGCATTATAGAGGGCGCTATTGCGGCCGGGAACGCGGGTGATCAGCCGCGTTCCCAGCCTGTCGGCCGGTGACGGCCAAACCGGAAGTGGCCGCCGGCGAGTCCAGGCGCATCGGAGGGACACGGCGAGGGCACCGTTCAGCTGCAGGTGGCTGAGGGGAGCCCCAGGTGAGTAAAAGTCATTTTTCTTAGCAGACTTAAGTATCCCTTTAAGTGGGTTCATACAAACTGATCATAAATATCAAAGGCTAAGACCAATAAATCACAGGTAAGCTGTGCAACAGTGCTGCTCAACAGGATTCCGGATATCTGGGTAGACCCGGATATTTGTAGGCTGTCAAAAGCAAGCTCACATACATTGGCCAGGAATCGAACCCAGGACCACTATGATCACCACTATACTTCCAACAGCACTACATGCTGAAGCCAGCCTAGCATGTACCATTGTGAAATACCCAAGAGAAAAATCAGCTTGCTTATGTGCCTAATTTGCTAGATGAAAGCAGTGGGACTCATGGTGAAACTGCTTACAACATTCAATTCAAGACTTCAGAATCAGAAAGATCATGTGCCCCCCTGGGTGATGCTGGTGTAACACACACAGCAAAGGACAGCAATTTGAAGTCTGGAAGATTCCAGGGCAAGGGTGGGAAGGATGAAAAGCTAGGTGGCCATGCAACCCTTCCTGCTAGCCATTTAGCAGCACTTGTGTGCACAGTGTCTGTGGCACAATTGGTTAGTGCATTTGGCTGTTAACTGAAAGGTTGGTGGTTCAAGCTCACTCAGGGATGGCCTTGCATTTTGTGTTCAAAAAGAACACCGAAGAAAACCCCAGATAGCCATTTGGCAGCTACTACATACACACAGTCCTTGCGGCACAATTGGTTAGTGCATTTGGCTGTTAACCGAAAGGTTGGTGGTTCAAGCTCACTCAGGGATGGCCTTGCATTTTGTGTTCAACGGTTGTCTGAAGAAAACCCCAGATAGCCATTTAGCAGCTACTACATACACACAGTCCTTGTGGCACAATTGGTTAGTGCATTTGGCTGTTAACTGAAAGGTTGGTGGTTCAAGCCCACCCAGGGATGGCCTTGCGTTTTGTGAAGGGAACTAATGTACCCTTCTTAAGCTTGAAGATTGTATACAAATGTAAGCAGACTGCAGAGTGGTGCAGCAGAAGTGTGCTGGGCCCATAACCCAGAGGTTGATGGATTAAAACCATCCTCTGCTAGGCATGACTTCATTTTTGCACCTCGCTTTATCGCATGGGCAAAACGGTTTCCATAGCCCTGTAAGAGAAAGTGTAATAAGGGCCCTGCCATAACATAGATATTACGGTAGCTAAGACTACTCCTGGGCCTTGTAGTTGAAGAGATGAGTGAAATGGCTGACTTCAGCCTGTAATGTTAGTTGATTTGGGTTTGACTCCCGGCCACTGGTGGTATAGCGGTGAGGAGAGTTGCCTTCTAAGCAGTGAACCTGGGTTCGATTCCTGGCCAAGGTATATTAGCAAGCTTTTGACATCCTACAAATCCCTGGAAGACAAGATCCTCCTCCGGAGGAGGAAGAGAGGGCCCTTTACAAAATAATGAAGGTACATGCCTCATATACCCTTGAAAACGTTTTTAAAGCAATTTAAAGGCCACTTCCGGTTTTCTATCCGGATATCCGAATCAGGCGGATACTGGGGTCGGATATCCGACCCGGATTGGAAAAATTTTGATCCAGATATCCGACCCGGATTGTATAGAGGGGTATCCGGATCCGAGTTAGTTCCAGATAGTGAAAAGTGGTATCCGAGCAGCACTAGCATAAGATAGCATACAAAAGTACTTTTACTGTGATTTTTATATGCTTTAGCTTAAGAAAATTGGAAAACCTGGAAACAATCTGACCTGTATAAACTACACCGGGTAACCATAAAAACAACATATATCACATTTGAGTGGGACCTTTTTAAAGGAAAAGCAAAACTTACTTTGAAAGTCAAAATGAATACAGGAAAACAAAAAGACCTGGGCTGTCTAGGAAGCTCTATATTTCCCCATTAAGTCACTGCTTGGATACCATCATATATATGATATCAATAAAGGCAAATCTAACGAAAATAAACTCAAAATAAACAGGTGTTTTCAGTTTGCAACTCAGAAAAAAACCTGCCCCATTCAGGGTTAGAGATGGCACGAATGGTTTGCCGGCAAACTTCCGGGGTTCGCGATTGCGAACGTTACCGGAAGTTCGATTCGCACCCATAGTGCTTCATGAGGGTCAACTTTGACCCTCTACATCACAGTCAGCAGGCACATTGTAGCCAATCAGGCTACACTCCCTCCTGGAGCCACTCCCCCTTATAAAAGGCAGGCAGTGTCAGCCATTTTACTCACTCGTGTGCCTGCAGTAATTAGAGAAGGGAAAGCTGCTGCAGACTCTCATAGGGAAAGCTTAGTTAGGCTCTTGTAGGCTTGTTAGCTTGCTCCTTGCTGATTCTTATTGCTAAAAAAGCACCCCTCAACAGCTCTTTTGAGAGCTAATCTTGTTCTTGTGATCTATTTGTGTGTGTGTATGTGTGTGTGTGTGTGTGTGTGTGTGTGTGTGTGTCACTGACATTTGTGTTGCATAGACAGCCTTGGTAATTCCTACTGTGTGCCACTGCCAGGCCCAGCACATTCAGTAACAAAAATCAAAAAGGTCCGCACACTCACGTGATCCAAGATCAAGGTTTATTCAACCAATGTGACACAAGTCCACTCCATATACCGACGACTCATTTCGGGGCCCCGTGGGGTCCCCTTTGTCAAGGTAAAACAATACAGAATGGTAACAACGTGTAGACTGACAGTGTGTAAGGAAACGCGGAAAATCAGCCGCCTCTACTCAGTAGGAGGCGGCTGTTTCCATGGAGAACATGGCGGAACGCGGAAAAACCGCCGTGTCTGACGCGGCGGTTAGCACGCACAGCTCTGTTGCTGACACTCTGACCCAGCATGGGGAGGCAGCCGCCGGTGCAGATAGCGGTGCGACCAACCCCGCGCATGGGTCAGCAGAGACATTGCAAAGCAGTACTGGTGTGGCTGGGACTGATAGTCCACCTAGGTTCAGAAGGACGTGCGTGCGCGCGGAGAGGCAGAACTTTTATGGCAGTCAGAGAAAGGTCAGCTGACCAGGCCGGTCAGCTGACATTTTCAGCAACTTTCATTGGTCCAGCACTTAAGGGAGGTTCTGGATAGCACTGGTGTATATATACTGGGTGCTGGTCATTCTCTGGTTGTCTGTCGTTGCGATCACATCGTGGTAGCACTCAGGCCTTGTCTGTATCTATGTTCTAGCATAGTTTCCAAAGGTGTTGACGATCACGGACCTCACACCTTAGCGTTAGTAATATTGAACTGTATTATTTGTTATGACATTCTGCCTGCCTGACTATTCTTCTGTACTCTGATTCTGTACCTTGCTATCTCTGATATCCTGTTGCCAAACTCTGCTCGTTCCTGGACTCTGTTATTGCCTCCTGATTCTGTACCCCGCTTTTCTGATACCCCGTTGCCGAACCCTGCCTGTTTATTGGATTCCGTATCTGTCTCCTGAATCTGTACCGTATCTGTCTGTGTGTTTACGACCTGGATTGTCCGACCTCGAGAACTGGCCTTACTGTTAGAGGCAGTTCCCAGACCTGTTAGTGACACCCTCTCACTGGTGTCACTCACACTCTGTCCTCCTACTTTCAGCCTAGCTCCTCCCCCGGGAGAGTCTAGGCATACGGAAGGAACTTACTTCTGTGCAGTACTCCTTACTGCTTCTGTACCTTCTCCTAAGGTGCAATACTCAAAGTATTACTGTAACACCAAAACACTCTATCTCTCAGGTGTCCAGAGGTTAGAATATATATCTGATTATCGGTGATACTGCAGATCATCAATAATCGGGTATATTCTGCATTCTCGGTGATACTGCAGATCACCGGTAATCAGACCCTCTCTGTGTTACACCGATCGTTACACAGTGCAACCTAATAAGCAATCAGCTCAATACTTGGCCCCTCCCCCTAGATTCAAACGTGTCATCATTAACATATGTTTTACATTCAGTGACTACTACTTGTGTATGTGACAGGTGCACATTGTAATACCCATCACTGCATATATCTACCTGCTGTTCACTGTGCACCCACCTACCTACATGAGCTGAGCGCACGCAGTGTCACTGTGCCTGTCTGGTACCTGTCTGTGTGTGACAGGTGCACATTGTAACACCCATCACTGCATATACCTACGTACCTGTTGTTCACAGTGCACCCACCTACCTACGTGAGCTGAGCGCACGCAATGTCACTGTGCCTGTCCGGTACCTGGCTGTGTGTGACAGGTGCACATTGTAATACCCATTGCATATACCTACCTGTTGTTCACTGTGCATCCACCCACCTACGTGAGCGCACGCAGTGTCACTGTGTCTGTCCGGTACCAATCTGTGTGTGACAGGTGCACATTGTAATACCCACTGCATATACCTACCTGTTGTTCACTGTGCACCCACCCACCTACGTGAGCGCACGCAGTGTCACTGTGCCTGTCCGGTACCTGTCTGTGTGTGACAGGTGCACATTGTAATACCCACTGCATATACCTACCATGTTGTTCACTGTGCACCCACCCACCAGTGTGATATACCACTCCGTGCATACCTGTTAACTGCACCTGTGTGACTGCACATTGTATTAGTCAAGTCAGTGCATACCTTTCACTTCATCCCCCCCCAATATAGACAAGACAGGTAGAGGCAGAGGTAGAGGCAGACCCAGAGGAAGGCCACCCGGCAGGTCTGTGCGAGGTCGTGTTGATGTGATTTCGTGTGGCCCTGGCCCAAAGTACAGTGCTCAGAAGAAGGCACTTCCCATCAACTCCCAAGATTGTCAGGACGTGGTTGACTACTTAACACAGAACACCTCATCTTCCGCAGCCACCAGCGCTACTACAAGCACCACATCCGCAGCATTTGACACTTCGCAGGAGTTAATTGGTGGGGAATTAACTGATTCACAGCCATTATTGTTACAACCAGATGAAGGCGCTAAGCAAGTTACACCACCTCATATGTCTGAGTTAGGTGGAGACACTATGGAGTAACGTGTGAGGAGGAGGAGGATGAAGTACCTGCTGTTGGTGCAGTTTTGGAGGTGTCTGAGGCAAGCGAAGCTGGGTGTAAGGATTGATCATGCAGATTGTTGTCGTGACTGGAACCAGACTGGCAGATCCACGATCTCTGCATGGCAATCCTTTAGGTTTAAACAAAACCAGAAGATCACACTGAAATACAGACGTCTGTACAACGGAGTAGAAATGATAAATGTGTTTATTTACAATTATGCAATGTGTACAAACACAGATCACCAAACACATACAATCTATACTAATTAAAGAGGAACTGTTAGGTATAAGGTCTCAGAGAAAATAAACACATATATCAGTAGCTAAAGATTGGCTGTACTTACATTACATATGCATTTCACTGTCCACGTTTGGATTTCACAGAATTTTTATATAGTATATGCAGAGAATGATGCTCCTGACAGCCCATGGCAGGTTCCATGTTTGTGAAGCCAAATGTGTCGTCATGTCCTGCCTGCTTCCTGATCACAGAGGAGCTCGTACAGAATAACACAGTGTGCAGTGAATATTAATGAGCCATGTGGCTAGGAACAATAGCGGACTCCTGCAGTGTACTCTGCCCGGAGATTTATCTATGCTGTGGCTGGACTGAGTTAGAAGCTGCTGAAACTTGATCCCGTCTTCTCCTTAGCAGCCGAGGGGAGGGCCCCAGAATGCTTTGCAGTATGGAATGCGGCTTGTGTCCTCCTTAGGAGCTTAGCTTTGCTGATAAGCACACATCAAATGTAAGAGAGATTTTTATCTTTAGTAATGCCTTTTTGGCTTCTGTCTAAACTGTTTAACACAGGAGAATAGAGGTTTAAATTAGCTTCTGCAGCCTGACAGTTACTCTTTAAGGGAATATTCTATGCATTGCACAGGTCATAACTTACTAAACAAAACACCACAAAAGGTTTGCTGATTACAAAATCTGTATTGAATATGTACACACCTTGCTTCATATATTCTACAAACCTCCCGTGAAATTGCAAATGCCCCAATAAGACCTCTCCCCCCCAGAAACACAGTTCTTCCCGGCCTGCAGGACTTTTGAGAAGTTGACTATACCAGCGCTGGTTTTTGACTTTTTGATGACCAACATACAACGGTATTGCAGTTCCATGCACTGGTTCTTTAAACGTGATCTGTCCTAATATGAAAAGCAAGCCTGTGTTCAAAGTCTGAGGAGATGAGTCAATCCCATTTAAAACAGTCGCAGCGGCCCAGCTGCATGACCTGCAAGAAAATAACGTTCATTTGCCCGTGGACCTGCCCGCAGGTTTAAATCAATGATTTTTGTTTCTCACCACACTCGGGTTTTCTGGGAGCGAGGACCAAGCGCGCGGGCGTCCCCGCCTGCTCCTTTCTGCCCTACTAGCTCCCTCATGAACAAAGTCTTTCTCCCAGTGGGCTGGCGTGTTTGTATTTGCCGCGGACTTCCGTCTCTCACACGGGCCTGTGATACGTCACTTGCTGCAGCTACGGCGGCCGGCTGTGCCCAAACTTCTTGCCGACGCGTTTCACTCGCTCCTTGCGAGTTTTCTCAAGGCATAAGGCGTAAATCTGATGAGAGCGCCCTCTCGTGGCTGTTAAATAGGCCTTCTTCTCATGTATATTCATATTTCCCTGTACTTTCTGTCTGGCGCCATCTTGTGGCTGCTTTGATAAATTTTTCCATTTGTATTACTCATTCAACATGGTTAAATGCGCTACTATAGCACAATTATTTAAATTTTCTATATATCACATTATTAGAAGTACTAAAATCATGCATTCCATTATATGACCTTTTATACTCTCTCATTACATTTATTTGGGATATAAAATTGCCTCTAACAAGAGGGGACCCCCCCCCCCCCCCAGAAAAAACACGGGCATAAATAGTAGTTTTATTTTCCACTACTCAAATGTTGTTAACTCACTACGGGAAGAGATCTGGGCTACACCCACCTTTGTTTTTTATAAGAACATTTGAGTAGTGGAAAATAAAACTACTATTTATGCCCGTGTTTTTTCTGGGGGGGGGGGTGGCGCAATGGTTTGGGTGTCTCCTGGGTCCCCTCTTGTCAGACTTTGAACACAGGCTTGCTTTTCATATTAGGACAGATCACGTTTAAAGAACCAGTGCATGGAACTGCAATACCGTTGTATGTTGGTCATCAAAAAGTCAAAAACCAGCGCTGGTATAGTCAACTTCTCAAAAGTCCTGCAGGCCGGGAAGAACTGTGTTTCTGGGGGGGAGAGGTCTTATTGGGGCATGTGCAATTTCACGGGAGGTTTGTAGAATATATGAAGCAAGGTGTGTACATATTCAATACAGATTTTGTAATCAGCAAACCTTTTGTGGTGTTTTGTTTAGTAACATACAATCTATACACAACCTACACGTGGTGCACCACAACTTGCTAAACCTATATACATACAATGATACATAACACACACTATATACAGGAGCATATAATCAAATCAGCAAATGAGATAATAGTCAGACAGGCAGTAATCAAACCAGGCAATCAAAATGGATCAGAAGTACAGAATCAGAAGGCAAGAGATTAGTAGGACAAGCAGGGGTCAATATACCAGGAGTTCAGGATACAGGACTGATGGCCAGAGTCACAACACTGCAGGAACAAGACAAAATGACCTAGCAATGTGCTGCTAGCAAGTCCATCCTTATATATGCAGCATATTGATCAGGTGACTGGCTAGAATATTCCACAGTTCCATCTGCTGGTGAGCCGGGAAGTTGCATAGCTCTGCTGGTAGACAGCGGAAGTCCACTTCAAGTTCCTCAGTGCTGCCACAAGCAGGGTGACACAGGCACAGATCATTACACTGGGCAGGATGATTATGATGATGACGATGATACGGATACCACGTGGAATCCTAAGATGACCAAATGGACAGTTCAGAGGGGGAGCCAGAGAGGAGTAGGAGGAGATGAGTTGCTGAAAGAAGCAGGGGGAGCTCGTCGTCAGAAACAGCTGGTGGCAGTGTCCGGCGCCAGCCAACATGCCCTTCAACGTCAGCTGCTGATGCCACCATAGTGCCATCACCCCAGGGGGGCTCAGCGGTTTGGAAATTTTTTAGTGTGTCGTCCGTAGATCAGAACAATGTCATCTGTTCTCTCTGCCTCCAAAAATTGAGCTGTGGAAAGGCCAACACCCACGTAGGGCCAACTGCCTTACAAAGGCCTCTGCAGAAAAGGCACAAACTGCAATGGGAAGAGCACCTGAGCAAAAGCAGCATACAAAAGCAAAGCCACCCTCCTTCTCCTCTTCCTCCTTTAGGTGCAGCATCTTCAGCCGCTTTCACCCTTGCACCTTCACAGCCACCCTCCTCCACTCCGCCTCTGCCTTTGAGCGGTTTTTGGTCCTCTGTCCACAGCAGCCAGGTGTCCATGAAGGAAATCTTTGAGTAGGAGAAGCCAATTTCTGCCAGTCACTCCCTTGCCCGGTGTCTGACAGCTGGCTTGGCGGAACTGTTAGCTCGCCAGCTGTTACCATACCAGCTGCTGGACTCTAAGGCCTTCCGTAAATTTGTGGCCATTGGGACACCGCAGTGGAAGATGCCAGGCCGCAATTATTTCTCTAAAAAGGCGATACCCAAACTGTACCAAGAAGTTGAGAGGCAAGTGGTGTCATCTCTGGCACACAGCGTTGGGTCAAGGGTCAACCTGACCATGGATGCCTGGTCTGCCAAGCACGGTCAGGGCAGGTACATTACTTACACAGCCCATTGGGTCAACCTGGTGACTGCTGACAAGCAGGGAGTACATGGCTGTGCAGCAGACCAACTTGTGACACCTCCACGGCTTGCAGGCAGGCCTCCTGCTACCTCCTCTCCTTTTTCTCCTACTCCTCCTGCTACATCCTCTTCGCTATCGTCCTCCTCCTCCTCCTTGGCTGAGTGGAAGTTCAACTCTACTGGTGCTGCGATCTTCTCTCCAGCTACACAGCCCCATCTCCCCAGGGCCTATGCTGCATGCCAGGTACGACGATGTCACGCCATCTTAGACATGTCTTGCCTCAAAGTCACATTGGAGCAGCTCTTCTGTCTGCTCTTAACAAATAGGTGGATCAGTGACTGACCCCGCACCAGCTGGATATCGGCAACATGGTGTGTGACAACGGCAGCAATCTCATTTCGGCTTTGAATTTGGGAAAGTTGACACATGTACCCTGCATGGCACATGTGCTGAATCTAGTCATTCAAAGATTTGTTTCAAAGTACCCAGGCTTAGAGGACGTCCTGAAGCAGGCCAGGAAGTTGTGTGGGCATTTCAGGCGGTCTTACACGGCCATGGCACACTTTGCGGACATTCAGCGGAGAAACAACTTGTCGGTGAGACGCTTGATATGTGATAGCCTGACTCACTGGAATTCAACCCTGGTCATGTTCTCTTGCCTGCTAGAACAGGAGAAAGCCGTCACCCAGTACCTGTAAAATTACAGTAAAAGGACACAATCTGGGGAGATGGGGTTGTTCTGGCTCAACAACTGGACACTGATGCGAAATGCATGCAGGCTCATGCGGCCGTTTGAGGAGATGACTAACCTGATGAGTCGCAGTGAAGGCACCATCAGCGACTTAATCCCGTACGCTTACTTCCTGGAGCATGCCATGCGTAGAGTGGTGGATCAAGCTGTGGAGGAGGGTAAAAAGGAACAGTTATGGGAGGAACAGTTGTGGGAGCAATTTTCTTCAGAACCAGATGTTTCCTCAACACCTGTGGCAGCACAGAGGGGGGAGGAGGAGGAAGGGTCATGTGGGGAAGAGGAGTTAGACTCGGATGATGAGGAAGGTTTTTCTTTGGAAGAGGAGGAGGCAGCAGAAGAACAACTGCAGCAGGCATCGCAGGGGGCTTGTGCTGCTCAACGTTCCAGTGGTATTGTTCGTGGCTGGGGGGAGGAGGAGGAGGACTTACCTGACATCACTGAGGAAGAGCAAGAGGAGATGGATAGTATGTCTGGATCCAACTTTGTGCAGATGGCGTCTTTCATGCTGTCCAGCCTGTTGAGGGACCCCCATATAAAAAAACTCACTGCCAGTAATCCTCCTCCCATGTCCACGCAGGCAAGGACAGGACGCTCCAGCGATCTCATGGTGATGTTGGACATGCGGACATTCTTTAGTCCAATGCCTCGCCTTAGCGCTTCCGGATCCACCCTCCACCAACGCCTGGACCGGCAGGTAGCCGACTACCTGGCCTTAAGTGTGGTTGTAGACACTGTGGGCAGCGATGAGCCCTTGGACTACTGGATGCGCAGGCTTTACCTGTGGCCAGGGCTGTCCCAATTTGCCATCCAACTTCTGTCTTGCCCTGCCTCAAGCGTCCTGTCATAAAGGACCTTCAGTGCAGCTGAAGGCATTGTCACTGAGAAGAGAAGTCACCTAAGTCATAAAAGTGTTCAGTACCTCACCTTTATCAAAATGAATGAGGCATGGATCCCAGAGGGCTACTGCCCGCCCGAAGACTAAGTCAGTCCCCACACACAGCATCTCTGCCTGCACGCCATGTGACTGGCTGCCTGACCCAAGACTAATTCGCTCCCCACACAGCACCTCTGCCGGCAGGCCGCTTGACTGCCTTCTCCGCCACCACTATGTGAGAAAACGCGGAAAAGCCGCCGCGTGTGCTGAAGGCAAGGCAAGGTGGCGGTTTGCACGCGTAGGCGCACGTCTGGTGGTGTGGCAGAACGCGGAAAAGCCGCCGCATGTTCTAACAGCAAAGCGGCTGTTTCCGTGTCCAAAGTGGCGGTTTGTACGCAGCAGCGTGCCTTTGGAGTGGCTGGGTCTGTTAGTCCACATAGATGGATGAAGAGCTACGCGCGCGCAGGCCAGAAGTCAGGACCTTTATACCAGCAGGGGAAGTGTCAGCTGATCAGGACGATCAGCTGATTCCTGCTGGACACATGATTGGCTGAGTGACTCGGGCTGGACAGCAGAGTTCAGCTACTATATATTCTGCTTGCTTGTCAGTTGCTGGTTGTCTGCCATTGCAAACACTTTGTGGAAGCATTCAGACCATAGTCAGATCCTTACAGTGTGTTTGAACCAGGTGGACCTGGGAATTCACACTGAGCCAGATTACCTTGTACTGTTATTATTATTGGTTAGACCAGTTCCAGGGTGTTGAGATCAAGGCCCTCACACCCCAGACTAGGAATACTGTGTATCTTCTGTGTATTCTCTAGCATAATTCCAGGGTGTTGAGATCAAGGCCCTCACACCCAAGACTAGGGAACTGTATTGTCTTTGTGTTATATTCCAGACTAGTTCCAGGGTGTTGATGATCACGGACCTCACACCCAAGACTAGGGAATTGTATTATCATTTATGTTATACTCCAGACTAGTTCCAGGGTGTTGGTGATCACGGACCTCACACCCAAGACTAGGGAATTGTATTATCATTTATGTTATGCTCCAGACTAGTTCCAGGGTGTTGTGACTACGGACCTCACACCCCAGACTAGGATTGTGCTGTTACTGTATTACGTTAGCCCAGTTTAGGGCAAAACCTTTCATATTAGCAGCAGGGCTTCCTGCAACCCAGCCTTGGTCCCTCGCCCAGGGGTCCACAGGCTACAGGAATATCACCCACAGTCAGGGGTGAAATCCTCAGGAGTCTTAGGCCGCCAGCTCCTCTGGTGGTCCCCACTCAGAGTTGTTACTGTTACACCAAACACTCTCACTATTCTGGTGTCCAGAGGTTAGTAATACATCTGTATTATCGCTGATTCTGCAGATCATCGATAATCAGGCGTATATCTGCATTCTTGGTGGTACTGCAGATCGCCAATAATCAGATTCTCTCTGCGTGCTGACACCAATCGTTACACACCAACAGGGTCCAGGACTCCAGGTGGATTCCTGAATTTTTAAGGCCGCTGCTAGCAGCGGCCGCTATAATAATTTTTCTGGTGCGTGTACATGCCTGCCTAATTTTTCTGGCTGCACTGCAGCTGCAACAACAAAACAAAAGGCATGTACATGTGCCAATTCCCCTTCGTGATCATTACCTTGCCGCGGTGAAGGGGCTTGCGTATCACAATGATGCAATGACCGCCGGCTATATGAGTGTCTCGGGGGGTGGCACACGATAATAAGGTTGTTGCTTCAGTGTGGACAGACCAAATTTGATCAGCTGGACAGTCACTGTTCTGTCATTCAGATACCCCAGCCCGACTATATGGGCTGGAAAGCCGCCATCACCTGCACTCTCGTCATGGTGCACACCAGTCCAGCACGGCCATCACTACACAAACAGCTGTTTGCAGTCACTGCATACCTTTCACTGCATCTTTGACTGCACATTGTATTATACATGGCAGTCAGTGCATACCTTTCACTTGAATGGATGGCAGACTTGCCCTCCATAACAGATTCTCGTTAAAGGATTTAAAGTTGATTCATCTCATATACAGCAGGGCCTCGAAAGTCCTCCTGTATTGTTATTTTTGGTCACTACCTCGGGACGTGCATGCCACGCCTGCTGCCCAGTGGTGCTCGGATACCATTTTTCACTATCTGGAACTAATTCGGATCCAGATACCCAGACATCCGGGTCGGATATCCGAGTTCAAAATTTTCCAATCCGGATTCGAATAGGATATCCGACCCCAGTATCCGGGATATCCGGCTGGATTCGGATATCTGGATAGAGAAACCGGAAGTGCCCTTTAACTTGCTTTAAAAATAGTTTTTAGGGTCAATGAGGCATGTATTATCACTATTTTGCACAGGGGAACAGTAATTGATGACTTGGGGACTTAACCCCCCCCCACCAAAAAAAATGGCTGTCAATTAACATCAGGCCTAGGTTCCAGACAGCGGTCGTGCAGCCCACATTGTGTTCAAAGTCCAATGTGCCATGTGCAAAGTGCGAAGTGCCACATGCAAACACGTGCAAAGTGCCATGTGCATAGTGCCAAGTGCAAAGTGCCACGTGCAAACATGTGCAAAGTGCCACATGCAAAGTGAAAACACGTGCAAAGTGCAGTGTCATTTGCAAACACGTGCAAAGTGCAAACACGTGCAAAGTGCCACATGCAAACATGTGCAAAGTGCACTTTGCACGTGTTTGCACTTTGCACGTGTCATTTTGCACTTTGCATGTGTTTGCATGTGGCACTTTGCACGTGTTTGCACGTGGAACTTTGCACGTGGCACTTTGCACGTGTTTGCACGTGGCAGGAAGCAGCTGGCCTGGTGTGTGCACAGCACACACACAGACACATAGCAGCTGCAGCAGCACTGCAGCACACACTCTGTCACACTATGAGACATCAATCAAGCTAATTAACGATTAAACTATAGAGTAGTGATAGTAGTGAAGGGGTTAATCAATGAACAGCTTTAGGTTTATAACTGTGGAGCATGTCTCTCAGTGTGCATTCAGCAAGCCAGGACGATCTGTCTTATCATGGCAGCCCTCCTTATTATACAGGGGGGCTGGCCAGTGTTCCTTTCTGTGATTGTGTGCCAGGGCTTAGGCTGGGAGGCCTCTGATTGGCTCAATGAGGTCAGGTGGTGCCGGCCAGGGTTACCCTCTGTGATTGGTTGCTAGGGCTTCTGCTGGGAGCCCTCTGATTGGCTCCAGGAAGTAATCACCTTAGTTACAGTATTTCGGATCCGGATACCCGCAGATATCCGCGGATATCCGGATTATCCGCCCAACTATCCGCAGATAGCTATCCGGATTTGGGCCCAGCTGTAACGATCTGTGTCTGAGAGGGTCTGATTACCGGTGAACTGCAGTCTCACCAGGAATACAGAATATACCCGATTATTGGTGATCTGCAGTATCACCGATAATCAGATATATCTACTAACCTCTGGACACCAGATAGGACAAGTGAGTGTTAGATGCAACAGTATACTTTGAGTACTTCACCAGAAGTATGTTCCTTCCTATGGCCTAGACTCTCCAGGAGGGAGGAGCTGGGCTGAGGGTAGGAAGGACAGAGCGTGAGTGACACCCGAGAGGGAGGGTGTCACTAACAGGTTTGGGAACTGCCTCTAACAGTAAGGCCAGTTCTCAAGGTCGGCAAGCCAGGTCGTTAACACACAGACAGATAAGGTAAAGATTCAGGAGGCAGATACGGAATCCAGTAAACAGACAGGGTTTGGCAACGGAGTATCAGAATAGCACAGTACAGAATCAGGAGGCAAATACAGTCCAGGAACGAGCAGAGTTTGGCAACAGGATATCAGAAATAGCAAGGTACAAGATCAGAGTTCAGAGGGATAGCCAAACAGGCGGAAGGTCATAACAAATAATACAATGCAATGTTCCTAATGCTAAGGTGTGAACGCCTTGATGTCAACACCTTTGGAAACTATGCTAGAACACAGATACAGACAAGGTCTGAGTGCTACCACGTTGTGATCGCAACGGCAGACAACCAGAGAATGCCCAGCACCCAGTATACATAGTAAGGTGCTCTCCAGCGCCTCCTTTAAGTGCTGGACCAATGGCAAGTGGTGAAAATGTCAGCTGACCGGCCTGGTCAGCTGACCCTTTTCTGGCTGTCATATAAGCTCTGTCTCTCAGCGCGCGCGCGCGTCCTTCTGAATCTGTGTGGACTAGCAGTCCCAGCCACACCAGACATGTCTTGCAATGTAACCCTTGATTCAAGCGCAGGGACCGCCGCCCCGCTCTCTAAGGGAGCGGTGGTTTCCCCGCGTCCGGCTGCACTGTCAATTGCTCTGCCATCCGTGCAATCTGCCGCCTCCAACGCGGACTCCACCGCTCTGTCCATGCGGCATGCGGCGGTTTCTCCGCGTTGTGCCGCCATGATGTACGCGGAAACAGCCGCCTCACTCTGAGCCCTTGCGGCGGGTTTTCTGCGTTTCCTCACACCAGCTATCTGGAATCCAAATTCGGTCGGATAGGGCTAAAAAGTTCAGATATCCGGGTTACCTGGATATACGGATGAGCACCCCTGCTGCTGCCTTCCTTGGATGTGTGGTAGCCGTTCCTGCTCCTTTGCTCACAACGTGCCTGCTGCCTTCCTTTGATGTGTGGTGGTGGTAGCCATTTCTTAGGCTCCCACTCCGGACTCGAATCGAACCAGGATTCCCCGGCCATTACCCGCGGCCACCATGCTACTGAGAAAGTACCATCAAAAGTTTCATACAGTTGAATGAATGGCAGACTTGCCCTTCATAACACATTCTCGTTAAAGGCAAGTGGTGTCATCTCTGGCACACAGCGCTGGGTCAAGGGTCCATCTGACCACAGATGCCTGGTGTGCAAAGCACGGTCAGGGCAGGTACATTACGTATACAGCAAATGGGTCCTTACTTGGATGTGTGGTGGTGGTAGCCAGTTCTCAGGCTCCTACTCCGGACTGTAATCGAACCCTGATTCCCCTGCCATTACCCATGGTCACTCACAAAGACAGACTTGCCCTCCATAACAGATTCTCATTGCAGGTACTGAACAGCAAGCAGAACAAGTATTTAAAAAAATAGATGTAAGCTTTAACAATGGTAGAGAAGGAACCATCGAAAGTTGATAAGGCAGTCAGACATTACCTGATATCACTGAGGAAGAGCAATCTCGCCATGGTGCGCACCAGTCCAGCACGGCCGTCACAACACAAACAGCTGTTTGTGGTGCGTTACACAGTGAGTTTGGTGTGTCAGTGTGAAGCAGTACTCTAATTACACTCCCTGATTGATGTATACACACGCAAGATGTTTTAAAGCACTTTAGGCCTGCAATTTAGCATTCAATGTCATTTCGGCCCTTAAAACGCTGCTTTGCATCAAATCCAGATTTTTCCCCGGGACTTTTGGCGTCTATCACAGTCCGCCTTGCCCCCTTCCAGGTAT
Organism: Hyperolius riggenbachi; assembly: GCF_040937935.1. NCBI lineage: Eukaryota > Metazoa > Chordata > Amphibia > Anura > Hyperoliidae > Hyperolius > Hyperolius riggenbachi. Next base: position 179,752,441 of record NC_090653.1, on the reverse strand, counting down.
TAGACCCCTTGAAACATCTTTTCCATCACTTTTGTGGCCAGCATAAGTGTTTCTAGTTTTCAAAGTTCGCCTCCCCATTGAAGTCTATTGCGGTTCACGCAAAAGTTCGGGTGAATCTAACGCAGTTCGCGAACCGTAAAACGGAGGTTCGGGCCATCTCTATTCAGGGTGACTATATAATATATATAGGATCAACAAATATCCAAGCCAATAACTCACAGGTATTAATATAACTGAAATGTTATAATTACCAAATATGTGGAGTATGGGATCCTGCCGGGCCTATAGTACCACTCCGATCCTTCCTTTCTGGAACCTTTTAGGTGTGGGAGTCTTGTAAGGGTGTGCCTCCCTTCTTAGGTGTGTTGTTTTTTTCTGATGACTAGGCCTTATAATTTATCCTCATCACTATCTAAAATCCGGCCCCAGGGATTAACTCCTCTAACCAATCAGTAATCAATAGGTGTGATCACCCGGTTAATATTAATTCAATATTGACTAATATTCCTGTGAGCGTGCAATGTTTTCCATCACCTGTAGATGTCACCATTGGCTCATTAATGGATTATACTGACTTTGTAATTGTGATACTTTCCAGCAGGGGCGTTATTGGATCATGTTTAAAATAAAAGGTGAATTATGCCCATAGCAGTTTTGTTTTGCCCATGGAATGTTGACATTTGCTTCAAGGTAGACAAAAGTCCCCTAATCTCTTAATACCTTCCTTTACCACTTGCCGACTGCCTTAAGCCAATGGGCGGCGGCAAGGGCTGGGCCCAAACGACCGCAATACGCCCCTCGGCGGTGGCGGTGGTGGGCGTGGTTATGCGGCGATTCGTGACGCGATCAGTAACCCGTGGGCCGTTCGGAAGCGCCGGCAGGTTACTAGTGTGCATATCGCCGCATTAAAAGTGTATAATAGGCTTTGTAATGTATACAAAGCCTATTATACAGGCTGCCTCCTGCCCTGGTGGTCCCAGTGTCCGAGGGACCACCAGGGCAGGCTGCAGCCACCCTAGTCTGCACCCAAGCACACTGATCTCCCCCCTCCCCCTTCCCTCTGATTGCCCACAGCACCCCTCAGACCCCCCCCTGCCCACCCCCCAAACCCCTGTTTGCACCCAATCACCCCCCTAATCACCCATCAATCACTCCCTGTCACTATCTGTCAACGCTATTTTTTTTAACCCTAAACTGCCCCCTGCTCCCTCCTGATCACCCCCCACCCCTCAGATTCTCCTCAGACCACCCCCCTCCTGTGTACTGTATGCCTCTATCCCCCCTGTAATAACCCACTGATCACCTGTCAATCACCGGTCAATCACCCCCTGTCACTGCCACCCATCAATCAGCCCCTAACCTGCCCCTTGCGGGCAATCTGATCACTCACCCACACCATCAGATCGCCCGCAGATCCGACGTCAGATCACCTCCCAAGTGCATTGTTTACATCTGTTCTCTCCTCTAAGCACCCACTAATTACCCATCAATCACCCATCAATCACACCCTATCACCACCTGTCACTGTTACCCATCAGATTAGACCCTAATCTGCCCCTTGCAGGCACCCAATCACCCGCCCACACGCTCAGATTGCCCTCAGAACCCCCCTTATCAATTCGCCAGTGCATTGTTTACATCTGTTCTTCCCTGTAATAACCCACTGATCACCTGTCAATCACCTATCAATCACCCATCAATCACCCCCTGTCACTGCCACCCATCAATCAGCCCCTAACCTGCCCCTTGCGGGCAATCTGATCACCCACCCACACCATCAGATCGCCTGCAGACCCGCCGTCAGATCACCTCCCAAGTGCATTGTTTACATCTGTTCTCTCCTCTAATCACCCACTAATTACCCATCAATCACCCCCTGTCACTGCTACCCATTAGATTAGAACCCTATCTGCCCCTAGGGCACCCAATCACCCACCCACACCCTCATAACGACCTCAGATCCTCCCAGACCTCCCCCCCCCCCCGTGTACTGTATACATCTATTTTCCCCTGTAATCACCTGTCATTCACCCGTCATTCACCCATCAATCACCCGTCAATCACCACCTGTCACTGCCACTTATCAGATCAGACCCTAACCTGCCTTTTACGGGCATCTGATCACCCTCCCACACCATCAGATTGCCCCAGACCTACCCTCAGTTCACCTCCAAAGTGCACTGTTTACATCTGTTCTGCCATCTAATCACCCACTCACTGATCACCCATCAATCAGCCCCTGTCACTGCTACCCATCAGATTAGACCCCTATCTGCCCCTAGGGCACCCAATAACCCACCCACACCCTCAGAACACCCTCAGACCCCAGCCCTGATCACCTCGCCAGTGCATTGCTTGCATCAGAATCAGAATCAAGTTTAATGGCCAAGTACAGGGGTTTGTACATGGAATTGTTTTTAGCACAGACAAGATCAAAGTAGTACACAAGACAAGATATACAGTAATGTAGACTAACATACATGCAATAGTAGTACAGGAAGACGATAGAGTACTTAGTAGATCAAGACCACCTAAGGAGATGAACCGTCGGCGGGAGTCTACCCAGGTGTGAACGCTGGAGCAAGGGAGTGCGATTGGGAGGGAAGGTTGAGGAGATCAATAGCTTGGGGGAAGAAGGTGTTTCTGTGTCTAGTGGTCCTGGTGAGTAATCTATTTCCCCCCTCTAATCACACCTTGACACACCCATCAATCACCTCCTGTCACCACCTGTCACCCCCTAGCACACCTACCCATCAGATCAGGCCCTAATTTGCCCCGTGTGGGCTCCTGATCACTCAGCCAAACCCTCAGATCCCCCTCAGACCCCCTTCTGATCACCTCCCCAGTGCATTGATTGCATCTATTTTCCCCTCAAACCACCCCCTGAGACACTTATCAATCACCTCCTGTCACCCCCCTAGCACTCCTATCCATCAGATCAGGCCCAATACAACCTGTCATCTAAGAGGCCACCCTGCTTATGACCGGTTCCACAAAATGTGCCCCCTCATAGACCACCTGTCATCAAAATTTGCAGATGCTTATACCCCTGAACAGTCATTTTGAGACATTTGGTTTCCAGACTACTCACAGGTTTTGGGCCTGTAAAAATGCCAGGGCAGTATAGGAACCCCACAAGTGACCCCACTCACCATACTCCTAACAGAATACCTTGGGGTGTCTTCTTTCTAAAATGGACAAAATACATATATCCAGGCACATCGTATCTTGTTACTGACCCCTGTGGCTATAGTCTAATTCAGTGCACTCCCTCCTCCCCTGTATATGTTTGTCAGCATGCACACAGCTTATGCTGGTGTATGTGCATGGTGCACATGGATACATTACGTTAGCTCCCTTGTGCGATTGGTAAGATGTACTATCTGTCCCAGGAGAGGACGTCAGGATGTGTGCTTCTAATCCATTGATAGGTTTGATGCAATGAATGTGTTTGCATGTCTGCACTATGCATGTTACAGGGCCAGAGTTAGGACACCTATGTTTACCTGGGTACTTCTGCGCAGTATAGGTGACTAAGCATAAGAATGCATTCTTCTGTGAACTAAAACCCTGGCTTTTAACTTAGCTGTAGGGATAACAGTTGTGCCTGGATGAGTGAATCTGTGAATGCATTTGTTACAATCATTCAGAAAAATTGATTGCAATTCTTAAATTGAACAGATATTTAAAAAATTGTATGGTGTGTGGCCACCTTAAGTGCGGTAAGGGGCCCAAAGTCCAATGAGTACCTTCAGGATTTCACAGGTCATTTTGAGACATTTGATTTCAAGACTACTCCTCACGGTTTAGGGCCCCTAAAATGCCAGGGCAGTATAGGAACCCCACAAATGACCCCATTTCAGAAAGAAGAAACCCAAAGGTATTCCGTTAGGAGTATGGTGAGTTCACAGAAGATTTTTTTTTTGTCACAAGTTAGCGGAAAATGACACTTTGTGAAAAAAAAACAATTAAAATCAATTTCTGCTAACTTGTGACAAAAACAAAAATCTTCTATGAACTCCCCATACTCCTAACGGAATACCTTGGGGTGTCTTCTTTCTAAAATGGGGTCATTAGTGGGGTATTCCATCCGATACACTGGATGGAATAATATACAGTGCTGTTTATAATTATTCATACCCCTGGCAAATTGTGACTTAAAGTTAATTTTATTCATCCAGCATGTAATTTTTTGATGGGAAATGACATTGGTGTCTCCCAAAAGATAATAAGATTATGTTGCAACAGGATCTGGATAGGATGGCTATATGGGCACATACATGGCAGATGAAATTCAATGTTGACAAATGTAAGGTCATGCATTTTGGACGTACTAATGGTCTAGCACCATACAAAATAAATGGGATACAGTTGGGGACATCAAACTTGGAGAAGGACTTAGGAGTACTCATTGACAACAAGTTAAATAATCGTACTCAATGCCAAGCAGCTGCAGCTAAAGCTAACAAAATTTTGGGATGCATTAATAGGGAAATAAAAACTCGAGATGCTAGCATAATATTGCCCCTGTTTAACTCTCTAGTAAGGCCACATCTGGAATATGGAATTCAGTTCTGGGCACCACATTACAAAAAAGATATTGCAGTTTTAGAGCAGGTGCAGAGACGAGCAACAAAATTGATGCGTGGGATGGAAGGTCTCACTTATCGAGAAAGGTTAGATAAACTGGGTTTATTTAGTCTAGAGAAAAGACGCCTTAGAGGGGATCTAATTAACATGTATAAATACATCAGAGGGCAATATAATACCTTGGCGGATGAGCTTTTTGTCCCTAGGCCTTCTCAAAGGACTAGAGGACATGATCTGCGCATGGAGGAAAAATGTTTTAGCCATTTATTTAGGAAAGGGTTCTTTACAGTAAGAGTGATTAAGATGTGGAATGCATTGCCACAGGAAGTCGTTATGGCAAACTCTATACCTGCATTTAAAGGGGGCTTAGATGCTTTCCTTGCGTTGAAAGACATCCATGGCTACAATTACTAGGTAATGCCTAATGATGTTGATCCAGGGATTTTATCTGATTGCCATCTGGAGTCGGGAAGGAATTTTTCCCTTTAGGGGCTAATTGGACCATGCCTTGTAAGGGTTTTTTCGCCTTCCTCTGGATCAACAGGGATATGTGAGGGAGCAGGCTGGTGTTGTACTTTATACTGGTTGAACTCGATGGACGTATGTCTTTTTTCAACCAAAATAACTATGTAACTATGTACAAGAGGCATTATTGTGGCGGAAAAAAAAACATTTCTCAGCTTTTATTTACATTTACATTTGAGCAAAAAGTTTCCAGCCCACAATTATTCATGCCCTTCTCAATAATCAATAGAAAAGCCTTTATTGGCTATTACAGCAATCAAAGGCTTCCTATAATTGCAGACCAGCTTTTTGCATGTCTCCACAGGTATTTGTGCCCATTCTTCTTTAGCAATGAGCTCCAAATCTTTCAGGTTGGAGAAACTTCTTGCCATCATCCTGATCTTTAGCTCCCTCCACATATTCTCAATTGGATTCTCCACAGTCAAGTCAGCACCATCAAGATTATTCAAGCTCTTTTATTGATAAAAGGCAGCATAACAAGCATAACAGCGACAGCAGCGCTGTTTCGGTCAGATACCTTTCTCAAGCTGTATCAAGCAGTGTTATACTTAATTGTACCCACAATGTGTTTAAATAATGACCTCCTACACCAAAAACCAATCACAGGCAAAGCTCCTCAACCAATCAGATGCTCCAAATGGCCAGACGGACCACATAGGGAACTTCTGCCTCTAATATGTAAATAAGGGCATCCCATAATACTTAGCCAAAAGTACTCCCCCTTAGAGCGGACCTGGATGAAAACCGCTCATCATATTCTCAATTGGATTCAAGTCAGGACTCTGGCTGGGCCACTCCAAAACATTAATGTTGTTGTCTCCTAACCTTTTATTCACCACTTTGCTGTGTGTTTTGGGTCATTATGCTGAAATGTCCACTGGTGCCCAAGGCCAAGTTTCTCTGCAGATTTCCTGATTGTCATTGAGAATCCTCATGTATTGCTCTTTTTTCATGGTGTCGTTTACTGTGATAAGGTTCCCTGGTCCATTGACTGAAGAACACCACCAAAGCATTAGGTTACCATCACTATGTTTGACAGTTGGGATGGTGTTCTTTGGGTTGAAGGCGTCTCCTTTTTTATGCCAAGTGAAGGAAACATCAGTGTGACCAAACAATTCAATATTTGTTTTATCTAACCATAATACAGAAGACCACAAGTGTTCTTCTTTGCCCAAATGAGCATTGGCAAAGGCCAAGCGAGCTTTTGTGTGCCTTATCTGGAAAAGTGGCAGTCCTAATTCGTCTGCATCCATGGAACCCAGCAGTGTGCTGTGTCCAGTGGATTTCTGCCTTGAGACATTTCCACCAGCAGAGCCCGGATTCACTAGAATGGCCTTTGTGGGGATCCTTGGATTCTTTTTCACCTTTCTCACTATCCTTCTGGCCAGCACAGGTTTCATTTTTGGCTTCCAACCATATCCTCTGAGATTTTTCACAGTGCAGGACATCTTGTATTTTTTAATAATAATTTTGCACTGTAGCCACTAGAACTTGAAAACATTTAGAAATGGCCTTGTAGCTCTTTTCGGACTTGTAAGCAGCCACAGTGCGCAGCCGCAGGTCCTCACTGAGCTCCTTTGTCTTAGCCATGACAGTCTACAAACCAACTGCAAAGAGCTGTTGAGTTGATTAAAACAGCTGTTCCCAATTAATCAGGGTAATTAGGACAGGGTAATTAGGATGCTTTAGAACAGCATGGACTATTTGGAATGGTATAAGAACTTTGGATTTTCCCACAGACTGACAGTTTGTGAAGGGTAAGAATTATTTTGGACTGGACACTTTTTGCTCAAATGTAAATAAAAGCTGAGATTTTTTTTTCATTGTCTTATTATCTTTACACATATGTTATTTTCCATCAAAAAATTACCTGCTGGTTCAATAAAAGTAACTTTAGGTCAACATTTGCCAGGGGTATGAATAATTATGGGCAGCACTGTAAGTGCATGCATGTGCGCACCTATCTGGGTGAACTGAGGTTTATACTCACCCCCATGTGGACAGAAAGAGGAAGCAGCTGGCTGCCCCAGCCAGCTCTCGGGAGAGCCTGAAGCAGTGCAAATGGAAAATTTGTTGATCCTTGATAGTTAACCGTAACCTCCAAGTATCTTTAGGATGGGAGAGACCAGGAGTCCAATGAGGCACTATCGTAACGCAAGGAGAGAAAAATTGCACGTATATAACTTTGACTAACATACTCAGCTTTTATGAGGTAGGGAACGCTAATGTGGATATTGGAAATGCTGTAGATGTGCAAAGGCTTCGACACTGTTCCACACAAAAGTCTGGTGCAAAAGTTGAGGATGCAAGGACTGGGGAAGAGTCTGTGTGCATGGATAGGGAACCGGCTAATGGACAGAAAACAAAGAGTTGTGATCAATGGATCATACTCAAAATGGGAGACTGTTAGCAGTGGGGTCCCACAGGGGTCTGTACTGGGTCCAGTGCTCTTAAATGCATTTATTAATGACCTAGTAGATGCAGTAGTAAGCAATGTTGCTATTTTTGCAGATGATACAAAATTGTGCAGAATCATCAACTCTCAGGAAGATAGGGACATATTGCAACAGGATCTGGATAGGATGGCTATATGGGGACATAAATGGTAGATAAAATTCAATGTTGAAAAATGTAAAGTCATGCATTTCGGTCGTAACAACGGTCTAGCACTATACAAAATAAATGGGATACAGTTGGGGACATCAAACTTGGAGAAGGACTAAGAAGTACTCATTGACAACAAGTTAAATAATTGTACTCAATGCCAAGCCGCTGCAGCTGAAGCTAACAAAATTTTGGGATGCACTAAAAGGGAAATAAAAACTCGAGATGCTAGCATAATATTGCCCGTTTCACTCTCTAGTAAGGCCACATCTGGAATATGGAATTCAGTTCTGGGCACCACATTACAGGAAAGATATTGCAGTTTTAGAGCAGGTGCAGAGACGAGCAACAAAATTGATACGTGGGATGGAAGGTCTCACTTACCAAGAAAGGTTAGATAAACTGGGTTTATTTAGTCTAGAGAAAAGACGCCTTAGAGGGGATCTAATTAACATGTATAAATATATCAGAGGGCAATATAAAAGTTTGCTGAATGAGCTTTTTGTCCCTAGGCCTTCTCAAAGGACTAGAGGACATGATCTGCGCATGGAGAAAAAACGTTTTAGGGTTCTTTACAGTAAGAGTGATTAAGATGTGGAATGCATTGCCACAGGAAGTAGTTATGGCAAATTCTATACCTGCATTTAAAGGGGGCTTAGATACTTTCTTTGCGTTGAAAGACATCCATGGCTACAATTACTAGGTGATGTCCAATTATGTTGATCCAGGGATTTTATCTGATTGCCATCTGGAGTCGGGAAGGAATTTTTCCCTTTTGGGGCTAATTGGACCATGCCTTGTAAGGGTTTTTCGCCTTCCTCTGGATCAACAGGGATATGTGAGGGAGCAGGCTGGTGTTGTACTTTGTTCTCTGGTAGAACTAGATGGACTTATGTCTTTTTTCAACCCAAATAAATATGTACGTATAAGAATTATACTCACAAAGGTGGATATCAACAACTTGCAACCACCGTCAAAGTCTGAGGCAAAGAAACTGAGTCTGAGAGGGACGGAGGGAGAGAGTGTGGGCAGAGAGGGAGGGAGAGAGTGTGGGGAGAGAGTGTGGGCAGAGAGGTGGACTGAGAGGGAGGGAGAGAGTGCGGGTAGAGAGGGAGGGAGAGCGTGCGGGCAGAGAGGGAGGGAGAGAGGGAGGGAGAGAGGTAGGGTGAGAGGTAGGGAGAGAGTGTGGGCAGAGAGGGAGGGAGAGAGTGTGGGCAGAGAGGTGGACTGAGAGGGAGGGAGAGAGTGCGGGCAGAGAGGGAGGGAGAGAGTGCGGGAAGAGAGGGAGGGAGAGAGTGTGGGCAGAGAGGGAGGGGAAGAATGTGGGCAGAGAGGGAGGGAGAGAGTGTGGCGAGAGAGTGTGGGCAGAGGGGTGGACTGAGAGAGAGGGAGTGTGGGCAGAGAGGGAGGGAGAGAGTGCGGGCAGAGAGGGAGGGAGAGAGTGTGGGCAGAGAGGTGGACTGAGAGGGAGGGAGAGAGTGTGGGCAGAGAGGGAGAGAGAGAGAGAGTGTGGGCAGAGAGGGAGGGAGAGATTGTTGGCAGAGAGGGAGGGAGAGAGTGTGGCGAGAGAGTGTGGGCAGAGAGGTGGACTGAGAGAGAGGGAGTGTGGGCAGAGTGGGAGGGAAAGAGTGCGGGGAGATAGGGAGGGAGAGTGTGCGGGCAGAGAGGGAGGGAGAGAGTGTGGGCAGAGAGGTGGACTGAGAGGGAGGGAGAGAGTGTGGACAGAGAGGGAGAGAATGTGGGCAGAGAGGGAGGGAGAGAGTGTGGGGAGAGAGTGTGGGCAGAGAGGTGGATTGAGAGGTAGGGAGAGAGTGCTGGCAGAGAGAGAGGGAGAGAGTGCAGGGAGAGAGGGAGTGAGAGAGTGTGGGCAGAGAGGGAGGGAGAGAGTATGAGCAGAGAGGGAGAGAGTGTGGGCAGAGAGGGAGGGGAAGAATGTGGGCAGAGAGGGAGGAAGAGAGTGTGGCGAGAGAGTGTGGGCAGAGAGGTGGACTGAGAGAGAGGTAGTGTGGGCAGAGAGGGAGAGAGAGAGTGCGGGCAGAGAGGGAGGGAGAGAATGTGGGCAGAGAGGGAGGGAGAGAGTGTGGCGATAGAGTGTGGGCAGAGAGGTGGACTGAGAGAGAGGTAGTGTGGGCAAAGAGGGAGGGAGGTAGTGTGGGCAGAGAGGGAGGGAGAGAGTGCGGGCAGAGAGGGAGGGAGAGAGTGTGGGCAGAGAGGTGGACTGAGAGGGAGGGAGAGAGTGCGGGCAGAGAGGGAGGGAGAGAGTGTGGGCAGAGAGGGAGGAAGAGAGTGTGGCGAGAGAGTGTGGGCAGAGGTGGACTGAGAGAGAGGGAGTGTGGGCAGAGTGGGAGGGAAAGAGTGTGGGGAGATAGGGAGGGATAGAGTGTGGGCAGAGAGGGAGGGAGAGAGTGTAGTGCAGCTCCTGAGGAGTAAGCAGCACTGAAGATGAGCTCCTGATTCTATACAACTTATGCCTTGTAATGAGCAAATTGGAGGACATCACAAAAGCAAGGAACAGACATACAGACAGAATGAAAAACTAAAGACATGGACTAAACAATTTTAAACAAGGACATCCAGACAAAAGAAAAGAAACAAGCTTATGGAGTAACAACAAGCAGACTGCTACAGAGACCACTGCCCTGCCCTCAGAGAGATAACATAAATCCAGAGGAACAGAACACAAGCTCTCTCCAAGGTAAGGGCTTTCTGCCATACAACTGCATACACTGCATAAACTTGTCAATACATTATAATAGAAAGACAAAGATATAAAATAAGAAAAGTACTGTGATAATGGAAAGGCAAAAGCAAAGCAGCATTGACAAGACTGAAGCCTCAGAGACAACAGGCAGAGCCAGCAGGAGGTCAGAAACCTTAAAGATAACTGTAACGATCGATGTCAGCACACAGAGAGAATCTGATTATTGGTGATCTGCAGTATCACCAAGAATACAGATTATACCTGACTATTGATGATTCTGCAGAATCACCGATAATCCAAGTATAACTAACCTCTGGACACCTATAAAGTGTGAGTGTTTGGTGCAACAGTAATGACTTTGAGTAGGACCACCCGAGGAGCTGGTGGTCTTTGGCAGTATGGGCGATACTGCCCTCTGGGAAGAGCAACAGCCTTCCAGCAGCCTGAGACCTCCAAAGGGGTGGGGCCCCAGGCTGCAAGTAGGAAGGACCTGAGAGTGATTGACACCTAAAAGGTGGATGTCCCTAGCAGGTCTGGAGACTATCTCTTAAATGGAGAGAGATAGGTCTCAAGGTCGGGCAAGCCAGGTCGGCAACACACGGACAGACAAGGTACAGAGACAGAAGGCTGATTCGGTATCCAAAGGCAGGCAGGGTTGGCAACAGATAATCAGATATGCGTAGGTACCGAATCAGAAAGCAGAGGTATAGTCAGAAATGCAATAGGTCATAACAGATATCAAAACAATGCCTAGTCTTGGGTGTGAGGTCCGTGGTCTCAACACCCTGGAACTAGTCTGGAGTATAATATGATGGTACAGAGTATCCCTAGACTTGGGTGTGAGGTCCGTGGTCTTGACACCCTGGAACTAGTCTGAAGTATAACAGAATGATAACACAGAGTCCCTAATCTTGGATGTGAGGTCCGTGGTCTCGACACCCTGGAACTAGTCTGAAGTATAACAGAATGATAACACAGAGTCCCTAATCTTGGGTGTGAGGTCCGTGGTCTCAACACCCTGTAACTAGTCTGAAGTATAACACTATAATACACAGAAGTAATCTGGCTCAGTGTGAATTCCCAGGTCCTCCTGGTTCTAACACACTGTAGGATCTGACTAAGGTCTGAGTGCTTCCACGTAAGTGTTCGCAACGGCAGACAACCCGAGACTGACCAGCAGTAACTATATATAGAGCGGCGCTCTCCGGCGCCACCCATCTGTGATCAACCAATAGTCACTTGCTCTTGAGGTCAGCTGACCAACCTGGTCAGCTGATCCCTCCTTGGTTGTCATAAAGGTTCTGCCTCACAGCACGCGCGCGCATTCCTCAATCTGTGTGGACTAACAGACCCAGCCACACCAGACGCACGCTGCTGCATGCAAACCGCCGTGCTGGACGCGGAATCAGCCGCCTTGCTGTCAGTACACGCGGCGGCTTTTCCGCGTTCCATTACAGTACCCCCCCCCCCCTGAGGAGTGGACTCCGGACACTTCCCACCAGGTTTTCCAGGGTGCAAGTCATGGAATTCTTTCTTCAATTCCTCTGCGTGCATACGACAGTCTGGCACCCAAGTTCTCTCCTCTATGCCATAACCCTTCCAGTGAACCAGATACTGCACGGAGTTCTGCACAAGCCGTGAGTCCAGAATCTTTTCAATCTCATACTCAGGTTGGTCATCAATCAACACAGGGGGGGGGGGGGGAGCAGAATCCACGTGCACCGCCGGCTTGAGTAAGGACACATGGAATGATTTCACACATCATTTCATGGTGGTAGGGAGATCAATGGCATAAGTGACATTATTGATTTTTCGGGTCACTGGAAAAGGACCCACAAATCTAGGGCCTAGTTTGGGTGACAGTTGCTTTAGAGCCAAATGTCGTGTGGACACCCAGACCAAGTCCCCTGGAGAGAATTCCCATTCTATGGAACGTCTCTTGTCAGCCTGTTTCTTCTGGTTCTGAAAAGCCCTCCCCAAATTTCTTTTAACCATTCCCCAAATTTGCTTTAAGGACCTCTGCCAATTCTCCAGGGCTGGAAACGGAGTAGAAGCCACTGGCAATGGGGCAAACTTAGGTGACCTTCCCGTCACCACCTGAAATGGGGGAAATCCTGAAGATGAACTTTTCAGATTGTTTTGTGTAAATTCTGCAAACGGCAAAAATTTTACCCAGTCGGTTTGTGCATCTGTAACATAACATCTCAGAAACTGTTCCAGGGACTGATTGACTCTTTCGGTCTGGCCATTGGTCTGTGGGTGGTAGCCTGATGAAAACGAAAGCTCCATGTCTAAATGATGGCAGAATGCCCTCCAAAACTTAGATACAAATTGGACTCCCCGATCTGACACTATATTTTCCGGAATGCCATGCAGCCGGAAAATGTGCTGGATGAAGAGATCAGCCAATTCCTGGGCCGAGGGGAGTCCTTTCAGGGGGACAAAATGAGCCATCTTACTGAATCGATCGACTACCACCCAGATGACCGTCATGCCCTCAGACTGGGGAGTTCGCCCACAAAATCCATGGACAAATGGGTCCAAGGTTCACTCGGAACTGGTAAAGGCTGCAATGTTCCAACAGGTGCCTGACGGGAGGGTTTGCTCCTAGCACACACTGCACACTCTCTTACAAACTCCTTACAGTCTGTTGCCAATGACGGCCACCAAGCACATCTAGCAAGTAGATCCTGAGTTCTGGTGGCCCCAGGATGCCCAGCATTCTTGTGGGAATTAAACAGCTGCAACAGTTGTAGACGAAAAGGCAATGGTACAAACAGGACCCCCTCAGGCTTCCCCTCTGGAACATACTGTTGAAATGGACTCAGAGTGACAGTCCAGTCTTTCAAGGTTTCAGTGGCTGCCAGGACCACTTTTTGAGGTATAATGGTCTCAGGGGCTGAGGGCTGTGCTGTCTCGGGCTCAAAACACCTGGATAAGGCATCAGCCTTGATGTTCTTACTACCAGGGGTATACGTGATTACAAATCTGAATCTCGAAAAAAATAACGACCACCGGACCTGTCGGGGGCTAAGTCTCTTAGCACCCTCAATGTACTCTAAATTTTTGTGGTCAGTGTAAACTGTAATGGTGTGTTCTGCCCCTTCTAGCCAATGTCGCCATTCCTCAAAGGCCAACTTGATGGCTAGAAGTTCCCGGTTGCCTATATCGTAGTTTTTCTCTGCGGGTGAAAACCTACAGGAAAAATAGGCACAAGGGTGAAGTTTTCCCTGCAAACCAGAACGCTGAGACAGCACAGCCTCTACCCCTACCTCTGAGGCATCACCCTCCACGATAAAGGGAAAGGTGACGTCTACATGTCTCAATATGGGTGCAGAACAGAACAATTTCTTCAGAGTGGAGAAAGCAGCATGGGCCTCTGGGGACCAGTGGTGAGTATCTGCCCCTTTCTTGGTGAGACTGGTGAGAGGCGAGATCACTGTAGAGTACCCCTTTATGAACCTCCTGTAGTAGTTGGCAAACCCCAGGAATCTCTGGAGTGCCTTCAGTCCTACAGGCTGAGGCCACTCCAAGACAGCAGAAACCTTTCCGAGGTCCATAGAGAGGCCAGAGGTCGAGATTATGTACCCCAGAAAGGCGACAGAAGTCACTTAAAAAATGCATTTTTCCAATTTAGCATACAGCATATTCTGTCTCAACTTCCATATAGCACAAACCCAACATGTTTCCTGTGTTCTGAGAGGTTGGAAGAAAAAATCAGTGTATCGTCTAAGTATAATAAGACGAATTTGCCCAACACCTCTCTGAACACCTCGTTAATCAGCTCTTGGAAGACGGCCGGAGCGTTACACAACCCGAAGGGCATCACTACGTACTCGTAATGCCCGTCGGGTGTGTTAACCTCCTCGGCGGTAAAGCCGCGCAGGAGGTTTTCTCCAGCCCTGCTGGGCCGATTTGTTTAATTTTTTTTTTTTGCTGAACGCAGCTAGCACTTTGCTAGCTGCGTCAGCACACGATCGCCGCCACCCTGCGCTCGATCGCCGCTTTCCGTAGCGCCGTGCGCCCCCCCCCCAGACCCTGTGCGCTGCCTGGCCAATCAGTGCCAGGCAGCGCTGAGGGGTGGTTTGGGACTCCCAATGACGTCCCGTCGGTGACGTCATCCCGCCCCGTCGCCATGGCAACGGGGGAAGCCCTCCAGGAAATCCCGTTCTTTGAACGGGATTTCCTGATCGGAGATCGCCGAAGGTGATCGAAGCAGGCGGGGGGATGCCGCTGAGCGGGCGGGGGGATGCAGCTGAAACTGCTGCGCTGCCTCCTGGCGGATTTTTTTATACCGCCAGGAGGGTTAAAGGCCGTCTTCCATTCATCACCGTCCCTGATACGCACAAGGTTGTATGCACCCCACAAATCCAGCTTCGAGAAAATCTTAGCATTGGTGACCTGGGTAAACAAATCGTCAATTAAAGGCAAAGGATAACGATTTTTTACTGTAATCTTATTTAAGCCCCGATAATCGATGCATGGACGGAGGCCTCCATCCTTCTTTTTCACGAAAAAGAATCCTGCCCCTGCTGGTGACCGAGAGGGACGAATAAAACCTTTAGCTAAATTTTCTCGGATGTATTCCTGCAAAGCCAATTTCTCTGGCCCAGATAAATTATAGAGATAACCTCTAGGGGGCATACAACCAGACCTGAGATCGATGGGACAATCAAAAGGACGGAGAGGAGGAAGTTTATCTGCTGATTTGGGACTAAACATGTCCGCAAATTCTGAATACTGGCTTGGCAAACCTTCCACCTGAATCTTGGTGTTACCCAAGGTTACCTTCGCTAAACAATGATGATGACAATGGGTAGACCACCTCGTTAGCTGACCTGAAGCCCAATTGATCTGAGGAGAGTGAAGTTGTAACCATGGCATGCCAAGAATGATCGTGGAAGTTGTCATCCGCAAAACCAGAAAATGTAGACTCTCCTTGTGTAACACCCCCACCGTAACCCTTAACTCTGGGGTCTGAGACAGAGGGAATTTACTCTGCAGAGGAGAGTCGTCCACTGCAGTGACCAGAATCCGTTGATTCAAAGGGGAAATAGGAATCCCCAATTTCTTAGCAAATTCGTAATCCATAACATTGGCTGCTGAGTGTGAGAAAACGTGGAAAAGCCGCCGCCAATACTCAGAGTGAGGCGGCTGATTCCACGTTTGACATGGCAGTTGGGATGCAGTCGGAACGCGGAGAAACCGCCGCATGCACTAACTACAGGGCGGCGGATTCCGCGTCCAATGCGGCTAGTTGCTCGCATAGGCCTGCTTCTCTCAGTAAGGCGGAATGCGGAGGAAACGCCGCACGCTCAGACAGCGTGGCGGCGGATTCCGCATCCAATACAGCAGCAACATTACAACACATGACTGGTGTGGCTGGGACTGATAGTCCACACCGGTTTAGGAGGACACGCGCGCGCAGAAAGGCAGGGCCTTTATGGCAGTCAGAGGAGGGTCAGCTGACCAGGCCGGTCAGCTGACAATTGCAGCAACTTTCATTGGTCCAGCACTTAGGGGAGGCAATATTCAGAAAAAGGTGGTCCGCATCCAAAGTTCTCCACAAACAGTAATGTCTTTATTTGGGACTTATCCCTACAGCCAAAACAGGTACAAAAGCTGACATGTTTCGGGCATGCGGCCCTTAATCATAGCTTACAAACACATAGCTCTTGCCTCTCAATTTAAAATGCTCGGAAAGGTGACACACCCTAGTGTGGCAGAGGCCCAACCCTTCCTAGGAGGAGCCAAACACATAAAAGTAGCCGCACTTAAGGTAGTCACCATCGCTTTATAAATGAACAACATTTAAAAGAGATAAAATTTCCAAAATGTATAAAACCAAGAAGTAAATAAGGAACAATCAAAAAGAAATAGGAGTCATAATGTCATACAAAATAATTTCGTTCGTTCTGTTATGACAGGTTCGTAACCTGTTATGGTTACATGCACTTTATGCTCAGTACAGTACGTGGGATGCACCACCAGACCCCTAAAGGCTAGAATTTCCGAACATTATTTGGGGGCGTCCTGGTCCACCAGGAATATCTCGAATGTGGCCAAACACTTTAGAAACTCACATGGTAGTGATATGTCTGGCTTTTCCTTCCAGGGCATAGAGAGGGTATTTTTGCCAAAAAGAGGAGGGGACCTACTGGCAGCTATTCGCAGAAGGGAGGCCTTATGGATATTTCGTCTGGGGACTAGGGCCCCGAAAGGACTCAACGCGAGATGGGATCTAGCTTTGGTTACGAACTGAGCCGTCCACCAAATTTGACTCACACTCCTGTTATGCCTACATGTTGTGGGTGGCTATGTCTGTTAGTAATGGGTTCATGGGATATTCTGTCATAACAGAACGAACGAAATTATTTTGTATGACATTATGACTCCTATTTCTTTTTGATTGTTCCTTATTTACTTCTTGGTTTTATACATTTTGGAAATTTTATCTCTTTTAAATGTTGTTCATTTATAAAGCGATGGTGACTACCTTAAGTGCGGCTACTTTTATGTGTTTGGCTCCTCCTAGGAAGGGTTGGGCCTCTGCCACACTAGGGTGTGTCACCTTTCCGAGCATTTTAAATTGAGAGGCAAGAGCTATGTGTTTGTAAGCTATGATTAAGGGCCGCATGCCCGAAACATGTCAGCTTTTGTACCTGTTTTGGCTGTAGGGATAAGTCCCAAATAAAGACATTACTGTTTGTGGAGAACTTTGGATGCGGACCACCTTTTTCTGAATATTGTTCCAGTGTATAGGCCCGGCTGCCTATGGTCCTGCACCCTCCACCACAGTGCAGCTGAGCGGTGACTTTCTTTTTTCTTTCTACTACTACTTGCCCATCACCAGCTCCTGTACGCTTTATGGGACTTTACAATTCACCCTACAGCAAGAGGTGTACCACATTACCATGGCTTCAAAGGAACAACGTTATTCGAGGAGCAACGTTCACAATATCCCATCAGGAGGCAATGCAGACATGTATAGATATATCACCCGCAGCCAAGCAGCCACCACCAGCAAAATCCCTCCATTACCACTCACCCAGTCTGTGAAGTGTCCAGGCCTTGGAGGTGGAGAAGGGAGCCGTCCTGCATTGGTGTCTGTTGGAGGAGCGACAGCCGGACACCTGCAGACTCTCGCGGGCCCTACGCAGAGTGCTGCTCCCTGGAAGGCATCAATGGGTCGTACGGAGCCAACAGCGAGTCTCGGAGGGGGAGCGGAGGTGACGCGGCAGGCACTTCCGGAAAAGACATCACGTGACCTCCGACGGGCTCTCGCGGACCAACACACAGCTGAGACGCCGCGTGAACAGAGAGATCTCGGAGCACGCCGGAAGCAACATCTCGGCCAACTTGAGACTCGGGGCTCAGATCTCCCTACAGCCGGCATCACTCTTGCCAAGGGCAGTGCACGTCCATACTGTAGGGATCTTGTACAGAGCCTGCTGGAGGATGTGGATCGAGGCATCAAGGCATCCAAGCAGGTAAAAAGATTGTCTCTCCATTTTCCCATCACTGCTACTGATTTGACTGCACGAGTTCCAGCTTTTGGAATTGATGGTCTAGGTCCTTCCCCTGACAACCATATAGGGGTGACTACAAATAATGAACAAATTTTGGTTGAAACTCCTGTGTCCAACGATTTGGTTACATATGGAGATCTCACTAGCACCAACGTGGATATACATAATCTTAACCCTTTGGAAACCGCTATTAAGGACATGATAGACTGTTGTCCACCTTCTCATGAAGATCACATTATTCCCATACGAGATTTAAATTCCGATTCAGACCGCTATAACAAATTTGCTGCGGTTTTCTCCAAAAAGGCGGACATTAGTGATAAACACCCAGATGTGGGTCTTAGGACTTGTTTTCTGCAGCTTGAGGACCTGATGAGCAAGGAACTCAGAGTTTGGTGGGACTTATCTACTCTTAAGCAATATGTGGCGGAGAAAATAATTCCACGCGGTTTACGCATCAAAAAGATTCCTACCACTGCATATTGCGAAGAGTTTATGATTGAATGGAATGCAATATTGACAGATTGCTCACTCAGCTTGATGAAACTCATCATCAAGTATGAGGAAAATAAAATTGTGGATATTAGATTAAAAATTTCTGAATTAACTGTAAACCTGACCAAATATGATACACTACAACAATACGATGAGCTGAATGAAAAATTACGTGAAAATATTTCTAAGTTGGAAACTATTATCACAGAGAATAAAAGGGTAAAATACCTACGAGATACCAATGATTATAAACATAACTTGGTTTATGAATGGGGTAAATGGGAAGCTCCACCAAGGTCTCCTGGTATGCCCACACGTCGCTCTCGTTCCAGAAATAGAAGGAAGGTTAGCTTTGCGCACAATCAGAATCCACATAGGGAAACATCAGTTAGTCCACAGGATACTAGGCACTTAAGTTCCACCCCTCTACCAACCACATCCTCCGTTAATCCAGGTCAGAGTCGATTTGAACAATGTCATCCTTCAAAAAACGCCCACAACAGGCCCCCCAACCACAGCAGATACAAGAGATATTACAAGAAACACCACGTAGGAGAAAAACGAGAAGGGCAGGAGTGAAACATAAAGCTAAAGGTAATCATGCACCCCATAATCTTGTTAATGTTGTCAATTTGTCTAATTACACGCTCACAGAATCGGAATTATCTCTATTGTCCAAGGGTTTGTCTTTTTCCCCTACACATCATTTTGATGTTTTTAACACACTTCTAGATGTCAATAAATTTATTAGGTCCTTACTTTTACGAAAACACTTCGGTTCCAATGGGGAAGCGAATCAGCCTGATAGTCAGGAGAGCACAGATATACCTGATATAGAGAACTTTCAGGATACCTGTGCCAAATGGACGCTCGATTTTTTGGCGTCCGATAGTGGGGGTCTAGTCTCGACAGAAGATGTGCAGCCCGTTAGAATCAGAAATCCTGATTTTTATCCCCTGACAGCTAGAACCACCCCAGTTGAAGTTTTTCAAGATTTAGTGGAACAGGAATTGACCAGACTCTCTGGTACCCCCCGTACACAACATAAAACCAATCTCACAAGGGCCGAATACATGGCCATTGGGAGTTTGGAGGACAACAAGGACATTATTATCCGGAATGCCGATAAGGGGGGAGCGGTGGTTGTCCTTGACAGATCGGTCTATAGGGAGGAGGCTCTGAGGCAGGTTGAGGACGCAACCACTTACACCCGATTGCCGGGAAACCCCACACAGGAATATCATAAACAATTATTGAATCTTATTAGTTATGGGGAGAGTTTGGGAGTGCTGGAGCACAGCTTAGCGAATTACTTGAAAGTGTCACATCCTACCATACCTGTGTTCCACCATCTTCCCAAAATACACAAGCCAGGCGCTCCTCCGGAAGGTAGACCCATTGTAGCAGGCATTGGGTCTCTCGGGGAGCGCCTGAGTGATTGGGTTGATTCCATGCTTCAACCTTTGGTCCGACGATTACCAGGGTATCTCAAAGATACTAAACACTTGTTGGCAAGTTTAGAGGGAGTTGGGTGGGGTGACAATTATAGCTGGTTAACTATCGATGTGAAAGCCCTATATTCGTGTATACCCCACCACCTGGCCTTGACAGCCCTCCAATACCATCTAGAAAGATATTCACAATACTCTGTGGACCTTCGGGTATTTATCTGCGCTGCTGTGGATTATCTCCTTACCCGCAACTATTTTATGTTCGATGGCGCCTTCTACCTCCAGAGGTGTGGGGCATCGATGGGTGCCAAATTCTCACCATCCCTGGCCAACCTTTACATGGGGTGGTGGGAGGAATTCCACATCTTTGGGGGTGGGGGGCGCCTACGGGACTGTATTGCGTGGTACGGTAGATTTATTGACGACATTTTGGTTGTCTGGAGGGGGGATCCGACTCTGGTCGACACTTTCATGACTTCCCTTAATGACAATCAATGCAATTTACGGTTCACACACACATGGCATCAATCTTCCATAGATTATCTGGATTTGACTGTGACGGGCTGCTTACAATCCAACACTGTGCTAACTAAGACATATAGAAAACAATGTGCTGGGAATTCTACATTGCGAGCAAACAGTTGCCATTCGGCGCACACCATCCGAGCAATTCCGGTGGGAGAGTTCATCCGGGCACGCCGGAATTGCTCGGATGACTCCACCTTACAACAGGAGTTTTCTTTAATTGAAAAGCGTTTGAGTGAGAGGGGGTACCCTAGATGGACAATTGAGAGGGGCAAGCAACGGGCACTTTCGGTCCAGAGGAGCCAACTGGTACGGGGGTCTGCCTCTGAAGCTAGTGCTATAAAGAGGCCTGTTTTCGTCACTACGTATAGCTCCGAGCTTCGAGAAGTTCAGAGTATTATTAGTAAATACTTACCTATTTTGGAGGCAGATGACGATTTGCAGCCTTTTCTACGGGAAGGTGTTAAATTCGCCAGTAGACGAGCACCAACACTTGGGAGCACTTTGTCTCCGAGCCTATTTTGCTCCACAGACAGACCCCCCACCTGGCTCACTACCAAGGGATCTTATAGGTGTGGTATCCCCTCATGCCATTACTGTGTAGTGCACCACAGAACACGGGTAGTTGAGTCTCTATCTAACGGTTATAGATGTGCATTAAAACATTACATTAATTGCAATACCAGCAATGTCATTTACATGGTTACATGCACTTTATGCTCAGTACAGTACGTGGGATGCACCACCAGACCCCTAAAGGCTAGAATTTCCGAACATTATTTGGGGGCGTCCTGGTCCACCAGGAATATCTCGAATGTGGCCAAACACTTTAGAAACTCACATGGTAGTGATATGTCTGGCTTTTCCTTCCAGGGCATAGAGAGGGTATTTTTGCCAAAAAGAGGAGGGGACCTACTGGCAGCTATTCGCAGAAGGGAGGCCTTATGGATATTTCGTCTGGGGACTAGGGCCCCGAAAGGACTCAACGCGAGATGGGATCTAGCTTTGGTTACGAACTGAGCCGTCCACCAAATTTGACTCACACTCCTGTTATGCCTACATGTTGTGGGTGGCTATGTCTGTTAGTAATGGGTTCATGGGATATTCTGTCATAACAGAACGAACGAAATTATT
This sequence comes from Hyperolius riggenbachi, assembly GCF_040937935.1. Taxonomy (NCBI): domain Eukaryota; kingdom Metazoa; phylum Chordata; class Amphibia; order Anura; family Hyperoliidae; genus Hyperolius; species Hyperolius riggenbachi. Next base: position 179,730,887 of record NC_090653.1, on the reverse strand, counting down.
TTGTATGACATTATGACTCCTATTTCTTTTTGATTGTTCCTTATTTACTTCTTGGTTTTATACATTTTGGAAATTTTATCTCTTTTAAATGTTGTTCATTTATAAAGCGATGGTGACTACCTTAAGTGCGGCTACTTTTATGTGTTTGGCTCCTCCTAGGAAGGGTTGGGCCTCTGCCACACTAGGGTGTGTCACCTTTCCGAGCATTTTAAATTGAGAGGCAAGAGCTATGTGTTTGTAAGCTATGATTAAGGGCCGCATGCCCGAAACATGTCAGCTTTTGTACCTGTTTTGGCTGTAGGGATAAGTCCCAAATAAAGACATTACTGTTTGTGGAGAACTTTGGATGCGGACCACCTTTTTCTGAATATTGTTCCAGTGTATAGGCCCGGCTGCCTATGGTCCTGCACCCTCCACCACAGTGCAGCTGAGCGGTGACTTTCTTTTTTCTTTCTACTTAGGGGAGGCAATGGAGAGCGCTGGTGTATATATACTGGGTGCTGGTCATTTCTCTGGTGTCTGGCGTTGCGATCACTACATGGTAGCACTCAGACCTTGTCAGTATCTGTGTTTATTAGTCAGTTTCCAAAGGTGTTGATGATCACGGGAACTCACACCTTAGCCTAGGAATTCTGTTACTATCTGTATTGTTATCTAGACTAGTTTCCAAGGTGTTGACGGCTACGGATCTCACACCTTAGTCTAGGAATCCTGTACCATTTGTATTATTCGTATTATCTAGTTAGTCCTGGAGTGTGAGAATCTTGGAGCTCACACTCAAGCTTAGATATTGTTGATTATCTGTTATGACTTTCTGCATTCCTGACCATTCTCCTGATCTCTGATTTTGTACCTCGTATTTCTGATTCTCTGTTGCCGAAACCTGGCTAGTCTCTGGATTCTGTATCTGCCTACTGTCTCTGTACTTTATCTGTCTGTGTGTTTACGATCTGGCTTGTCCGACCTCGAGAAGTATCTCCCCTGTTAGGAGATAGTTCACAGATCTGTCAGTGACACTCCTCCACTGGTGTCACTCACGTTCTGTCCTTCCCACTGTCTCAGCCTGGCTCTGCCCCTTAGGGAGCAGCAGGCTTGTGGAAGGAAGCTAACCCGTCACAGTAGATCCTACTGTCTTGCTCCCATTTCCTGGGTGCTTTCCTCAAAGTATTACTGTTGCACTAAACACTCTCATCTCAGGTGTCCAGAGGTTAGTAGATATATCTGATTATCGGTGATACTGCAGATCATCAATAATCGAGTATATTCTGCATTCTCGGTGATACTGCAGATCACCGGTAATCAGACCCTCTCTGTGTTACACCGATCATTACACTGAGCAAGAGTCCAGAACGGCCTCAGTGGCCACTGTTTGATCTTCCCAAGATATAGTACAAGGAAGGAGCAAACATTTATCGTCTAGAGGTAAAGACTGCGCGCCTAGGGTATTACCTCCGACTACTCCTAGGCGGCAGAGTTTCCCGACTTCTTGGGACAATTCTGCACTCTGTGACCCTCCTCTGCACAGTACAGACAGAGCTGTTCTGTTTTTCTGCCATTCTGCTCCACCCGAGACAATTTTGACTGTCCAATCTGCATTGGTTCCAGCGGAGGCGAAACGGGTGGAGGAGAGGCATAGGAAACATATCCCACATTGTTCCCACTCAGAGTCTGTTTCTGGTAGCGTAGACGACGATCAACTCTGACTGCTAATGAAATGACCTCATCAATAGATTTCGGCTCAGGATGACCCAGCATCAGATTAGAGACCGCATCTGACAACCCTGACAAAAAATAGTCCAGAAGTGCGAATGACCCCCATCTAGCTGAAACTGCCTATTTCCTAAACTCAGCTGCGTAAATTTCAACCGGATCCTTGCCTTGCCGCAAAGTCTTGAGCTTCCGCTCAGCGGTAGAGGCAATGTCCGGATCATCATAAATTATAGCCATAGCTTTAAAAAATTCCTCAACCGAGGTTAGAGCCTTCTGCCCTGTCTGGAGATTATATGCCCAGGTCTGGGAATCCCCTGACAACAGAGTTTTAATAAACGTAATTCTCTGTGCCACGGTTCCTGATGAATTAGGCCTCAACTCAAAGTACGATAACACTCGATTTCTAAAATTCTGGAAGTCAGATCTGTGACCAGAAAACCTTTCGGGTACAGCCATACATAAGCGTTGATCTGGGTCTGATGACTGTCCAGCACTCGGGTGTAATTCTCCACCGCGGTGGTGAGTGCATCAAGACGGCTGTTAAGTGCGTCCATTTGGTTTTGGTCTGCCGTTCTGTAACGATCGGTGTCAGCACACAGAGAGAATCTGATTATTGGTGATCTGCAGTATCACCAAGAATCAGTGTTCCTCCTCCTCCTCCTCCTCTATCATTATATCATGGGCTTGTTTCACAAAGCGGTGCTAACCTACTTAGCACGTCTAAAGTATTTAGACGCGCTAAGCAGGGTGCTAAGTAGGTTAGCACTGGATTTCTCAATCAGATCACGTGCTAACTTTGCGCGCGCAAAGTTTTAAGCGCGCAAAGTTTTACGCGCACTAAGTCCCATAGGCTTTAATGGGCACTTCGCGCGGAGCGTAAAGTTTTATGCGCGAAAAGCTTGTTTACACGTGCTAAGGGGGTTTTCACAGGCGTGCTAACAGTTAGCACCGCTTTGTGAATCAAGCCCTATGTGTCTTGGTTTTCCTTTCTTTTGTAATATTTTTTTTTACTTCATTTTTGGAAATATTTTATTGTAATAACACCATAGTTATATTTGTGTTGATGGCATAATAGGTAGGTAGTGGCACATTGCAAGCCACAGCGCCTTTTTCTGTGTACCCTGGCGGTGGTAAAACACAGACATCAGCAGGAACAGGAAGTAGTAGTTGCAGGCTTGCAGCTATTTGTAGTGTGTGGTAATAGTCGGCCGGTACTTGGTAGGAGAGTGGGTGGGCAGGTGGCAGTAGAAAATAGTTCTTCTTCTGTTCTCCCTGGCAGTGGTAGCAGCACACAGACAGCAGAAGCTCAATGCAGCTACAGGAGAAGGAGTAATGTGTGTCAGGCAGTGTGATGTGACTGACATAATAGGCCCTGGTACCTAGCGGTGGTGCCAGGGCCGTAAATGAACAGCATGAGGTTCCAGACAGCGGTCGTGAAGCCCTAATTGTGTCCAATACACAATTGGGACAGCACAGTTTTCAACCCGGACACCTCTAAAATAATTACAATTTTTTTTTTTATTCAAAATAATGCAGCTATTGTTGAGCGTAATAGCTGGTGGCGCTTGGGCAGCAGCACCTTGTAATGTGTTCCCTGGCAGTGGAGAGGAGACACAGACAGCAGGAGGAGATATAACAGCAGGCAGCGTGAGGAGGATAAGTGTGTGTGGCAGACTGGCATTTGGCAGCAGGCAGGAGGGCAGGCAGCGAGACATAGTAGGCCCTGGGTCCTAGCGGTGGTCCCAGGGCCGTAAATGAACAGCATGAGGTTCCAGACAGCGGTCGTGAAGCCCACATTGTGTCCAATACACAATTGGGACAGCACAGTTTTCAACCCGGACACCTCTAAAATAATTACAATTTTTTTTTTAATTAAAAATAATGCAGCTATTGTTGAGCGTAATAGCTGGTGGCGCTTGGGCAGCAGCACCTTGTAATGTGTTCCCTGGCAGTGGAAACACACAGACAGCAGGATGAAATATAACAGCAGCAGCAGCAGCAGGTGTATGTGTGTGTGCCAGTCGTCACTTCATGTACCCCTCTCGCCGACAACAGGGGCCATGAATTCGCCTTCCACCCAAGCCTGGTTCATTTTGAGAAACGTCAGTCTGTCCACAGACTTGTGAGACAGACGAGATCGCTTCTCAGTGACGACTTCACCGGCTGCACTGAAGCAACGCTCTGGCAGTACGCTGGAAGGGGGGCAGGAGAGCACTTCCAGGGCGTACTGCGCAAGCTCGCTCCAGATCGGCAGGTGCTTGACCCAATACTCCATGGGATCAACAGGGGCCACGCTGTCAAGCCCGCTGAAGGACCCCATGTAGTCAGCCACCATGCGGGTCAAGCGCTGCCTGTGACTGGAGAAGGTTGCTGCTGCAGGCACCTCCTCTCTAGTCCTTGGCAGCTCTACACTCATGTAGAGCTCTTGGGTCAGAGACAGCAGGTCTGTGGTGCGCGAGCGCTTGCTGCTGGTGGATGCAGGCACCTGCTGCTGCCTCTGTGCTGGCTGGACAGTGGGGGTGGGTGGCTCGGGAAGGCTTCCTGCAAGCGCTCAACAAGGGACAGCTGCAAATCCCTCATTTGTTGCGCACGGTCTCCTCCTGCAGGCAGGAACTGGCTGAGCTTCCCCTTCAGACGTGGGTCCAGCATAATGCAGATCCAGATGTCCTCCCTCGGCTTCATCTGGATCACCCTTGGGTCCTTGCGCAGGCACCTCAGCATGTGCGCTGCCATTGGGAACAGTCTGGCCACGTCTGTTGGCACATCATCGGCAGCCCCAGAGCCGACATTGCTGTCCTCCTCTGCCTCCTCCACCTCATCCTCTCTCCACCCCCGCACCAGTCCAGCTGCGCTCTGCTGCTCCCCCTCATCAGCAGCAAGGTCAGGGACCTCCACCAACTCCGAGCCCTCCTCCTCAGAGGTGGCCTGTGAAGATGCCTGCAGCTCCTGCTGGTCCAAGGCTGCCGCTCCCTCTTCCACCAGTGCATACAGGGCCCTGTCCAGCACACACACCAAGGGGACCCACTCGCACACCATTGCATGGTCCCTGCTCACCATGTTGGTGGCCTGCAGGAAGGGTGCCAGGAATGAGCACACCTGCTGCATGTGTTACACCCTGAAAAAGGGAATTATAAATAAGAACTCCATGAGCATGCTTCCTCTGCCTGCATCATGTCTGATGAGAATTTATTCAAATAAAATCATTTGTATAGCAAATAAAAGGTTTCCAATAAGAACTATTTCACATTAAACATGCCGTTCTTGTCCATATAACAGTCATATAAAAGTGCAAATACAAAAGCATTTCTTGCTGAACAGATAAACATGCATTAACTTTGCTGGCTGATCTTTATAACTGCATAGATTCGCTGTGACACGTGGTTCCAGCATGGCTGACTGTAGGAAGTCACTAAACACACATGTGGCTGCACACTAGCTCAGATGCACTTGCAATAACCATATTATTCCTGCAGATCTGTGAGTTATAAGGCTTCATTTGAACACACACATTGCATACTGGCTGAGGCCTGATCTGCTTCTGCACAAATCACTAACATGGCTGAGCGCTGGTTGCCTAACATGTAGTACATATAATACTGAAATGACTGAATTAGCTAGCTTTCTAATATACAGTATAACTCCCTGATATATAACACCTATACACTAACATGGCTGAATGGCTAGCTGCCTGATATATAACACATACAGCACTGCTCAGTTTAACCACAGCAAATATCTGCTTCACATACATTTAACATGTTCATAAGTTGTTCATATAACACACAATAACTGTCTAGCAATCACTGAATTCACTTTGAGCTCAAAGTATGGATAAAATACCTGAAAAAGGGAATTATAAATAAGAACTCCATGAGCATGCTTCCTCTGCCTGCATCATGTCTGATGAGAATGAGGCAGCAGGCCACGAGCCTCCCCTTAGGTACTTTCCCCAGGTCAACAAGTTGCTAAACATAAACGGACTCAGGCAATAGATAGCCCAAATCCAGATCCTGTATTTCAGCCTGTTATCTCCACAGATATTTCAAAGAATAGGATTATTTTCCAATAGCTAATTGGGAAATTACTGCTTTACAGATTTTTCTACACAAAAATCAGTCTATTACACTCTCCCCTGCAAAATTAGATGGCGTCCCGGCATCTACACATACTTTAACCTGACAATTTCTCAACCCCAGGCATTCTGGTAACTTATCTGCACTATACAGTGATCAATTTGGTTAGCTAAATCAACAGCACACAACTACTCCTCATACATATTCTTAGAACTCTTCTTTAGGGTCTGAAATCTCTAACTATGCTTCATAACTAACACAGTTTGACTTCTAGTATGCCTGTAGAAATGTTGGTTGGTAGATCTGAAATGGATTTGACCACATTGTCATTGGTTCAACCCCTCTAATTGGCATGGGATAGTACTGGTAAAGCATTTCATTGGCATTCACTACATTATAGCATGTTGGCGTTCCCAGTTGGTCATAAGTAAAGACTTTAGGAGCTCGCCTTTCTCTCCTGGGTAAGCTATGGACTTGTGTGTGATCTTCAACTGAATTTGGAGATTGGGATACTAGAACCTCATCCTGCATCTCAACTGATTGTTCATCCTCCCTTGGATTATCTTCTTGCTCAACAGTCTCTTGTAGTATCTCAGGCTCACTTGTATTGGTCAAAGGTGCTTCTTCATCCAGCTCATTCAGTTCATTGTTAAGTGCAGATGTCTCTTGCTCACTATCCACTTGTGTATTAGTCGTCTCACTAATTCTATCATCATTGAACTCTTGAGGCTGCGTTACCGGATGGTAATAGTACATATATTCTTCTTCCTCATCTTCTTCCTGATTTGTGTCTTTGTGATCTAGCTCTTTCTTTCTTTCCTTCTGTTTAACTGGTGGTTTTGGTTGAACTTCCAGTGGTAAATAATCACATGGTAATAAGAGATTGCGATGCATGATCCTTGATCTTCCTCTACCCTGCTCAGGTTTGATTTCATAGACTGGGAGATCTTTTCCTACTTGACGAATCACAACATGAATGTTCTCTTCCCAATGACTACGGAGCTTTCCAGTACCTCCTCTAGGCGTCAGGTTTTTGACGAGGACACGGTCACCTGGACACAATACTGAGCTTCTTATTCTTCCATCATAATGTTTTTTACTTCTCTCTGTTGACTTTTTCATATTCTCTTGCACTATTTCATATGCATTCTGCATTTCTTGTTTCCATTTTTCCATGTATGCTCGATGATCAGGTTTTCCTGTCTCTGAGGTAAGTCCAAACAAGAGGTCAATAGGCAATCTTGGAGATCTTCCAAAAAGGAGGTAAAAAGGGGAAAAGCCTGTTACTTCACATCGTGTGCAATTATATGCATAGACAAGCTTATTCAACGATTCTTTCCAATTTGTCTTCTGTTTCTCAGTAAGAGTCCTAAGCATCTGTAACAATGTTCTGTTGAACCGTTCCACTTGTCCATTTCCTTGGGGGTGATACGGTGTTGTTATTGATCCTAATACACCACAGTTCTTTTTCAACTGAGCAAAAAGCTGATTTTCAAATTCACCGCCTTGATCATGATGTATTCGCATTGGCATTCCATACTTTAGAGCATAATCGTTGAAGATTCGATCAGCAACTGTTTTAGCAGACTTTGAGGTGGTGGCATAAGCTTGAGCAAAACGAGTAAAGTGATCAATGATTATCAAGATATATTCATATCCACCTTTACATTTGTCTAAGTGGAGAAAATCTATTGACACAAGTTCAAATGGCTGTGTTGTGACAATGCTTGTAAGTGGTGCTCGTGTTTCTTTGCATGGCGTCTTTTGTTTCAAACAGGTACAAGTTCTTGCCACATAATGTTCAACTTCCTTCTGCATGTAAGGCCAAAAGAATCTATCCCGGATCAATGATAGTGTTCTGTCAATACCTTGATGGCCCATCTCATCATGTAATTCCTTTAACACGGTAACCTTGTATTCTTCAGGTAATACAAGTTGTGTCTTGTTCAATGTTCTTCTTTGGAGAATTCCTTTTTCATCAATACAAAGTCTTTCCCAGTTGCGAAGTAGACACTTGCTTTGCTTGCTAAGAGTATTCAGTTCATAACCTGATGGCTTATGGTTCTTCACCTTGCACTGTATTATTGGGCCAATGTGCTTGTCATCTTGCTGTGCTCGTCGAATTTCATCAACTGAAAATGGTTTACCTATTTCATCAATCACTCCTGTACTTTGGGTATCTGTAGCTGCTAGGCAAACCCATGGTAGGTTAGAGTCTTGAACCTCAATAGCTTGGATTGTTGCGGCCACACAATCAGATGTCAGCTCTTCAGTACATTGTTCCATCACCCTCTCAATAGTTAATGGCATTCTTGACAACGAATCTGCATCCACATTTTCTTTACCAGGTCGGTAACGAATGGTGAAATGGAAATCTGCAAGTTCTGCTACCCATCTGTATCCAGTGGCGTTTAGCTTGGCACTCGATAGCACATATGTGAGTGGATTGTTATCACTGTACACTGTGAACGTTGGTGCATAATACAGGTAGTCTCTAAATTTTTCTGTAATGGCCCACTTCAAAGCAAGGAATTCCAATTTTCCAGAGTGAAGATGGTAATTCCGTTCAGCTGCAGTTAAAGTCCGGGAGCCATAGGCTATCACACGAAGTCTTCCCTCTTGTTGTTGATATAGAACTGCACCGAGGCCTTGATTGGAGGCATCTGTGTGGAGGATAAACGGCTGGGAAAAATCTGGAAAACCAAGGACTGGTGGCTCAACTAGACAGTCTATTAATTCTTCCAAGATACATTGATGTTTTTCCATCCAGTTAATCAATTTATGTGATGACACTCCTTTTCTCTTCGTTGGAACTTTTCGTGTACTCATGCTACTTTGTGGTATTTGGTCTTCTGTGGTCCCTTTCAACAAATCATAAAGTGGTCCAGCAATACGAGAAAAGTTTGGTATATACTGTCTGTAATAGCTTAACAAGCCCATGATGGCACGTAATTCTCCCACAGTGCTTGGTCTCTTCTCCTTTAAAGCTCTTACTGCAATAGTGTCAGCTGGATCCATCTTGCTACCTTCAGATGAAACAATTCTTCCTAAATAGCGCACCTCACGTTTAAACAGTTCACACTTCTTAGGCTTCAGCTTTATTCCATACTTCCTCAACCTCTGAAGTACTTCTCTGACATGATTCACATGTTCCTCAAATGACTGACTGTACACCAATGTATCGTCCAAGTAGGGTATACATATGTTGTCTCGTACATCTTCCAAACATTCTTCCATACAACGTTGGAAAGCTGCAGGTGCATTCATTAACCCGAAAGGAATTCTTATCCATTCATACAGGCCCCATGGGGTCACAAATGCAGTCAAGTGCCTGCTGTCTTCATCCATAAACCCTTGATGGTAGGCTTTTCCCTGATCCAGTAATGAAAACCATGAGTGGCCACCAAGGCTATCCAGGATGTCTTGTACTCGAGGAATTGGTTGTCTATCAGGGTGAGTCTTCTTATTCAGTTCTCTGAAATCTATGCACAAGCGTAAGCTACCATCTTTTTTTCTTACGCAGACAACTGGTGAAGCATAAGATGAGCAGGATTTTTGTACCCATCCTTGCATAATAAGGTTGTGAAGATAGTCTTTCATTTCTTTATAGAGTGGCTTCGGTGTGGATATGTATGTGCGCGCCACAGGATTCATATCACTCAAGGAGATTCTTAGCTTTAGCTTCTCAATGCTCCCAATGTCATCATCTGATTTGGAGAAAGAAGAACATTCTTCACGAAGTAGTTTCTGTACCACCTCTCTTTCTGGTTCACTCAAGTGGCTCAGGTCAATTGGGGGATCCCATGGAGTATCAGCAACTTGCTCGCTTGCTGCTTTTACTTGACTCACTGACACTGGAAGGCTTTTGTTGGGTTTCTCCAAGATGGTATCTGGATACACAGCTTGAACTTGCTGTACAGTACCTATTACAGTTCTTCCTAATATCTCAATGTCATGGTTAGTTGGGTTTTGTACAGTAAGGACAATATAAGGCAACACACCACTTCTCAGCGTTACTAACGTCTCACAAAACTCAAGTCCTTCAGGCCACTGGGGACTGATATCTGGCTCAAAGAGAACTGTAGTGTCCTTAGTTAATGATTGTGTTTGCACCTTACAATCTATCTGAACAGAGGTGTGTCTTGGCACAATGACTTTCTCTTTAGTCGTTCTCACTACATAGTCGCATGGTTGCTCAGTTGTCACCATATCTATGAAGGCAGTGACACTTTCTCTCTCAAGGTTTGGGAAGGTGGCTCTTAGTGTCTCATGCAGTTGCTCTCTTTTTGTTGCTGATACTTGTGCTGTGGCGCTAGATTTAACCATTCGCTCAATAACATTAAAGCCTATAATAGGTTTGGAGAGCTTTCCACCCTTCATCACTAAGATGGGGACAACAAGTTCAGTGAGGTCATCGTTATCTGTAGCTAATCCAAATGTGACTTCGATGAATCCTAAATAAGGGATGCTCTGTCCATTAGCAGCTGTGATCTTCAAATCCTCAGAAGCATCAAGTAACTCATAAATGTCTCTTAACTTCACATCTGGCAAATATCTCTTTTTCCATTCTTCATCGACAATGGATACTTGGGAGCCTGTATCCCATAATGCTCGTGTTCTATGCCCCTGTATGTAGCACTCAGCTATACACTGTTTCCCTACCAGAGTGACAATGCGGGAATGACTATCCTCCTTTCTAGGGCTGCTGGCATGCACTGGTGGACCATGATGCTGTCCGCACGATTTCCTGTGTTTAGGCCAATGTTCAGCTTGACAGATTTTTGAACAGTAGGTAGCTTTTTTACAAGATGTACATCGGCTGAGCTTCTGATCTCTCCCCTGAACACCACAGTGGAAACAATATGGTTGGGACATTCTTCTCCTATTGGTTACTCCCTGTCCCGTGGAAGTAACCATCTCCCATTTAAAGGATTATCTTTGTTTATTCTTGTACCTCTCGCTTTGCATCCTGCAAGGAAGTGCTCACTACTTCCACATCGGTAACAATGGCTGCAATACTCATTTCCATTTTGCTGACACCAAATACACTTTCTCAGATGGGCATATGTTGAAGAAGGATATTGGCGTTGAGGTCTAAACCTTTGTTGATAGGGGGTAGTGGCCATCTGTCTCGGTTCTTGGGGAAACAAACAGCTTTCTGGAGAATACTGTAACTGTTGAGGGGGTATACACTCCTTTACTGCAGGTGGTGTCTGATACTGTGTCTGTACAGTGGTAGGTTGTTGAATCGATTCTCTGATCTGTGCAACTTCCGCACCCAGGTTTTTTAATAAAGCTAGGTCAGAACGCATTTCTTTCAGTTCACTTAGTACCTCAGATTGAGTGTTACTAGTTTGGCACAGGTGGGTGCTTTTACCTTTTGTAGCTGTAGGTGTCTCTGATTGGAGTGAGTGCACTGTGGCTGGTCGTTGTGGGGTGAGTAGCTTCTTTTTGTTCTGTCTCTCTGCTTCATTTGCACAGGCAATGTTGAGTTTCTCCAGAAGCAGTTCATCACTTGTTGTTGTTGTTTGCTGCAGGAATGGTTGAAGGTCACTTCTGATGTTGTCATTTTGCAAACCTGTTAAGACAGTATGAAGAAACATACTCTGTACCAGTACAGGATCATATCTTAGACCAGATTCTGCCTCCTGGGAAGCAAACAGGATTTTTTGTCTTAAATCAAAGGCACGGATCAAGAAAGTCTGTGGGTCTTCTTTACTACTTTGTACCTCTGATGTCAGTTGCTTGTACAATTCTGTTGCACCCTTCTCTTGGTAATGAGATCTGAGAATTCTCCTCAAAGTGGGCAAAGTAAGGTTGGTCTTACCCTCCAGGTAACTGCGCAGCTGCAAATCTGGTGCTATTGCCCTAATTACTGCATCAACAATTTCTATTTCAGGAAACCCCTTGCTGATTCCCTGCTCAATTTGGTGGGCTAAGCTAGAAAAAGTCAGTTTGTCCTTTTGGCCTGGCTGACCTATCTGACCTGATATTTTAAATTCTCTACCCCACTGCAAAGGAACATGATGCTGAAAAATCTGCTGAGCGGGAACATGGCCTTCATTCAAACGGTTATCCCCTCCCCTCACTGACTTTTTTGCTTCACTGATCTGATTTCTCTGCTCCTGCAGTGATAACGTTAATTTCAATTGTAGTGCTTCTATCTCTTTTTTCAACTGTTCAGCTTCTGAGAGAGGAACTACCTGTCCCTGTACCACATCTGCCTGTGTCTCCTCTGAAACTGCCTGCTTCGGTACACTATCCCTACAAGATTGTTGCAGCTCTTTCACTTTATCCTGTAGCATGAGTAACTCAGACATGCCCTGATCCTCTAGTTCACATAACTCTTCCCTCTCCAGATACCTCATAATATGCAAGATTATAAAGGACCGACTTTTATCTGCCACATTTTTAGATGATGGACCAGCAATAGATAAAAAGTCACATATTTCCAGCAAAGCATCTTTGGATAATGCATACAAGGCACCGCCCACTTGTACTTTCAAGTCCTCAACACCTGATGATTCCATCGCGATTCCTAGCCCTGGGACAAATTTAGTCTGATGTTCAACCTTTTCCTGTAGGATAGACAGCGCAGCTCTCCTGGCACTATTCGTTAACCTCAGATCACATGCAAGTCTCTCCTTCCACAGCTGTTGAACTGTCACGACCTCTCTGTCCTCTCTGGCAATCAGTGTGTTCGAAGTTGAATGATGATTAGGGACGTCTGTCTGGGCAGCTTATCCTCATCACATTCATCTCGGTGGGACCTCCAAAATGTTACACCCTGAAAAAGGGAATTATAAATAAGAACTCCATGAGCATGCTTCCTCTGCCTGCATCATGTCTGATGAGAATTTATTCAAATAAAATCATTTGTATAGCAAATAAAAGGTTTCCAATAAGAACTATTTCACATTAAACATGCCGTTCTTGTCCATATAACAGTCATATAAAAGTGCAAATACAAAAGCATTTCTTGCTGAACAGATAAACATGCATTAACTTTGCTGGCTGATCTTTATAACTGCATAGATTCGCTGTGACACGTGGTTCCAGCATGGCTGACTGTAGGAAGTCACTAAACACACATGTGGCTGCACACTAGCTCAGATGCACTTGCAATAACCATATTATTCCTGCAGATCTGTGAGTTATAAGGCTTCATTTGAACACACACATTGCATACTGGCTGAGGCCTGATCTGCTTCTGCACAAATCACTAACATGGCTGAGCGCTGGTTGCCTAACATGTAGTACATATAATACTGAAATGACTGAATTAGCTAGCTTTCTAATATACAGTATAACTCCCTGATATATAACACCTATACACTAACATGGCTGAATGGCTAGCTGCCTGATATATAACACATACAGCACTGCTCAGTTTAACCACAGCAAATATCTGCTTCACATACATTTAACATGTTCATAAGTTGTTCATATAACACACAATAACTGTCTAGCAATCACTGAATTCACTTTGAGCTCAAAGTATGGATAAAATACCTGAAAAAGGGAATTATAAATAAGAACTCCATGAGCATGCTTCCTCTGCCTGCATCATGTCTGATGAGAATGAGGCAGCAGGCCACGAGCCTCCCCTTAGGTACTTTCCCCAGGTCAACAAGTTGCTAAACATAAACAGACTCAGGCAATAGATAGCCCAAATCCAGATCCTGTATTTCAGCCTGTTATCTCCACAGATATTTCAAAGAATAGGATTATTTTCCAATAGCTAATTGGGAAATTACTGCTTTACAGATTTTTCTACACAAAAATCAGTCTATTACACATGAGCCCCTAGTCCTCCGTGGAGATGATGGACGGGAGGTTGGTGGCGGCACACCCAGTTGCAGTGAGGGAGGCAACTGTTGCTCGTGCAACGTACTGGCTGACAGCCTGCCTCTATTCAACCAGACGCTCCAACATCGCCAGGGTGGAGTTCCAGCGAGTTGGAACATCGAGCATGAGCCGGTGCTGTGGCAGGTGCAGCTCCTTCTGCACCTCTTCCAGGCTCGCCACGGCTGCAGGCGAGTGCCGGAAGTGACGCACAACCTTCCTTGCCGCCTCAAGGAGTCGGTCCATCCCCTGGTAGGTCCGCAGGAACTTTTGGACTACCAGGTTCAGGACGTGCGCCAGGCAGGGGATGTGGGTCAGGTCTCCCCTGCTGATGGCAGCGACCAGGTTTGCCCCATTGTCAGACACCACCTCTCTGACTCTGAGGCCTCTGGGGGTCAGCCAATTCCTCTCCTGCTCTCGGAGTTTGGCCAGGACATGGTTCGCCGTCAGTTTGGTCTTCCCCAGGCTGACCAATTCCAGCAGTGCTTGGCAGTGGCGGGGCTTCACGCTGCTGCTGAGGCAGGGGGTTTGGGCTGGTGTGGTGGAGGATGGAAGCAGATCAGAGGAACCTGCTGCTGTTCCGCTGACCCTGCATGGCGGCACCACCCACTGCGTTGTTGGTGCTGCTGCTGCTCTGGCAGTGCCGGCCGATGCTGCTCCCCCCTCCTCACCCCCTTCCACCAAGCTGACCCAATGCGCGGTGAAGGACAGATAGCTGCCTGTCCCAAACCGGCTGCTCCACGAGTCCATGGTGACATGGACCCGTTGACCCACCGCGTGATCCAGCCCTCTCCCGACATTGGCCATCACAGAGCGGTGAAGTGCAGGGATGGCCGTGTGTGCAAAATAATGTCGGCTGGGGATTGGCCAATTGGGGGCTGCACACATCAGGAGCGCACGCATGTCGCTCCCCTCCTGCACAAGGGAATAAGGCAGGAGTTGGGAGCACATGGCCCGTGCCAGCAAGCCGTTCAGCTGACGCATGCGACGGCTGCTGGGAGGCAGAACCCTGACCACCCCCTGGAAGGTGTCGCTGAGCAGGGTCTGGCGAGGTCTTTTGCTGGCACGGGAAGCAGTGGAGGGAGCAGAGGAGGCCACTGAGGACTGGCTGCCAGAACAGGCCTCAGTGTCGGCGGCAGAAGTTGCAGAGGGAGGAGGAGCAGTGCGTTGCTGACGCACTCTTGCTGCCGACGGCTTCGCAGTGGTGGCGGGTCTGCCACTGCCGCTGCCAGCTTCCTTCAACTTCACAAACTCCTCATGCTCGTGAAAGTGTTTCCCTGCAAGGTGGTTGACCAGAGAGGTGGTGCCAAATGCAGAGGGCTCCTTCCCTCTGCTGAGCTGCTTGCGGTACTGGTTGCTGGTGGCATACTTGCACTCCAAATATGGAAGGGTGAAAAATTCCATATTGGGGAGGTGAAGTTGCCCCTTCGGCTGGAAGGTGCTGCTGCCGCTGGTCTCCTTGTGGTGGTTGGGGGGGGGGGTTCTTGGTGCGGCTGGTGGTGGCACTGGCAGAACTCGTCTCCTGATCAGCACGCTGTGTGGCCTGCATACCACGCCCACTTGTGATCCTGCCCATGTCTGCGATGCTGATCCTTCTAGCAAGGCCCGCAGACGCATCCTCCTCCTCCTCCTCAGAGCTGATGACATCCCCACTCCTAGGACCTGGTGGCAACAAGTCTTTGTCCTTCACAATGTCATCATCCTCCCCCTCCACAAACATGTCCTGCTGGGATCCCCCAAACTCCCCTTCTGCATGCATGGACGGATGGACAGTCACCACTGTCTGACTGTCCAAAGCATCATCCCCCAAAGTGCCCATGAGCATTCCTTCCTCTGCCAATTCTTCTGCAACAGCACTCCATACCTTCTCTGTTCCTGGGGTCCATAAGAAGGTGCTGAGTGACAGGGTGCTGGTGTCGCCCACTGGGGCTGGAGAACTGCACTCCTCCTCCTGCTCCCCAGGCAGTGCTGGGCGGCTGCTGCTGCTCTTGCGAACAGGAGTGGTGGCGGGAGTGGAGGACTCTGTTCCAGAGCTAATGGTGGCCTGCTCATCCACCATCAGTTCCACCACAGTGTCTGCGTCCTTCTCCTCAATAGGACGGCTACGACCTGGCGGTGGGAGGAACATCTGGGCCACACACTGCTGCTGCTGCTGCTATGTCTCTGCAGCGTGACTCCCAGCTGTTGGGCGGCCAAGGCGTCCACGGCCAGTGGCTAATGGCGGAATAGCCACTGGTGCAGACGCAGAACTGCGCATGGTGGTGGTGGTGCGGCTGCCATGCCCACGACCTCCTCTCTTGGCGATGCCCTTGCTGCCCTTGCTGCCCCTGCCCAGACTGCGGCTGCCAGTGCCAGACATTGTATATTTTTAATATTATACAAATGAAAAAAAAAACTTATGTATGTAAAGGCGGGTGGGACAAGTGGGGTACTTTAATGGGGTGGGACTGGTGGTGGTGGGTGTGTAAGGTGACGGACAGGTGTACTCTACAGCAGAGATCGGTGTAGCGCTAACGAGAGAGTGCGCACTGCGCACAAAAAGACCCTAGCTTACGCTGACTGACGGTGTCAGACTACAGTACAATTCAGCTAATACACAATAGAAGTAGTATATATATATAAACAATAGGAGGACGGGTGTAGCACTAACTGGAGGGTGTTGACAGCGCAGATGTGCACTGCGCACACAAAGACCCTAGCTGACGCTGACTGGCGGAGTCAGACTACAGTACAATTCAGCTAAGACACAATAGAAGTAGTGATATATAAACAATAGGAGGACGGGTGTAGCACTAACTGGAGGGTGCTGACAGCGCAGATGTGCACTGCGCACACAAAGACCCTAGCTGACGCTGACTGACGGTGTCAGACTACAGTACAATTCAGCTAAGACACAATAGAAGTAGTGATATATAAACAATAGGAGGACGGGTGTAGCACTAACTGGAGGGTGCGTGCGCACACACACTAAGACCCTAGCTGACGCTAACTGACGGTCCCTAAACACAGACTAGAATACAGTGAGTGAGTACACACAGTACTACTAGTACTAACTAAACAATAGAAGAATAGAGCTAAATAGTACAACAGGTGTGACTAGATTACTGAGAGGCAGATACAGCCGGACAGGTATAGCAGTAAAGCTGGGCCTTGCTAACTACAAAATAGTACAATATTCTATCTAACACAGAAGTAGTAGTACAGGAGTAGAGTAGGACAGGTGAGAGCACAGGTAAGGTAGAGACTAGAGCAAAGAGCAGGGCAGGCACAGGGCCTAGCTGCTGGCTGCAGGCCTGCAGCAGCAGCACCAGTGACAGTCTCCCTCCCTAGTCCCTAACCACACTAACTAAACTGCTTAAAATAGAATCTATCTACAATACAAAGCAATATAGTTGAAGATCAAGTGTTGGAGTGTAAAAACGCTAGGTTTAGAGCAATGGAAATGCACTTGCACACAGACAAAAAGCACTGGAGCAGTTCTCTCAGTACAATCAGTCAGTAAGTTGCAAGCAGGACGAGTGAGGCAAGATGGCGTCCGCTATTTATAGAGGGGGGCTTGGCCAGGCTCCCCCTCTGTGATTGGCTGCAGTCAGAGGGCTGGGAGCCCTCTGATTCGCTTGTGAGGACTCGAGGTGACGTCTGTCGTGACGCTATCCGAGCTCGTGACACTATCCGAGCTCGGATAGCTAGGATATCTCCGGATAGCTGCTTGCTATCCGAGTGCGCTCGGATAGCACAGCCCGGATAGCTAATACTATTCGAGTTCGGTATTCGAGCTCGAATAGTGAAAAAGAGCTAGGATTATCCGAGTACCTCGGATATCCTAGCTCTGATGAGCACCACTGCCAAGAATACAGATTATACCTGATTATTGATGATCTGCAGAATCACCGATAATCCAAGTATAACTAACCTCTGGACACCTATAAAGTGTGAGTGTTTGGTGCAACAGTAATGACTTTGAGTAGGACCACTCGAGGAGCTGGTGGTCTTTGGCAATATAGGCGATACTGCCCTCTGGGAAGAGCAACAGCCTTCCAGCAGCCTGAGACCTCCAAAGGGGCGGGGCCCCAGGCTGCAAGTAGGAAGGTGAGCAAAAAAGTGTGTTCCTTGCGCTCAAACTCTGGACCACCAAACCAGTCAGATCCAAAATGTGTCAAATGTCCAAACCAGATGACCACACGATGTGCTGCTCCATTGTCATGACGCTACACGCACCACGACAATAAGCCCCGCCCACCGCCTCGTAAGACGAGCCTCCTGTTAACATCGGACACGCCGTTGCTGGCCACAGCGCGTGCAGCCTGCCGCAGAGGGGTAGAGCGGGTGGCTTACCCGCAGATAAGCGCCTTTTAATTCTTCCTTTTGTAAGTATTCACTTGTTATGCGCAAATAAAGTCCTACCTGGTTAACGCACTTAGAGCGCTCCTTCTTCTCTTAGATTTCCTTGCAAGTAGGAAGGACCTGAGAGTGAGTGACACCTGAAAGGTGGATGTCACTAGCAGGTCTGGAGACTATCTCTTAAATGGAGAGAGATAGCTCTCAAGGTTGGGCAAGCCAGGTCGGCAACACACGGACAGACAAGGTACAGAGACAGAAGGCTGATTCGGTATCCAAAGGCAGGCAGGGTTGGCAACAGATAATCAGATATGCGTAGGTACCGAATCAGAAAGCAGAGGGATAGTCAGAAATGCAGTAGGTCATAACAGATATCAAAACAATGCCTAGTCTTGGGTGTGAGGTCCGTGGTCTCAACACCCTGGAACTAGTCTGGAGCATAACACAATGATAACACAGAGTTCCTAATCTTGGGTGTGAGGTCCGTGGTCTCGACACCCTGGAACTAGTCTGAAGTATAACAGAATGATAACACAGAGTCCCTAATCTTGGGTGTGAGGTCCGTGGTCTCAACACCCTGGAACTAGTCTGAAGTATAACACACCATCATCCCTGTACCCAAAAAGCAAGGCGCATCCGACCTCAATAATTTCAGGCCTGTCGCCCCCACACATCGGTCATAATGAAAACTTTCGAAAAAGTGGTCCTGCCCCTCCTTAAACACAAAGCAGAAACCCAGTTGGACCCATACCAATTTGCTTACAGGGCAAATAGGTCGACCGACGACGCCATTAATATCTGTCTGGAGCTTGTCAACAATCACCTTGACAAACCAAATTCATATGCCAGGATTCTCCTCCTTGACTTCAGCTCGGCATTTAACACTATTAGCCCCCAAATACTACAAGAGAACCTGGCTGAGCTCGGGGTCCACCCCACACTCCAACTGTGGATCAATGACTTCCTTACAAACAGATCCCAGGTGGTAAAGCTGGGCTCCACCTCCTCGCAACCAAAGACCACCAACACAGGGGCCCCACAAGGCTGTGTCTTGTCACCATTCCTGTTCTCCCTCTACACGAACAACTGCAGATCCTCGGCGAGCTCTGTCAAGGTAATCAAATTTGCAGACGACACCTCCATAGTCGGCCTGATCTCCAATAATGACGAGCAGGCATACCGCCACCAGGTGGACAGGATCTGCCACTGGTGCAAGGAGAACAAGCTGGTCCTCAACAATGCAAAAACGGTTGAGATTATCATTGACTTTAGGAAACATGCCTCCACCCCATCTCCACTGCACATTGGTGGAACGGAGGTGGAGAAAGTGCCCTGTGTCCGCCTCCTGGGCACCACCATCTCCAACACCCTGAAGTGGAAGGCAAACACTGTCTCCACCCAGAGAAAAGCCCAGCAGAGGCTTTACTTCCTCCGCCAACTGAAGAAGTTCGGCATGTCACGGGAACTCCTGACGAACTTCTATACCGCAACCATCGAATCAGTCCTCTGTTCTTCCATCACTGTCTGGTATGCTGGCTCCACCGAAGACGAAAGACGCAAACTACAGAGGGTCATCAGGTCAGCGGAAAGGATCATCGGGAATACACTCCCTGCTCTAGACTTCCTCTATAATGCCAGACTACGCTCCAGAGCACTGAAGATCACCAAGGATCCCTCCCACCCTGGCCACCAGTTTTTCAATCAGCTCCCCCTGGGGTGGAGGTACGTGAGGTACCGGTCCATTGCCACAAAGACCGCGAGACACAAAAACAGCTTCTTCCCCTCAGCTGTAACTTCGCTGAACTCTATAAAGCCGTGCTCTCCCCCCGCAGACCCCCAACGGTGACTTTGACTCTCTGCCTGCAAACCACATGGCAGATGTTTGAAAAAGTATTATGTATGTATGTTTTGTGATGAAGTGATGTCCACTATGTGCTATGCTCTTGACTTCTATGTTTTCTTTATATATGCCCTGTATTCATGTGCCAAACCCAATTCCGGGCACAACCCAGTCGTGCTTGGCGAAATAAATGCGATTCTGATTCTGATTCTGATTCTGAATAATACACAGAAGTAATCTGGCTCAGTGTGAATTCCCAGGTCCTCCTGGTTCTAACACACTGTAGGATCTGACTAAGGTCTGAGTGCTTCCACGTAAGTGTTCGCAACGGCAGACAACCCGAGACTGACCAGCAGTAACTATATATAGAGCGGCGCTCTCCGGCGCCACCCATCCGTGATCAACCAATAGTCACTTGCTCTTGAGGTCAGCTGACCAACCTGGTCAGCTGATCCCTCCTTGGTTGTCATAAAGGTTCTGCCTCTTAGCGCGCGCGCGCGCGTATTCCTCAATCTGTGTGGACTAACAGACCTAGCCACACCAGACGCACGCTGCTGCGTGCAAACTGCCGCGCTGGACGCGGAATCAGCCACCTTGCTGTCAGTACACGCGGCGGCTTTTCCGCGTTCCATTACAATAACATACCCACAAGGTACAAAGAAGGATCAAAGGAAGGCAATAAAGAAATCAGTATTGAAAGCCAATGCAGATAATTTGTACGCAGATTATAACGAACAAGGGAGCAAAACTAATTTAATATTATATACAGAACATATCCTCACATGGCACAAGGCATTTTGTGGACACTACAAAGATATTACAATTGTGGACATCAAGCAGGATGGGGACATGGGCAGGCAAATCAGAACTCAGGATGAGGACTCCCCCCAGCAGACAGCATTAACCATCAGTGTTTATAACAGTGGAACCATCTTGATCCAAGGTGCTAAATGCAGACTGGAGGAATTTGAGAAGCTCTTCCCCCATATCAGAGAGAAAGCAGGAAACTCCTTGCAAAGGAGTTTAAGGACATGGTACTTAATAGACCTCAGAGACCCCAAGAAAGACCTAATCCAACACACAGATGGCAAACCCCAATAAAGCGTTACCAAAAAGAGCCCCCACAAACACAACAAATGCGGAGGAAACCGCCTGACCCACAATGACAACACGGAACAAGGGAGGGCAGAAACACGGCGGAAATCAGGACTTTGTGTAGCACTTTATATAGTATACTGATGCGACACCCCGATAATATTGAGTCCTAGGACAATCCCTGCTCATTACAAGGTATACAGACTCAAAATGACATCACTTATTATCAGTAGCTGGAACATTCAAGGGCTGAATGCCTCAGCTTTTGGATGCAAAACAAATGATCCAGACTTTAAAAAGAGACTTGAAAACATTGATATTCAAATCCTCCTGGAGACATGGACCCGGGCAGAGGATGAATCTCTTGCACCCATGGGATACAGGGAATTTTCTGTATCTTTACAGAAAAACAAGAATGTTAAACAGGGTCGTCGTTCAGGAGGCATACTAATCTGGTACAAGGAAGAGCTTACAGAGCACATTAAGGCTGGTTTCACAGTGGGACGTTAAAGTCCCACGTTACAGCAGCCAGTAACGCAGCCTAACTCACAGCACTGTAAAATCAATTGTGCTGTTCACAGTGCACACGTTGCGTTACATTGTAACGCAGCACGTTTAAACAAAGTGCTGCATGCTGTACGTTATACAGGGCTAAGCAGCGTTAGACTGCTTGCACATGCTCAGTAATGTTGGAGGAGGAGGTCTCCCCTCCTCCTCTGCGGCCAGCCACATGGCTAATTAATATTCACTGCACAGACTTGTGGTAGGACTGTAGTGTTGTCCGGATCATGAATGAATCGTTCATTTGATTCGGATCTTTTTTGAATCGAATCATCCGGATCATCACAATGAAAGATTCGATTCACAGTGGATGTCTTTCTGGAAGAAACAGGAACATACAGAATGTACAGTGCAGGGAAAGTCCAGTCTTGCTAATCATTTCACCCCCAGTCTGCTTCCCTAGTAAAATGATTCAAATGATTCTGTTCAAAGATCCGGATTGTCACATGAGCCCTGGTGGTCAGACCGCAAATGGCCTTCCAAACGGTGCCAGCGCACGGATCGTGCAAACTCTGGTCGCAGTCAATGCGCAGGAACCGTTGGGACAAACTGCAGACAAACCAGAAGGGAGCCTGTGAGATATGGGTAATTACAACCTACACACGATTCCAGGGTATCTGCCACCACCACTGGTATGGGCCAGTGGACCCGATTTACTGACTGACTGGTCCTGCGAATAAAAACGGTTAAAACACGCTGTATTCTGTCTAGCCAACAACAAACAATAGTAACGTCTCTTTAGAGGTCTGGTTCAGTTGTGTGTGTGCTGAATAGTAGGGTAGCTAGAACAACAACTGACGATAGCGTCGGTTTATTGAAAGCAATATAAATAATTAATATATAAAGACAATTATTAAAATCAACAATTATTAAAACAGTAATAGCCAGTATGAAAAATAAAAGAAGGGAGAAAAAATACTTAGTTCCTGGAAAGATGTCCTTTTTGTGGGAAGAATCATAAAGTTCTTGGTTTCAATCAAAGTTCAGAGTTCAGACCAGGTGGATGCCAGCATATCCTCAAGCTGGCACAGATGAGTTCAAGAAGTTTCAGGGTGGAGGACACTGAGTTTGTCTCCTCTGCCATTCTTATGCCCCTGATGCAGTAGGAGGGAGTGAGGGCAGGGCCACACACCCCCTTAGAACATGAGATGAGTCCTCCCCTTGTCCTGGGGACCAGAAATCATGTCTTAACCACATATGGGCTCTATCTCACAGAACCGTACAGGTCAGGGCAGATTTACTAATATTTTCAGGTCTGCCTCGATTTACCCAGCAGCCTGATACCAAACATGAGGGGTGGGACCCCTGTGGTATCATCAGGGCACTTTCGAACTGCCTAACTGACAGTCTTTACCTCAGAATGTTCTGAAATGTTCTCAGAACCAGCGCCAGACAGGGCCCTACATGCTCTGTTAGTTTGGAGGGTCTGCCAGCCTGGCAACACAGAAAATATGACACATATAGCAGTTTATGGAATATGATCTGCATCTGGGATTGACAGCAGGTCATCCCTAGGTGAGGTTCTTTTTGAAGCTGGCAGCAGCAAGCCACATGTCGGCTCCCCTGCTGGGGAAGGAGCCCAAGTGTCTGAGTTTTTCCACTCTAGATTGCTTCTGTCATGGTGCTTGTCACCTATACCTGATGGATGGGCCATCAGCACAGCTTGAAGCCAGGGACTCTCTGCAGATGGCTAGGGCCCTTTTGATGGAAAGAGAGAAAAATGAAAAAAAAAAGAAAAAAAAACCCCAGGGATGTCATTTCTGATTCCTGTAATGGTCCTTCCAATTCGCCCGCATTTCTCACGGCTGTTCCGTGACAGCACCCCCTGGGGAGAAGGCAGATAGACATGCATCAGCAAGATGTGTGTCGTTGCCGCTAACCTGCGATATCTGATCTAGTTCCCCGTTGCAACGGGATAGCCCGTCTGCGTTTTGGTGTCGGCTGCCCGCTTCGTGTCGGCCAACCTGGCTGACAGGTCTCGAGCGGCCGGCACAGCGGGAAAACCCATTGGCGTCTGCGGCTCGGTCCCACTGGACATGTCGCGGTCTGCTCCCCTCAGGTTTGACCCGACATGGACCGTTCTGGACAGGGCGTTTGCGCCCCTGCGTTCGGATGGGGCGTCTGCCAGGACTGCTGACAACGGGCACTGGTTTGGGTAGGTCAGCAGCAGGCCCACGCAGGGGTTCCCTGCGAAGCGGCTGTGGACCTAAGGGAACCCCGCGGGAATCCCTGGACCTCCCCTGCTCCTGACAGACGGCACATGCTCTGCAGTATTTGGCTACATCCCTGTTCATCCTGGGCCAATAAAACTGTTTCCGAATACAGGCAAGTGTCTTGCGGACACCCGAGTGCCCTGTCAGAGGATTAGCATGTGCGGATTTCAGCACATGTCCCCTGAACGCACTCGGGACCACAAGCCATTTGGTATTCGCATGTGATCCACTGGTAGGGGGCTGTACAGACTCGCTGTACAGTCTCCCACCTTCCCAGTACACCTTGAAAGTGGCCCCGTCTGCGAGGGACTCAGAGGCTTGCTGCCTGAGCACCTCCAGGCTTGGGTCGCTTTGTAGTGCTGCTGTGAGGACGTTGTCAGTTTCAGCCAACTTGCTCATGTCACATGAGGCCAGCGGCTGAAAGGTCTCATCCCTGCGGTCAGAGGAGGGGGAGGAGGCCGGAACCCCCTCCACCTTCTCTGAGCCCGGGTTCTGAGCAGTACAGCTGCGCGGTACTGCTAGCACAGGTACCCCTTCAGAAGGGCACAGACGGGCATTACTCAAATCATCGTTGCATGCATTAATGACATTGACAGGTATAGACATTTTTTCATTACAGACAGGTTGTACAGTAAACTCAGGTACAGTTACATCATCATCACAACAGACAGTCTGTACATCAAACTCAGGTGCCTTTGAAGCAGGCACTATTGGACCGGGTACCCCTGAACTGGGCATATTCAACCCACCTCCTCCTGGTGCTCCCCCAAGTGTATAAAGTACCTGGTGGTGGGTGGAGAGTCCAACTCCTTCCATGAGCAACAAGGCTGTCGTGGCAGGTTCGTAGTAGGACACAAGCTTGCCCAAATCAGTCCCCAGCAACACAGGGACTGGGAGATCCTTCATAACCCCAACAACCCTTTCTTGGATTCCCACCCCCCAATCCATCTTCACTCTCGCGTGGGCTATGTGAAAAAGGGTGCCCTCTACTCCAGTAAGGGCAAGGGATCGGCTGGAGCTGATGCTCTCCTTTGGCACAAGGTGTGAATGAACTAACGTGATGTCAGCTCCGGTGCCTCGGAATCCGGTGACAACTTGGCCGTTCACTCTAACAAGTTGCTGCTGGTCGGTTAGGTCGCGGATTTCCTTTCCGCGGGCAAACAGAACAAAATCTGATGATCCAGGCTGTGGTTCGCTGGCGGGTTGCCTCTGCAGTGGGTGAGGTACAGGTGATGCAGGTGCTGGTGGTGTCTGTCTCCGCTCCGGACAGTCGAATTTCATGTGTCCGGGCTGGCGGCAGTAGTGACAGGTGACCTCTCCAGGGGCTGCAGGCCTGGGTGCAGCCGCTGCGCTGGGTGGCCTCGGTGGCTGACGGCTCACAGGGGCAGGAGAGTCTGCCGGGGTATTGGGCTGACCTCCTCTCCAGCTGGATGGGACAGTCCTGCGTGCATCAGGCACCCGGGTAGTCGCAAAAGTCTCAGCAGGGTCTTCAGCGACAGTTGCTGACGCCGGCTTGCGCTCTAACACAAACTGTCGTACATCAGCAGGGCAAATGTTCAGAAATTGTTCCAGGACTATCAAGTCCTCCAGGACACCATAAGACCCTTTGGTGAGGCCTAGAGTCCACTGGACAAAGGAGTGTGGTGAGCAAGCTGCTGACCACATCTCGGTACGAATCAGAAGACTTTTTCTGCCAGGCCCTGAACTTTTTGCGATAGGCTTCTGGCATCAGCTGGTACTTCGTAATGATAGCGTCTTTTATAGCGGCATAATCATTATCTTTCTCCGCAGGCAATTCTGCGAAAGCATCAAGCGCTTTGTAGCGCAGCAAAGGTGTCAGAAGTCTGGCCCACTGGTCTTGGGACAGACGATACTGACGGCAGGCCTTTTCAAAAGACCGCAAAAACAAGTCAATGTCTGTGTCTTTCTCAATATTAGCGAATTTAAATTTTGCACTTACGGGTGGTGCAGCTCCTTCCGCAGGGAGGCTGGGCGAAGAACTCCAGCTGGCCTGTTGCACTTTTGCCATGTTTAGCTCATGCTGTCGTTGGCGCTCCCGTTCTCGCTCAGCGGCATCCCTCTCCGCGTGGCGCTCTGCAGATTGGCGCTCCCGTTCCTCTTGTGCTTTCATGTACTGCATGTACTTTTCCAGGTCAGTCTCCATCAGCTTTTGTAATGCCTGCTGCATTACCAGGTCAGCACCGATGGACAGTCCAGTACTGGCCAGTTCCGGGCGAGTACTTTCAGAAACTCTGGGATTGGGGACCATACTGACATTCTCCTGCGTAACTGTTAATGCAGGGCCCTCAGGATGCACAACCTCTGTACGGTCAGGATTCTCAGTCTCTGGTTCCCCTCGATTTGAGTCAGATGGGCTGGTATCCACTTCAGCGGACACTCCCGGCTCCCACAGTTGCTGGGTATCCCATCTGGACAAGTCGGCTATCAGGTCCCGTTTGTTCTTGCGGAGGATGTCCATGCCCCTCGCTTTGCAAAGATTTTCCAGGTCTGCTAGGCACATGTTTTGGTAGTTCCCGGACATTTCCATGGCAAATAAAATAAAACTTTCGGGGAGGGGTACTGGCTACACAGTCTCTCTGTATATATAAAAAATATATTGCCTTCCAGCTACACCAACGAATTAGTTCGTTTCTGGATAGCGCTAGCGCTATCTTAGATACTTTTCAGCACAACACAGGTCCCAACCGCTGCCTAACACTGTCACATGAGCCCTGGTGGTCAGACCGCAAATGGCCTTCCAAACGGTGCCAGCGCACGGATCGTGCAAACTCTGGTCGCAGTCAATGCGCAGGAACCGTTGGGACAAACCGCAAACAAACCAGAAGGGAGCTTGTGAGATATGGGTAATTACAACCTACACACGATTCCAGGGTATCTGCCACCACCACTGGTATGGGCCAGTGGACCCGATTTACTGATTGACTGGTCCTGCGAATAAAAACGGTTAAAACACGCTGTATTCTGTCTAGCCAACAACAAACAATAGTAACGTCTCTTTAGAGGTCTGGTTCAGTTGTGTGCATGCTGAATAGTAGGGTAGCTAGAACAACAACTGACGATAGCGTCGGTTTATTGAAAGCAATATAAATAATTAATATATAAAGACAATTATTAAAATCAACAATTATTAAAACAGTAATAGCCAGTATGAAAAATAAAAGAAGGGAGAAAAAATACTTAGTTCCTGGAAAGATGTCCTTTTTTGTGGGAAGAATCATAAAGTTCTTGGTTTCAATCAAAGTTCAGAGTTCAGACCAGGTGGATGCCAGCATATCCTCAAGCTGGCACAGATGAGTTCAAGAAGTTTCAGGGTGGAGGACACTGAGTTTGTCTCCTCTGCCATTCTTATGCCCCTGATGCAGTAGGAGGGAGTGAGGGCAGGGCCACACACCCCCTTAGAACATGAGATGAGTCCTCCCCTTGTCCTGGGGACCAGAAATCATGTCTGCATCTGGGATTGACAGCAGGTCATCCCTAGGTGAGGTTCTTTTTGAAGCTGGCAGCAGCAAGCCACATGTCGGCTCCCCTGCTGGGGAAGGAGCCCAAGTGTCTGAGTTTTTCCACTCTAGATTGCTTCTGTCATGGTGCTTGTCACCTATACCTGATGGATGGGCCATCAGCACAGCTTGAAGCCAGGGACTTTCTGCAGATGGCTAGGGCCCTTTTGGTGGAAGGAGGGAAAGAGAGAAAAAGGGAAAAAAAAAACGAAAAAAAAAACCCAGGGATGTCATTTCTGATTCCTGTAATGGTCCTTCCAATTCGCCCGCGTTTCTCACGGCTGTTCCGTGACACGGATCTTTTCAATGATCAGATTCAAATGATCCGAATCCTTAAAAAGATCCGGACTTCCTATCACTAACCTGGAGTGGCTGCTTTGAAAGCTGCATAACGCAGATCAATCTGACGTCCAACTTCAACACCACCATACGTTGCATTAGGGGCACGTTATGTGACCATAACGTCCCCTAAAATGCGACGTCTTGGTGTGTAAGTAGCCTAAAGCTATCAAACGAGGAGACAGCCACATCTGGATCAAAATAAACAGCTCCATCCTCACCTCTCAGTCTGACATGTACCTGTGTGCAGCATATATCCCCCCAACAGAGTCCCCTTACTTCAAACCTGATATCAATGAGGTCCTACAAAGAGAAGCCAGCCACTTCCAGTCTCAGGGCAGAGTACTCATCTATGGAGACCTTAACGCCAGAACAGGCACAGATAAGGACTATCTGACGGAAGCAGTAGATTAGGGGCACATGAGACAAGTGGACAAAAAGGGCGCCCCATTCACTCCCATTATAAATATCGTTTATCGGGCGACGAACAGGGAGAAAAAGGCGCCCGAGATTATTAACGTTTTAACAAACGGCGCCCAGAGAATTTTAAGGATTTATGACTATGTTTGTGATGATTTAACTTTACAAAATCAGCCCGTGACGAATAACGTTTATAAAGATACTAAATCACTATTTATAAAACATTTCTAAAACATTATTATCCACCCAAAAAAATTAATTACATTTTTTTATTTACATTTTTTATTTATTAATGTCTGTAAAACATTATTATCCATAGGGGGTCTTAGGTTTAGGCACCAACAGGGGGGTCTTAGGTTTAGGCACCAACAGGGGGGTCTTAGGTTTAGGCACCAACTGGGGGGTCTTAGGTTTAGGCACCAACAGGGGGGTCTTAGGTTTAGGCACCAACAGGGGGGTCTTAGGTTTAGGCACCAACTGGGGGGTCTTAGGTTTAGGCACCAACAGGGGGGGGGTCTTAGGTTTAGGCACCAACTGGGGGGTCTTAGGTTTAGACACCAACAGGGGGGTCTTAGGTTTAGGCACCAACAGGGGGGTCTTAGGTTTAGGCACCAACAGGGGGGTCTTAGGTTTAGGCACCAACAGGGGGGTCTTAGGTTTAGGCACCAACAGGGGGTCTAGGGGTTAGGGAGAGGTACAGGGAGGGTTTTTAACAAACGTTAAAATAAGTTTCAGTTTACAAATAGGTAAGATTAACGTTTTAAGAATTGCCGATCTCATACACATTATTTAGTGATTTATAAATTCTTAAAACACTATTTCTAAACAAAATTCTACACAATATTTCAATAAACGATAATACTGTTTATCGTTTACACCACGCGCCCTTTTTTCCCGACGCCCTTTTTTGATGTACCCCTATCTGACCTCTGAGGGAAACACATACATACTTGGAGGAGAGAGCTATTACCAGGAACCAATGCAGACAGCAAGAAATAGCTATGACAAGGCAGTAAACAAAAGCGGGAAAGCCCTGTTGAACTTGTGTCGGAGCTTCGGCCTATACATAATGAATGGGCGAACCAGGGGTGACTCTCTTGGGAGATTCACTATGAACTCACACGTAGGCAGCAGTGTAGTAGATAATGCTATCACAGACACAGATCCCATAAACATCAATGCCCTCATAGTCACCCCTGAAACACACCTGTCAGACCACAGCCAAATCCTGCTGTACCTGAAATCCACCGATAAACCAACCACACAGCAGCCTCACCAGACCAGTCTCTACAAGCTGCCACCACCCTTCAAATGGCCCAAACAGTCTGCCACCGAATACACCAACATGAACAAAACTGCCAAAATCCATGAACTGCTGACAAAACTTTTATAACATCCCATATGAACCAAACCAACAAGGTGTCAGCCATGCAGTGAAGGACTTCAATAACATCCTACATGCCATGGCAGTACTAGCAGGCCTCAAGCAGACCAACTTCAAGAGATCCACAAATAAACAGTCCCAAAAATGGGTTGACAGTGAATGCAAGGCTCTACGTAATTCGCTAAGGGCAGCCTCTAACCAAAAACACAGATACCCCAACAACCGGGACCTAAGGGAAGCCCATGACCACCTACAGAGACAATACAAAGACACCCTCAGGCGGAAAAAACAGAGCCACATCTCCCACAAACTCCAACAGCTGGAGGACTCCCTCCAAGACAACTCATTCTGGGAGGGTGCTCGGATGTGCCTCATCCACGAATTCGGCTATCCGCGTGGTTGCAAAAAAAAAAATCGGCATTTGGCCCCGCCGCATGCGGATTTTCATCCGCGTCCACGCAACCACGCGGATTTTCTGCCGTGAATGGCGTAATCACGCGTGGATTCCCGCCCGGAGGCGGAATTTCTTTTAACGTTAATAACAAAGCCCCCATACATGCTACAATCCCCCAAATTGCATGGATTATCGAGGTGATAAGGGGCAACATAACTTCAACATAAAAAATTCCCCCCCAAATTTTTTTTTTTTTAATGGCTTTTAAAGACAAATCACCACTGTAAATGGGGCTATTAATTGGTAATACGTGGTTTTAAAAAGGGATATACGCGTTAAGCAATCAAAGAGGTGAAGGCGAGTTCCAATGGCACTTGGCGGCGAAGGTACCGCTGGAGGAGGATGAGTGGCTGACGCCAGAAAGGCCCCAGAGAGGTTTTTGTAATTTGTTTTTTTGTTGTTGTTGTTTTTTGCAGCAATTAGCAATGACATCGCAGCAGAGTTGTCAGTGGACACGGGCAGTGTGAACGCAGAGTGCAGTGGTGGTAGCGACTGAGTCAGGAGAAGGACTATGCGGGCGGTCAGTTCAGCAGCACAGAAGGACCACGGCAACATACTGGTAGTAGTAGTAGCAGCACAGCGTCATAGTGCTGGCCAAAAAATTAAATGCACCCGGTGACCCGGGCAGTGTGAACGCAGACAGAGTACATTGGTGGAAGCGATTGAGTCAGGAGGAGGAGGACAATGCGGGCGTTCAGTTCAGCAGCAGCAGCAGCACAGAAGGACCATGGCAACATACTGGTGGTAGTAGTAGCAGCATAGTGTCATAGTGCTGGCCAAAAAATTAAATGCACCCAGTGACCCGGGCAGTGTGAACGCAGAGTGCAGCAGTGGGAAGCGACTGAGTCAGGAGGAGGAGGACAAAGCGGGCGGTCAGTTCAGCAGCAGCAGCACAGAAGGACCATGCCAACATACTGGTGGTAGTAGTAGTAGCACAGTGTCATAGTGCTGGCCAAAAAATTAAATGCACCCGGTGACCCGGGCAGTTATAACGCAGACAGAGTGCATTGGTGGTACCGTGGTAGCGACTGAGTCAGGAGGAGGAGGAGGACAAAGCGGACGTTCAGTTCAGCAGCAGCAGCAGCACAGAAGGACCATGGCAACATACTGGTGGTAGTAGTAGCAGCACAGCGTCATAGTGCTGGCCAAAAAATTAAATGCAACCAGTGACCCGGGCAGTGTGAACGCAGAGTGCAGCAGCGGGAAGCGACTGAGTCAGGAGGAGGAGGACAATGCGGGCGGTCAGTTCAGCAGCAGCAGCAGCACAGAAGGACCATGCCAACATACTGGTGGTAGTAGTAGTAGCACAGTGTCATAGTGCTGGCTAAAAAATTAAATACACCCGGTGACCCGGGCAGTGATAACGCAGACAGAGTGCATTGGTGGTACCGTGGTAGCGACTGAGTCAGGAGGAGGAGGAGGACAAAGCGGGCGTTCAGTTCAGCAGCAGCAGCAGCACAGAAGGACCATGGCAACATACTGGTGGTAGTAGTAGTAGCACAGCGTCATAGTGCTGGCCAAAAAATTAAATGCACCCAGTGACCCGGGCAGTGTGAACGCAGAGTGTAGTAGCGACTGAGTCAGGAGGACAAAGCGGGCGGTCAGTTCAGCAGCTCAGAAGGAGGACCATGGCAACTTACTGGTAGTAGTACCATAACACCAAAAAATTAACCAAGGTAGGCACTAGGCAGGTAGTAACTGTCTTTATAAAGGCAGGCATAGTTAACAACAGCACATGCAGCAGCCACTTCATGTCCCCCTGTGTCCGACAATAGGGGCCAGGAACTCACCTTCCACCCAAGCCTGGTTGATTTTCAGGAAGGTGAGTTTGTCCACAGAGGCGTGGGAGAGCCGAGAGCGCTTCTCTGTGACCACGCCACCGGCCGCACTAAAGCATCTCTCTGAGAGGACACTGGAAGGAGGGCAGGATAGGAGTTCCAGGGCGTACTGGGAAAGCTCGCTCCAGATGTCCAGTCTCTTGACCCAGTACTCCAAGGGGTCCACGGGGCTGTCGGTGTCATTGAGCCCGCTGGATGACCCCATATAGTCAGACACCATGGTGGTCAGTCGTTGCTTGTGCTGGTTGGTGGTGGATGCTGTGGCGGGCACCTCTGTTCTGGGCTGCTGCACTGCATACAGGCTCTTGCTTAGGCTCTTCAGGTCTCCGGGGCGCCAGTTGCTGCTGCTGCTGCTGGTGGTTGTTGTTGTGCTGCTAGTGGCAATGGCAGGCACCTCTTGCTGGCTTGGCAGAGCAGTTACAGTGGGGGTGGAAGGCTGGGGGAATGCTTCCAGTAGTCTGCGCACAAGGGCCTCCTTCAACTCCCTTGTGCGTTGCTCGGTGGTGGATGGCATCATTAAGTCTCCCAGCTTCCCCTTCAGACGGGGATCAAGCATCAAGGTAATCCAGATGTCCTCCCTTGAACGCATCTGGATCACCCGGGGGTCCCTGCGAAGGCAGCGCAACATGTGCACAGCCATGGGAAACAAGTGGGCCCTGCCAGCAAGATCTTCCTCGTCCTCGCCATTGTCCCATAACGCATGCCTGTCCTCTTCCTGTGCCATGTCGTTGTCCTCCTCAAACCGCCATCCACGTACAACGCCTGCTGCACTCTGCTCCTCCTCCTCCTCCTCATTCAGGTTAGGGACCTCCAACTCTTCCACTACCTGCTGTGAGCCCTCCTCTGAGCTGGACTGTGCTGCCATCTGCTCCTGTTCTTCCAACTGCCTCAGGGCTTCATCCCCACGCTCAATTAAATTGTCCATTGCCTGCTCCAGTAGACAAACCAAGGGCACCCACTGGCACACAGAGGCCCGCTCCTCACTGACCATCTTGGTTGCCTCCAGGAAGGGACTCAGCACTAGGCATACTTGCTGCATCAGTGTCCACTGAGTGGCAGTAATCATGGGGACTTGCTGGTTGCTGGGGACACTTGGGTCTAGCATGTAGGCCCTAAGAGCCAGCCTGTGCTGACACAGCTGCTCCAACATGGCCAGAGTCGAATTCCAGCGAACTGGCATGTCGATGATCATCCGGTGTTGTGGCCTTCCATACTGCTGCTGTAAGGTGGACAAGAGTGCAGAGGCAGTGGCTGACAGGCGGAAAAAGCGTACCACCGCCCGGGCATCCTGCAGCAGCTCGCTCATCCCCTGGTAGGTGCGCAAGAAGCGCTGCACCACAAGATTGAGCACGTGGGCCAAGCAGGGGATGTGCTGGAGGTTTCCCTGCTGCACTGCTGCCACCAGGTTGGCCCCGTTATCGGCTGCCACATACCCCACTTCCAGGCCTTTGGGGGTCAGCCACCTCCGCTCCTGCTTCCTGAGGGCGGCCAGGACGTTGGTGGCCGTAAGCCTCTCCTTCCCCAGGGTCACCAATTTTAAAAGGGCTTGGCAGTGCCGAGGCTTGGCGCTGCTGCTGCCGAGGCGGGCTTGCTTTCCGGGTGCAGAGGGAGTGTCGTGACAGGACCCTTCTGCATCCCCCCTGATCCCGCGTGGTGGCACCACTAGCTGGGCTGATGCGCTCTTGTCCTCCCTCCCTTCCATCAGTGTCACCCAGTGGGCCGTAAAGGACAGGTAGCGACCTGTCCCAAATCTGCTACTCCACGAGTCCATGGTCACGTGGACCCGCTTGCCCACAGAGTAGTCCAGGGAACGGGCCACGTTTTCCACCGCAAACTTGTGGAGTGCTGGGATCGCGCTCCTGCTGAAATAGTGGCGACTGGGGACTTGCCACTCGGGGATGCCAAATTGGAGCAGCGTCCGCATGGCGCTCCCCTCCTGCACCAGGGAGTAGGGAAGCAGCTGTGATGCCATGGCCCGGGCCAGCAAGCCATTTAGTTTGCGGATCCGCCTGTGGCTTGGAGGCAGAGGCTTGGTCAGACCCTGAAAGGTGTCGCTCAGCAGGGTCTGACGACGCTGGGATGCAGGGGAGACAGAGGAGAGAGACGACCACTGGCTGCCAGCCGCAATGTCTGTGTCCTGAGTAGCCGAGGTGGAAGAGCGCTTGCGTGCTACTACTGCTGCTGCTGTGGAGGATTCATGACCCTGAGGGAGGGATGATGCTGCTGCGCTGGTGGGCCTTCTGCTCTCAGGAACCCCTGCCAGCAGTGCCTGCTTCCTCTTAAACTCCACATACTCGCGGCAGTGGCGGCTTCTCAGGTGGCCCTGGAGGGATGAGGTACCCATCTTGCTCAGACTTTTCCCACGGCTCAATCTTTTGCTGCATAACCTGCACACCGCATACCTTTTGTCATCAGTACATTCATCAAAGCAATCCCACACTGGTGACTGTAATTTACTGCGGCCCCCACTAGCAGAGGGTGCACCGGAACAATGTGTGGTAGTAGTTGCCAGGGGTTGCATGGTGGTGGTGCCGGCTGAAGCAGTGTCCTGTCTACTTCCTCCACGCCCACTGCTGCTGATGCCCCTGCCCCTGCCTGACATATGGCGATATCCTTGCCTAGGCCGAGGTGTCTCGTCATCCTGCTCTGACCATTCTTCCCCGGACTCAGCAGGCTGCGCATAGTTAGGGTCCACAATGTCGTCATCAGCAGCATCATCACAATCCAGCTCTTCCTCTGACTCCTCCGCCTCCTCTTCTGTCCCTATATCCCCAGACACAGACCCCTCTTCTTCATCACCAGAACTCAACAACGCTTGTGATTGTGGCCCGATCTCAATCTCTGCCACATCAGTCCCCAGTAAGTCCTGAGCTTCTTGCACCAGCAGGTTCCCAGATGCCGGACTGAGGGACAGAACGCTGTCATCCTGGGAGGGCTGCTGACCAGTGGGTGCTGGGGTGGATGTCACAACAAGCGTGGGACGTTGGCTGCTGCTGCTGCTTGGAGTGGTGCTCACAGTAGAGGTCTGGGAGGAAGTCATGATGTCCATGAGTACGTCAGGTTCCATTTGCTCAACCACCACACGGGGACCAGAAACTTTAAAATATTTGGACAATGGCGTCCGCTGACTCGGCCCAGGCTTTGCTGCCCCCCTTTCTGCTGCATCACGACCACGTACAGCTGGGCGTCCTCTCCCTGGACGTGGAGCAGTCCCAGAAGTGGCTGAGGCAATTGAACTCCCTTTCCTCTCACCCCGCGAAACCCTGCCAGACATGTTGCTAGTAATGAATCACTGGATGCAGTGGGCACAGTACAAGGTCACTGAAGGATGCACCAGGCACAGTACAAGGGCACTGAAGGATGCAGTGGGCACAGTACAAGGTCACTGAAGGATGCAGTGGGCACAGTACAAGGTCACTGAAGGATGCAGTGGGCACTGGATATACAACTAGGTCACTGAAGGATGCAGTGGACACAGTACAAGGTCACTGAAGGATGCAGTGGGCACAGCAGTGGGCACTGGATATACAACTAGGTCACTGAAGGATGCAGTGGGCACAGTACAAGGTCACTGAAGGATGCAGTGGGCACAGCAGTGGGCACTGGATATACAACTAGGTCACTGAAGGATGCAGTGGGCACAGTACAAGGTCACTGAAGGATGCAGTGGGCACTGGATATACAACTAGGTCACTGAAGGATGCAGTTGGCACAGTACAAGGTCACTGAAGGATGCAGTGGGCACAGCAGTGGGCACTGGATATACAACTAGGTCACTGAAGGATGCAGTGGGCACAGTACAAGGTCACTGAAGGATGCAGTGGGCACAGCAGTGGGCACTGGATATACAACTAGGTCACTGAAGGATGCAGTGGGCACAGTACAAGGTCACTGAAGGATGCAGTGGGCACAGCAGTGGGCACTGGATATACAACTAGGTCACTGAAGGATGCAGTGGGCACAGTACAAGGTCACTGAAGGATGCAGTGGGCACAGCAGTGGGCACTGGATATACAACTAGGTCACTGAAGGATGCAGTGGGCACAGTACAAGGTCACTGAAGGATGCAGTGGGCACAGCAGTGGGCACTGGATATACAACTAGGTCACTGAATGATGCAGTGGGCACAGTACAAGGTCACTGAAGGATGCAGTGGGCACAGCAGTGGGCACTGGATATACAACTAGGTCACTGAATGATGCAGTGGGCACAGTACAAGGTCACTGAAGGATGCAGTGGGCACAGCAGTGGGCACTGGATATACAACTAGGTCACTGAAGGATGCAGTGGGCACACAAGGATGTCACACTGTGTAATGAGATGCTTATATGCCAGCGAGCGAGCAGTGGGCACTGGGCACGGCACAAGGTCACTGACAGAATGAATGAACAGCGCTGGCAGAGAGTGGCGGTGCCGGCGGTTTGACTGGCTGCCTGCAAATAGTACAAGTGAAGTGTATAACTGTCACTGAAATAATATACAAGTGTGTAATGAGATGCTTATATTCCAGCGAACGAGCAGTGGACACTGGGCACGGCACAAGGTCACTGACAGAATGAATGAACAGCGCTGGCAGAGAGTGGCGGCGCTGGCGGTGTGACTGGCTGCCTGCAAATAGTACAAGTGTATAACTGTCACTGGAATATACAAGTGAACACTGCAGCTGCACTAACCTGCCTGCCTGCACTACACACAGATAATCCCCACTCCCACTACACTGACTACACTGCAGCACTGAACCTGCCTGCACTACACACAGTTAAATAATCACTAGACTCCCACACTCCCACTACACTACACTGACTACAACTAACTACAGCAATCACTCACTGACTAGCTAACTGTGTACAGTATAAGAGCAGTGTTAGCAAAAAAAACGCTTTGTTTTTAACACAATAAATGCATTGCAAACAACAATGGCCTGGAGATAATCCTCTCAGCACCACAGTCTAGCAAGGACAGAGCTTTTCCATCATGGCCGCCGCTTTACATTCAGGAGGGGAGGGCATAGCTCCCCTCCTGTGATTGGTTGCTAGGGCCTGGCTGGGGCCCTCTGATTGGCCTGCAATGTGTCACTTCCGCATAGTTTGACGCATTTCCGCTAACCACGACTTCAGCGCCGGGTTTCACGAGCGTGAATGCGGATTTCTGTCCGCATTCACGCGAAGCCGAAGCAGATTTTCGTGGTTGAAAATCTATTCACGGCTTAGCGTGTCCGAGGCGGAATGCGTCAAAATGGTCGTGAATCCACGCGTAAGCGTGATCAAGACCAGGCGGTGAGCACCACTGCCTGGAACCATATCGGTGCAAAGCCTAAAAAAAAAAGCCCTCTTCATATCCAAAATGGCCACATCTGGCTTCACTACTTCAGGAACCTCTACAAAGACATCCCAGAAAATGCCTGAACCATGGAGCAGAAACAAATAGCCGCAAAATTGAAGGACATGGAGGAGACAATCAAGGACTTTCAAAACCCTCTGGATACACCAATCACGGTGCAGGAAATAAGAGAAAGAACAAAGCTGATAAAATGTAAGAAGGCTAGCGGTATGATGGCATCCTGCCAGAGATGATCAAATACAGCCCCCAGGACATACATGAGGCACTCGCAAGACTATTCAACCTTATCCTGAGTGCGGGCTCCTCTCCTCAGGCCTGGAGTGAAGGCCTCATAACACCCATCTACAAGAATGGGGACAGATATGATCCAGCAAACTACAGCACACTGGGGAAACTGTTTAACAGCATCATCAATAAAAGGATCCTCTCCTTCCTCACACAGCAGGACATACTCAGCAAAAGCCAAGCCGGGTTCATGCCAAACCACCGCACAACCGACCACATCTACACACTGTACAGCCTCATCAAGACCCATGTCCACAGCTCACGTGGCAAAATACACGCTTGCTTTGTTGATTTTAAGAAGGCGTTTGACTCGGTGTGGCACCCAGGCCTTTTCCTAAAACTCCCAGAGAGTGGAATAGGAGGAAAAACCTATGATGTCATCAAGAGTTCACATACTGGGAACCAATGCAGTGTGAAAGTAGATGGGAAGAGAAGTGCGTTCTTCAAGCAGGGTCGAGGAGTCAGGCAGGGCTGCAGTCTGAGCCCAACGCTCTTTAAGATATACATTAACCAACTGGCTGTAGCCCTGGAATCCTCCCCAGCTCCAGGCCTCCTCCTGCATGACCGTGAGGTGAAGTTCCTGCTGTATGCAGATGACCTTGTGCTGCTCTCCCCAACAGAGAAAGGACTACAGGACAGCCTGGCAGTATTTGAGACTTTCTGTACCACATGGGCACTGCCCATCAACCCAATGAAGACAAAGGTGATGGTGTTCCAGAGGAAGAATGGAAATAAAACCCCCACCTCCTCATTTATATTAAATGGCTCCCCACTGGTGTCCACTAACAGCTCCACCTACCTGGGGCTGGAGATCAACCAATCAGGAAGCTTTAAACCAGAAGTACAGGCCCTGAAAGACAAAGCCTGCAGAACATTTTATGTCATCAGAAGACAGCTTTACCACCTAAAACCACCAGTGAGAGTGTGGGCAAAGATATTTCGACAGCATCATCACCCCAATCCTGCTCTATAGCAGTGAGGTATGGGGCCCAGTCACCTACCCAGACAAATCAGAATGGGACTCCAGCCCAACAGAAATCTTCCATCTAGAGTTCTGCAAGTATCTCCTCCAAGTCCATCGAAGCACTTCGAACTCAGCTTGCCGGGCAGAGCTAGGCAGGTTCCCACTATCCAGCAGAGGGCACTCTCATACTGGGCGCATATACAGAGCAGCAACCCCAGCACTTACCACCATAAAGCCTCACTGAGCCAGGGGGGCGAGGCCATACCACGCGCTCTCAAGCAAAGCTTCAGCAGCCAGCCCAGCCAAGGCCACCAACACAGGCTGACAAAAGCCCAAATAAAACGGACTATAGAAAGCTGCAAGGAACAATATGTAGAGGAATGGAGAAGTGACATAAAGAATTCCAAGAAACTCGCTGTCTACCAATCACTACAGAGGGTGTACACAATGGCTCCATATCTGGAGAGGCTACACCACCACAAAGACAGACAGACCCTGAGCCTGTACCGTCTGAGCACCCACAACCTGGAGGTAGAGAAAAGGCAGCACAGACATGGAAGCCGCGGGAGGAGAGACTGTGCAGACAATGCGACCAGGAGGTCTTGGAGGATGAGGCCCACTTCCTGCTACACTGCAGCAAATACGCACCTGTGAGGACCGCCCACTTCCAGAGACTCTCCGCCCACATCCAGGATTTTACCTCCACAGATGAAGAACGCTACATCCTACTGGGGGAGGAGGAAACAACCGTGCAAATAGCTGCCCGATATGGCACAGCCTGCCATCAACTGAGAGGAACATGATACCACATGGACTGTATTCCCCCAATACCACCCTATGGACTGTATCTCCCAGTCCCCCATGCTGTCCCTTACATCCTCCACACACCTATGGACTATATACCCCAACCCCCTATATCCTTCCCTTATTCCCACAATCCCCCCTCCCCATGTTAATGTTTTGTTTTGCTTTGGCAATGCTAAATGTATTTGGTCCTGCCAATAAAGCTTTTTTGGATTTGGATTTGGTGTGGGCAGAGAGGGAGGGAGAGAGTGTGGGCAGAGAGGTGGACTGAGAGGGAGGGAGAGAGTGTGGGCAGAGAGGGAGAGAGTGTGGACAGAGAGGGAGGGAGAGATTGTGGGGAGAGAGTGTGGGCAGAGAGGTGGATTGAGAGGGAGGGAGAGAGAGTGCGGGGAGAGAGGGAGGGAGAGAGTGTGGGCAGAGAGGGAGGGAGAGAGTGTGGGCAGAGAGGGAGGGAGAGAGTGTGGGCAGAGAGGGAGGGAGAGAGTGTGGGCAGAGAGGGAGAGAGAGAGTGTGGGCAGAGAGGTCGACTGAGAGGGAGAGAGAGAGTGCGGGCAGAGAGGGAGGGAGAGAGTGCGGGCAGAGAGGAAGGGGAAGACAGAAAGAAGGATGAGAGAAAGAGTGGGCATAGAGGTG
Source organism: Hyperolius riggenbachi (assembly GCF_040937935.1). Classification (NCBI taxonomy): domain Eukaryota; kingdom Metazoa; phylum Chordata; class Amphibia; order Anura; family Hyperoliidae; genus Hyperolius; species Hyperolius riggenbachi. The sequence goes on along the minus strand of NC_090653.1, from coordinate 179,691,233 downwards.
GACAGAGATAGACAATGGATGGGCAGAGAAAGAGAGACTTGCTACCATTCAGCATATTCTGCACAATAAAATTAGGCTTCCAGCCTCACAGGCAGACTGGTAAAACACACTATTCACTAGGAATGTCCTGTCAGAAAGCCTGTTACTGTGCAGTCTGCACACACCAAAAGGGTCATGAAAATAATCTCACTATTGGGCTGCTTATCAGTAAGTTCAGTGAGATGCCCGACATTCCAGCCAAACATACACATTTTTTAACAAAATGACTGTGGAGGACAGCGACCCTGACTCTTCCGTATACAACCACTGAGGGAGAGAGTGTGGGCAGAGAGGTGGACTGAGAGGGAGAGAGAGAGTGTGGGCAGAGAGGGAGGGAGTGAGTGTGGGCAGAGATGGAGGGAGAAAGTGTGGGGAGAGAGTGTGGGCAGAGAGGTGGACTGGGAGGGAGGGAGAGAGTGCGGGCAGAGAGGGAGGGAGAGAGAGAGGGAGAGAGTGTGGGCAGAGAGGGAGGGAGAGAGAGAGGGAGGGAGAGAGTGTGGGCAGAGAGGGAGGGAGAGAGTGTGGGCAGAGAGGTGGACTAAGAGGGAGGGAGAGAGTACGGGCAGAGAGGGAAGGAGAGTGCGGACAGAGAGGAAGGGAGAGAGTGCGGGCAGAGAGGGAGGGAGAGAGTGTGGGCAGAGAGGGAGGGGAAGACAGAAAGAAGGATGAGAGAAAGAGTGGGCATAGAGGTAGACAGAGATAGACAATGGATGGGCAGAGAAAGAGAGACTTGCTACCATTCAGCATATTCTGCACAATAAAATTAGGCTGCCAGCTTCACAAGCAGACAGACTGGTCAAACACACTATTCACTAGGAATGTCCTGTCAGAAAGCCTGTTACTGTGCAGTCTGCACATAACAAAAGGGTCATGAAAAGAATCTCACTATTGGACTGCTTATCAGTAAGTTCAGTGAGATGCCCGACCTTCCAGCCAAACATACAGATTTTTTAACAAAATGACTGTTGAGGACAGCGACCCTGACTCTTCAGTATACAAACACTGAGTGACATTAGAATAAACACTTACACGATAGTGTTGTCCGGATCATGAACGATTCGGATCTTTGATCCAAATCTCTTTTGTGAGTCGAATTATCCGAATCATCAAAATGAGTGATTCGGATCGCAAAGGGGGTGGGGCCAGGAGCGGCACGCCCCCCCTCTCAGCGGGCAGTGGGGTCCTGGAAGCAGAGCAGAGATGGATCGCTCTGTTGGAGGGGAGCCAGGCTTGCAGGGACAGGTAGATGAGAGAGAGGGGACATCGGTGCCACTGCCAGATATGTGTAGAGCACACATACTGGCTATAATGTGCTGCTCATTATAGGCTGTCTGTTCCGTAGTGCTGCATAGGGAACACATGGGAAACTTTTGGCTCAGCTCAGTAACTTTGTAGACAGCGTGCTGGGCTAGGACAAGGCAGGCACTGTGATTGCTGTGCAATATGATCCTCCTGCACTGCTCTAAACAGCTGCACTTCACTTCTGGGAATGCTTTGGGGAATGCTTTCTTTCACTGTGCGACGTTTGCATTCAAAGTATACAGATGAACATATAGGTGAAATATATGTAAAGCATATGATTGCAGCATGTGGGTATTGTGTGCAAAAAAACATTTCTGCTCTCTGCTCGTCCCTCCTCCCTTCTCTGTCCACCCCCTGCCCTCTGTCCATCTTCTCCCCTTCTCTGTGTGTCCACCCCCCTCCCCTTCTCTGTCCACCGCAGGGAAAGTCCTGTCCTGCTAGTCATTTCACCCCCCGAATGCTTCCGTAGTAAAATCTGAGATTCGGATCAAAGATCCAGATCTTTTCAGTGATCCGATTCAAATCATCCGGATCATTGAAAAGATCCGAACTTCGCATCTCTATTACACGATCCGCTGCCCAGAGTATGTGGAAGCTTCAATAAATGACAGGATACATTCATCCAGCCTCCTAGTCTGATATTCCCGCTGTGTATTTCAAACACAGCCACACAGCACTGCTCATTAATCCCTCCACCATCACAGAGATCCTATTGGTTGGTGAAGAGGGCTGAGGTAGACTGTAGCTGCAGTCGCTGCACTGCTCACCCCTGAGCTAGCTGGACCAAGAAGGAATCAGCTGGGCAAAGAAGATCATCCCCGGCTGCTGCTTACCGCTGCTCTAGCCTCCTGTCACTGCTCCGGTGTCATCCTGAGTGTGGGGCTGTGGCTGCATCACCTTCCGCTGCCTCCTTGGCCTTGCTGTCACTGGCATGTGTGGCAGCAGGTTGCTGGAGTCTTCAACCTTATCAACCCCAGCGGCACCAGGGGGCAGAGGAATGTCAGGAAACTATCAGCACTGTCCAGCTTTGGGATAGGGGGCGGCTGCAAGGGATATCACCAATGTGTCAACTCTCACCCCCCTCCCCCACACGGCCGCTAACTCCCTATGCCCACACCACACCAGGTGCATAGAAAAGTGTACAGGATCTTCTCAAAAAATTAGCATATTGTGATAAAGTTCATTATTTTCTGTAATGTACTGATAAACATTACACTTTCATATATTTTAGACTCAAATACACACAACTGAAGTAGTTCAAGCCTTTTATTGTTTTAATATTGATGATTTTGGCATACAGCTCATGAAAACCCAAATTTCCTATCTCAAAAAATTAGCATATTTCATCCGACCAATAAAAGAAAAGTGTTTTTAAAACAAAAAAAGTCAACCTTCAAATAATTATGTTCAGTTATGCACTCAATACTTTGTTGGGAATCTGTAATGATCGCTGCTGCAGCAGGTGTTGCTGGAAGTAGTAGTGCTGCAGCTCAGGCAGTTCTGATGTCTTTCCATGCAAGCTGCATAGCTTTGTCTGTCTTTCCCTGCTGTCAGCTTGTGACTGATTATCATTCACCTGTGTGGGAATCTGCATGTCTGCTCCCATTGGATGACCTCAGTATAAAGATCTGCTTCCTGCAGGGTTTCCTTGGGTTTTCATAGCTTCAGTTTAAGCATGTCTTGCTGTCGCTTCAGTCCCCGATCGTGTTTCTTGTTCTAAAAGATACTTTGCTGGTTTTGCATCATATATTGGTTCATTGCCCATATATATGCATACCAGCACGTTTATTATTTTCCTTGTATTCGTGTTACGTTGATACATCAGTGTCGCTGATGTATACGTACACGAACTGTTTATATCCTGTGTGCAGTTAGTCAGCTTTCCAGCACGTTTTGGTAGGTTGCGCGTACCGTGACCACCCGTGCTGAGGTAGTTACCCTGCTCCTGGTTCTGTTTGTGGATTGCGTTCATCTCTGCGAAGAGATAACGAATCCTTCTGAATCCTGTTCTGTTACCGTTTGTGGATTGCGTTCATCTCTGCGAGGAGATAACAAATCCTTCTGAATCCTGTCCTGTTACCGTTTGTGGATTGCGTTCATCTCTGCGAAGAGATAACGAATCCTTCTGAATCCTGTTCTGTTACTGTTTGTGAATTGCGTTCATCTCTGCGAAGAGATAACGAATCCTTCTGAATCCTGTTCTGTTACCGTTTGTGGATTGCGCTCATCTCTGCGAAGAGATAGCGAATCCTTCTGAGTCCTGTTCCCTGTATTACTCCAGTCCTAGTCAGCGTTCCTGCTTATGTCATATATCGGTTCATTGCCGATATATACATATGTTAGTCAGACGTTACAAATAGTTTCATTGATAGCTGTAATTGTAATACGCTAGGAAATCATACTTATTGTATATTTGTCTGTGTTACGTTCATCTATTTTGATCCTGCTATTTCCTGACTATCCTGTCCTGTCTTTGTGAGGCACGCCATCGCCGCAACGCATTGGCTGCCTCATTCCAGTCTGTGTTATTGTGGACGCTTGCTGTCACTAAGTAGTGGCTAGTTTAGCAAGCGTTCATTCTGTTTACCTGTCCTGATCTCCTCAGTTCTGGTTTGCGTGCTCAGCGCTACTTTGCGCTGAGACGTTATAGCGAAAGCATTGTTTGTGGCTGTCGGATCTGCACCGGCTCTGTGCGCCACAATCTCCTATTGGAGTCAGTCCTCCCCTCCACTATACTAGGGATAGCCTGTTTCCTTGTGCTAGTGTGTGTACCTCCTCCACGTCAGCTCATGCGTTGCATGCTGACTGTGGAGAATACACCACCAAGCCTTACAGAATCCTTTTGCAGAAATTACTGCTTCAATGCAGCGTGGCATGGAGACAATCAGCCTGTGGCACTGCTCAGGTGTTATGGAGGTCCAGGATGCTTCGATAGTGGCCTTAAGCTCATCCAGAGTGTTGGGCCTTGCGTCTCTCAACTTTCTCTTCACAATATCCCACAGATTCTCTATGGGGTTCAGGTCAGGAGAGTTGGCAGGCCAATTGAGCAGAGTAATACCATGGTCAGTAAACCATTTACCAGTGGTTTTGGCACTGTGAGCAGGTGCCAGGTCGTGCTGAAAAATGAAATCTTCATCTCCATAAAGCTTTTCAGCAGATGGAAGCATGAAGTGCTCCAAAATCTCCTGATAGCTAGCTGCATTGACCCTGCCCTTGATAAAACACAGTGGACCAACACCAGCAGCTGACATGGCACCCCAGACCATCACTGACTGTGGGTACTTGACACTGGACTTCAGGCATTTTGGCATTTCCTTCTCCCCGTCTTCCTCCAGACTCTGGCACCATGATTTCTGAATGACATGTAAAAGTTGCTTTCATCCGAAAAAAGTACTTTGGACCACTGAGCAACAGTTCAGTGCTGCTTCTCTGTAGCCCAGGTTAGGCGCTTCTGCTGCTGTTTCTGGTTCAAAAGTGGGTTCATGCTTCCATCTGCTGAAAAGCTTTATGGAGATGAAGATTTCATTTTTCAGCACGACCTGGCACCTGCTCACAGCGCCAAAACCACTGGTAAATGGTTTACTGACCATGGTATTACTCTGCTCAATTGGCCTGCCAACTCTCCTGACCTGAACCCCATAGAGAATCTGTGGGATATTGTGAAGAGAAAGTTGAGAGACGCAAGACCCGACACGCTGCATGAGCTTAAGGCCGCTATCGAAGCATCCTGGGCCTCCATAACACCTGAGTAGTGCCACAGGCTGATTGCCTCCATGCCACGCTGCATTGAAGCAGTCATTTCTGCAAAAGAATTCCCGACCAAGTATTGAGTGCATAACTGAACATAATTATTTGAAGGTTGACTTTTTATGTTTTAAAAACACTTTTCTTTTATTGGTCGGATGAAATATGCTAATTTTTTGACATAGGAAATTTGGGTTTTCATGAGCTGTATGCCAAAATCATCAATATTAAAACAATAAAAGGCTTGAACTACTTCAGTTGTGTGTATTTGAATCTAAAATATATGAAAGTCTAATGTTTATCAGTACATTACAGAAAATAATGAACTTTATCACAATATGCTAATTTTTTGAGAAGATCCTGTATTTAAAAAAAAAAAGAAACTGTAAATCAGGTTGCGCCTCCTATGAATGGCCACTAGGGGCATGTGCCAGCAAGTGCCTCTTAATAAATATGGGCCTGGCTGTGCTCTCAGAATTAGTTCCAAGTTCCGATTTTCGCATTAAAATTTGACAGTTCCGAGTACACACTTGAAACTCGAAAATTCAGCAGTTCCGGGTATCGCATTCCATTTTCCATTGAAATCAATAGCGCCAACTTCCGCAGTTAATTGTAAAGTGTAACAATCGGTGTAACACAGAGAGGATCTGATTACCAGTGATCTGCAGTATCACCGAGAATGCAGATATATACCCGATTATTGATGATCTGCAGTATCACTGATAATCAGATATATCTCTAACCTCTGGACACCTGAGAATATGAGTGTTTGGTGCAACCGTAATACTTTGAGGACCGCACCTGAAAGCCAGGTGCTAGAGCAATAAGGAGTATTGCTCTGCAGCAAGTTTCTTCCGTTGGTCTGACTCTCCGCAGGGAGGAGTCAGGCCGAGAGTGGGAAGGACAGAACGTGAGTGACACCAATGAGAGAGTGTCACTGATAGATCTGTGAACTATCTCTCAACAAGAGAGATAGTTCGAGGTTGGGCAGGCCAGGTCGTTAGCACACGGACAGATAAGTACAGAGACGGGACACAGATGCAGAGTCCCAAGACAAGCCGTATTTGGCAACAGAGTATCAGAAAGACAAGGTACAAAATCAGAGATCAGAAGAATGGTCAGGAAAGCAGAAGGTCATAAAAAATAATAAACAATTCCTGGACTAAGGTGTGAGCTCCTTGGTCATCAACACCTTGGAACTGATCTAGATAATAACACAGATAATAACAGAATTCCTAGACTAAGGTGTGAGTTCCTTGATCATCAACACCTAGGAAACTGGTCTAATGTAACACAGAAACTGACAAGGTCTGAGTGCTACCACGCAGTGATCGCAACGCCAGACACCAGAGGAATGACCAGCACCCAGTATATATACACCAGCGCTCACCTGCGCCTCCCCTAAGTGTTGGACCAATGAAAACTGAAAGAATTGTCAGCTGACCAGCCTGGTCAGCTGACACCCCTCTGGCTGTCATAAATGCTCTGCCTCTCCACGCGCGCACACGTCCTTCTGAACCTGTGTGGACTATCAGTCTCAGCCACACCAGACATGTGTTGTAATGCCTCTGCTGTTTTGGATGCGGAATCCGCCGCACCGCTGTCTGAGCGTGCGGCGTTTTCTCCGCATTCAGCAGAAATGACAGAAGTAGGCCTATGCGTGCAAACCGCCGCCTCGGACGCGGAAACCGCCACCCTGTTCTCTGGGCATGTGGCGGTTTCCCCGCGCTCCGTCAAGCCAGTGAATGCAGGTCTCTGCGCGCAAGCTGCCATGTTGAACGCGGAATCAGCCGCCTTACTCTGAGTACTTGCGGCGGCTTTTCCGCGTTTTCTCACAGTACCCCCCCCCCCCTGAGGAGTGGACTCCGGACAGCTCCTACCCGGTTTCTCAGGATATAGAGCGTGGAATTCCCTTCTTAATTTGTCCGCATGCATGCGACACTCAGGTACCCATGTTCTCTCCTCAATACCATACCCCTTCCAGTGCACCAGATACTGTACCGAGTTCTGCACTACACGTGAGTCTAAAATCTTTTCTAATTCGTACTCAGGTTGGTCGTCTACCATCACAGGAGGAGGAGGAGTGGCACCCACATGAACTGCTGGCTTAAGCAGGGACACCTGAAAAGATCTTACGCCACGCATGCTGGCAGGAAGATCGATGGCATAAGTAACATTGTTGATCTTCCTGGTTACAGAAAAAGGGCCCACAAACCTGGGACCTAACTTGGGCGAGGGTTGTTTCAGGGTCAAATGACGTGTGGATACCCAGACCAGGTCTCCTGGTCGGAACTTCCACTCTAAGGATCGTCTTTTGTCAGCTTGACCTTTCTGACTTTGAAAAGCCTTCTCCAAATTATTTTTCACGATTCCCCAAATGGCTTTAAATGATTTTTGCCAAGCCTCCAGAGCTGGAAACGGAGTGGAAGCTACTGGTAATGGGGAGAACTTGCGCAACTTTCCGGTTACCACCTGAAATGGAGAAAATCCAGAGGAAGAGATTTCCAAATTATTGTGCGCAAATTCTGCATATGGCAAGAACTTGACTCAATCATTTTGCGCATCCGCAACATAACACCTTAGAAATTGTTCCAAAGACTGATTAACCCTCTCCGTCTGACCATTGGTCTGTGGGTGGTAGCCCGACGAAAATGACAGTTCCATGACAAAATGCCCTCCAAAATCTAGAAACAAATTGAACTCCCCGATCTGACACTATGTTTTCCGGAATGCCATGTAGTCGGAAAACGTGGATGATGAAAAGATCGGCCAGCTCCTGGGCCGAGGGGAGTCCTTTCAGGGGCACAAAATGGGCCATTTTACTGAAACGGTCGACTACCACCCAAATGACCGACATGCCTTCAGACCTCGGGAGCTCACCCACAAAATCTATGGACAAATGGGTCCATGGTTCATTCGGGGTGGGCAAAGGCTGCAACGTTCCCACAGGTGCCAGATGGGAGGGTTTGCTTTTTGCACATACTGCACACTCTCTAACATACTCCTTGCAGTCTGTTGCCAGAGAAGGCCACCAAGCACACCTAGCAACCAAGTCTTGTGTTCTGGAGGCCCCCGGATGCCCAGCATTCTTGTGCGAGTGGAACATTTGCAAAATCTGGAGACAAAATGGCAGTGGTACAAACATAACCCCTTCAGGCTTTCCCTCAGGGACATCCTGCTGGAAGGGACTCAAAGTCTCCGTCCAGTCTTTCCAAGTCTCTGTGGCTCCCAGCACTACTTTCTGTGGGACAATGGTCTCTGGGTCTGAGGGCTGTGCTGTCTCCGGCTCAAAACATCTGGACAAGGCATCCGCCTTAATGTTTTTACTACCCGGATTGTTCGGAATTACAAATCTAAATCTCGAGAAAAACAGTGACCACCGAGCCTGACGGGGGCTTAATCTTTTAGCCACCTCAATGTATTCCAAATTTTTGTGATCAATGTAAACGGTAATCGTATGTTCTGCTCCTTCTAGCCAATGACGCCATTCTTCGAAGGCCAATTTAATGGCTAGGAGCTCCCTGTTGCCTATATCGTAGTTTTTCTCTGTTGGTGAAAACCTACGATAGAAATAGGCACACGGGTGTAATCTTCCCTGCAACCCAGAACGCTGAGACAGCACAGCCCCTACCCCGACTTCAGAGGCATCAACCTCTACAATAAATGGATAAGAGGTGTCTACGTGTCTCAAAATGGGTGCAGAGCAAAACAGTTCTTTCAAAGTGGAGAAAGCAGCCAGAGCTTCGGGGGACCAGTGGTTGGTATCTGCCCCTTTCTTTGTGAGACTGGTGAGGGGTGCTACGACTGTAGAGTACCCCTTTATGAACCTTCTATAGTAATTGGCAAACCCTAAAAATCTCTGGATAGATTTGAGTCCTATTGGCTGAGGCCATTCCAGGACAGCAGAGACTTTGGCAGGATCCATAGAAAGGCCCGAGGTGGAAATTATGTATCCCAGAAAAGCGACAGATGTCACCTCAAAAATGCATTTCTTCAATTTGGCATAAAGTCTGTTTTGTCTAAGCTTGTGCACCACGGATTTGACATGAGACCTGTGCTCAGAGAGGTTGTCTGAGAAGATTAGTATATCGTCCAGGTATATTAGGACAAATATACCCAACACCTCCCTGAAAACTTCATTAATGAGTTCCTGAAAGATGGCCGGGGCGTTACACAACCCGAAGGGCATCACCAGGTACTCGTAATGCCCGTCGGGTGTGTTAAAGGCTGTCTTCCATTCATCGCCCTCTCTAATCCGCACCAGGTTGTATGCACCCCGCAAATCCAATTTCAAAAAAATCTTAGCATTAGTGACTTGAGTGAATAAATCGTCTATCAAAGTTAATGGATAGCGATTTTTAACTGTGATCTTATTCAATCCCCGGTAATCAATGCATGGCCGAAGGCCTCCGTCTTTTTTCTTTACAAAAAAGAAACCTGCTCCGGCAGGCGACTGGGAAGGGCGAATGAATCCCTTAGCCAAGTTTTCACGGATGTACCCTTGCATGGCCACCTTTTCTAGCCCAGACAAATTGTAGAGATGACCTCTAGGGGGCATACAACCCGATCGGAGGTCAATGGGGCAATCGAAAGGGCGATGTGGAGGTAATTTATCGGCAGCTTTGGGACAAAACACATCAGAAAATTCAGCATATTGTTCCGGAACTCCCTCCACATGAATCCTGGTCTGGCCTAAGGTCACCTTCACTAAACAATGACGAAAACAATGGGCTGACCAGCTCGTTAGCTGACCAGTAGCCCAATTTATCTGAGGGGAGTGAAGGCTTAACCACGGCATGCCAAGGATGACTGTGGAGGTTGTCATGCGCAACACAAAAAACTGCAATTTCTCCCTATGCAGCACCCCTATAGTGACTTCCACCTCTGGTGTCTGGGACAGAGGATGGTTACGCTGCAGGGGTGAATCATCCACTGCCGTAACCTGGAGGGGTGGTTTTACCGGGGTGAGCGGAATACCCAATCTCTTTGCAAATTCGTAATCCATAAAATTAGCCGCTGAGCCTGAATCAATGAAGGCCTCAGAGACTTCAGATTTATCACCCCATGTAATCATACAAGGAAGAAGTAACCGCTTATCCTCAAGGGGTAAAAATTGCACGCCTAGGGTACTACCCCCAATCAGCATTGGCTCAGAAGGAGGCGGAGGTGGAGTCACAGGGGACGCCGCGTGGGATACCGTTCTCACATGGCTACTACCCCGGGTCTGCCTCTGATAGCGCAGCCGGCGATCTATCCTGATGGCCGATGAAATGGCCTCATCGATGGACTTAGGTTCAGGCTGACTCAACATAAGATCGGAAACCTCATCTGACAACCCTGATAAAAAGCAATCTAAAAGGGCAAAGGTCTCCCACCTGGCTGATACTGACCACTTCCTAAATTCAGCAGCATAATCTTCCACCGGGCTTTTGCCTTGACGTAACTGTTTGAGCTTCCGCTCAGAAGTCGAGGCAATGTCTAGATCATCGTAAATTATAGACATGGCTTTAACAAATTCCTCTACCGAGGTTAGGGCCAAGTCTCCGTCAGGCAGACTGTACGCCCAGGTCTGAGTATCACCTGATAGCAAAGTTTTAATAAATGTAACCCTTTGGGCCATAGTTCCTGAAGAATTAGGTCTCAACTCAAAGTATGATAACACTCTACTCCTAAAATTTCGGAAGTCAGATCTGTGACCAGAAAATTTTTCAGGTACAGGCATACGTATGTCTGTGCTAAGAGGAGATCGCACTGATTGAAGTTCCTGAATAGCCCCAAATATCTGACATGTCTGGGTCTGTTGGTTCAAAACTGCCGCGGAAAGTTGGTTTACCGCGGTGGTCAGGACTTCAACATGGCTATACAGTGCGTCCATTTGGGTTTGGTCTGGCGTTCTGTAACGATCGGTGTAACACATAGAGGATCTGATTACCGGTGATCTGCAGTATCACCGAGAATGCAGATATATACCCGATTATTGATGATCTGCAGTATCATTGATAATCAGATATATCTCTAACCTCTGGACACCTGAGAATATGAGTGTTTGGTGCAACCGTAATACTTTGAGGACCGCACCTGAAAGCCAGGTGCTAGAGCAATAAGTAGTATTGCTCTGCAGCAAGTTCCTTCCGTTGGTCTGACTCTCCGCAGGGAGGAGTCAGGCCGAGAGTGGGAAGGACAGAACGTGAGTGACACCAATGAGAGAGTGTCCCTGATAGATCTGTGAACTATCTCTCAACAAGAGAGATAGTTCTCGAGGTTGGGCAGGCCAGGTCGTTACCACACGGACAGATAAGTACAGAGACGGCCCGGAGACAGATGCAGAGTCCCAAGACAAGCCGAGTTTGGCAACAGAGTATCAGAAAGACAAGGTACAAAATCAGAGATCAGAAGAATGGTCAGGAAAGCAGAGCGTCATAACAAATAATCAACAATTCCTAGACTAAGGTGTGAGCTCCTTGGTCATCAACACCTTGGAACTGATCTAGATAATAACACAGATAATAACAGAATTCCTAGACTAAGGTGTGAGTTCCTTGATCATCAACACCTAGGAAACTGGTCTAATGTAACACAGAAACTGACAAGGTCTGAGTGCTACCACGTAGTGATCGCAACGCCAGACACCAGAGGAATGACCAGCACCCAGTATATATACACCAGCACTCACCTGCGCCTCCCCTAAGTGTTGGACCAATGAAAACTGAAAGAATTGTCAGCTGACCGGCCTGGTCAGCTGACACCCCTCTGGCTGTCATAAATGCTCTGCCTCTCCACGCGCGCACGTGTCCTTCTGAACCTGTGTGGACTATCAGTCTCAGCCACACCAGACGTGTTGTAATGCTTCTGCTGTTTTGGATGCGGAATCCGCCGCACCGCTGTCTGAGCGTGCGGCGTTTTCTCCGCATTCAGCAGAACTGACAGAAGTAGGCCTATGCGTGCAAACCGCCGTGTCGGACGCGGAAACCGCTGCCCTGTTCTCTGGGCATGCGGCGGTTTCCCCGCGCTCCGTCAAGCCAGTGAATGCAGGTCTCTGCGCGCAAGCTGCCATGTTGAACGCGGAATCAGCCGCCTTACTCTTTTCCGCGTTTTCTCACATAAAGCCCCCGGACATGCTATTATCATCAAATTTGCTACATATGTTAAAGATATGAGTAGGATCATGGTTAAAAAAATGTGAAAAGACCTTATAGTTTTTGAGAAAAGGGATTTCCAAGTTTCATAGGAAAAATGTTTTTTAAAGTGGATCCGAGATAAACTTTTACACATTGCATAATTGTACCATTTGCATATAGTTTGTAGGGCATTCCTCAAGTCAAAAACTTTTTTTTTTAATTTAATGCCCTAATTTCATATAAACTTAACAAGCTTCGCCCACAGCTCCTCCAGTGCCTAGGCATTGAGTCCCATGTAGTAAGTGCTCATGGGAGCTAAGTCTGGGGAGGAGAAGGTTTTTCCCGAAGGAGGAGGAGGAGGCATTACCAGCCAGAGATTTCAGAGGCAAGGGGGACGAGAGGGGAGGAGAGAAGAGAGGAGTGGAGTTTTCACAGGCTGAGGGGTGGAGATGCAGAGCAGCTTGCCTGTGTGTAATAATGACAAACAGAATATGGCTGCTCTCATTGTATCACAGGAAGAAATAATCATATACTGTTGGAAACTGTTTGCAGCTAAATTTACTGTGTAAACTATCTAAACTTTAGATAAGATATATAGACAAGTTACTTGTTATAGTTAGTTTTTTTAATTTGGATACACTTTAAACTGTGTAAAATTACACTTTTCTGCAGTACACGGTACTGCATTCTGATTTCTGTATACATATTGTATATATTTCATGAAAACAGACAGTGTGGGGTCCCCCTCCCAAGCTTTTTTAACCCCTCGTCCCCGATGGAGGCTGAGATAGGCAGTATGCGGAACCCTGGCTGCATGAGGCTTCGCACCCTGAGCTATGCCAGCTCACATGGCCCATGGTATGGGAGGCTCTGGAGGACCAAGCCTCCCCCTCTCCCCCTTGTCCATCCGGGCTTCCCCATCCGGGCTTCCCCTTTAACACATGGATACCCGGAGGCCTGCACCCTCCCCAGGAGAAATTAGTATAGGGGTACATAGTACCCCTCTTACCCATTTCTGCAAAGAGTTAAAAAAGAGCTAAAAAAATGATGACGAAAAAAGTCCTTTATTGTTCTAAATTAACCAAGGATACTTACCTTGCGATATCCCATGCCCCTCTTACAATGTCCCGAGCACCTGCCGATCCCGACGAACTCCCGGGGCTGAATGGCTGTAGACAGCCTCTGCGATCTTTATTGCATAGGCTGGAAATGCGAACATTTTCTTTTGAAACAAGAATTTGCTGCAAACAGTGCCGCAAAAAAAATGGCCACTGGGGAATCCCTGTTCCCTGGAGGCTACGTTAGAGTGGCAGAATGAACGTTATTTCACATGAATGAGTCGGTCCAGGGGACCAGGGCATCTCCTGCTCTTGCTTGTTTTGCCACTCCAGTGTGGCCTCCGGAGATCAGGGATTTCCCAGATGCCATATTGTTTGCGTCACTGTTTGCCGAAAATTCTTGCTTCAAAAGCAACATTTTAGCGTTCCAGCATCTGCTATGCAGATGCAGAGGCTGTCTATGGGCCATTCAGCTGCGGGAGTTGGTCGGTGTTGGAGGGTGGTGGGACCTCTTCAGAGGATACTGGCGTGGGTCCATGTCTGGCGTTGGATTATCGCAAGGTAAGTATCCCTGGTTAATTTAAAGACATGGGCTCTGCGGGGAGGGGAAGGCTTGGCTGCCCCTCTCCTTCAGAGCTCCTATACCATGGACCATGCAGGCTGGCATAGCTCAGGGTGCGAAGCCCTATGCAGCCGGGGCTCCGCATTCTGCCTATCCAAGCCTGCATGGAGGACAAGGGGTTAAAGAAGCTTGAGAGGGGGGACCCCACGCTGACTGTTTTCATGAAATGTATACAATACAGTACAGTATATATACAGAACTCAGAACTTGGAATGCAGTGCCGTGTACTGCAGCAAAGTGTCATTTTACACATGGCATTTTACAGTGCCATTTTTCCTATGAAACTTATGATATCGATTTTCTCAAAAACTATAAGATTTTTTTTACCATGTTCCTACTCATCTGCTTAACATATGTGGCAAATATGGTGATGATAGCATGTACAGGGGCTTTACAATTAACTGCGAAATTTGGCTGCATTCAATTCAATAGAAAATGCCCTTGGAGCACGAAAATCGGAAAACAAAATTCAGTATTTGCCTGCGGAACAACAAATTTCATTGAAATCGGAATTCGGCTGTTCTGATCAACCTTATCTGTTATTTCATGAGGTTAAACAAGCCTCGGACAGATGTCGTCACTCCTTTTATGAATATAGCAACAAATGTGGCTCTATGCTTGCTTGAGTCTTTAAAGAGACTCCGTAACAAATATTGCATCCTGTTTTTTATCATCCTACAAGTTCCAAAAGCTATTCTAATGTGTTCTGGCTTACTGCAGCACGTTCTACTATCGCCATCTCTGTAATAAATCAACGTATCTCTCACTTGTCAGACTTGTCAGCCTGTGTCTGGAAGGCTGCCAAGTTCTTCAGTGTTGTGGTTCTGTGATGCATCACCCCCCTCCAGGCTCCTCTCTGCACACTGCCTATGTATTATTTAGATTAGGGCAGCTTCTCTCTTCTCTCTTATCTTTTACAAGCTGGATAAATCTTCCTCTGAGCTGGCTGAGCTTTCACATACTGAGGAATTACATACAGGCAGAGCTGTCTGCACTCTGCAGGAAGAAACAGCCTGACACTTCAGTGGAAGATAGCTGCAGGGGGAAAGAAACACACAAATTATCTCTTGAGATTCAAAAGGAAGGGTGTATACAGCCTGCTTGTGTATGAATGTATTTTCTATGTGTGGACATACTGTACATCAACCTACTTCCTGTTTTGGTGGCCATTTTGTTTGTTTATAAACAAACTTTTTAAAACTGATTTTAACCACTTTTAATGCGGCGGGGAGCGGCGAAATTGTGTCATAGGGTAATAGGAGATGTCCCCTAACGCACTGGTATGTTTACTTTTGTGCGATTTTAACAATACAGATTCTCTTTAAGGCCCAGCAGACCTCTAACTATATACCCTGTATAAAACATAAGTCCTTGGTCATGCATTATAAATACAAAGATATCTCCAATGTATTTTGGGATTACTATTCTGGCCTTTAACCACTTGAGGACCGCAGTGTTAAACCCCCCTAAAGACCAGGCCATTTTTCATAAATTGGGCCACTGCAGCTTTAAAGGAGAACTGTAGTGAGAGGTATATGGAGGCTGCCATATTGATTTCCTTTTAAGCAATACCAGTTACCTGGCAGCCCTGCTGAACTATCTGCCTGCAGAATAACACCAGAAACAAGCATGCAGCTAATCTTGTCAGATCGGACAAAAATGGCAAAAACACCTGATCTGTTGCATGCTTGTTCAGGGTCTAGGGCAAAAAAGTATTAGAGGCAGAGGATCAGCAGGATAGCCAGGCAACTGGTATTGCTTAAAAGGAAATCTATATAGCAGCCTCTATATACCTCTCACTACAGTTCTCCCTTAAGGGCTCGCTGCAGGGTCGCACAACTCAGCACACAAGTGAATCCCCGCCCCCTTTTCTCCCCACCAACAGTGCTCTCTGTTGGTGGGGTCTGATCGCTGATGTTTTTTTTTTTTGTAAATATTTTTTTTTACAAATGTTCCCATTTCTTTAACAATTTTCCCTCACGCTCTCTCTCCCCCGGTCAGCCTATCACTGAGATCGGCTGTGATAGGCTTCAGCCTATCACCACCGATCGCTTCTGTGTCCCCCAGGGGGACAGCCGCTAGAGTTGGGCCGAACGGTTCGCCGGCGAACGTGGTTCGCGCGAACTTAGGTGGTTCGCGTGCGGGTACCGCACGCGAACGTTTTGCGGAAGAAGTTCGGTTCGCCCCATAATGCACCTGAGGGTCAACTTTGACCCTCTACATCACAGTCAGCAGGCCCAGTGTAGCCAATTAGGCTACACTAGCCCCTGGAGCCCCACCCCCCTTATATAAGGCAGGCAGCGGCGGCCATTACGGCCACTCGTGTGCCTGCATTAGTGAGAGTAGGGCGAGCTGCTGCAGTCTCTCATATAGGGAAAGATTAGTTAGGCTTAACTTCTTCCTGGCTGCATACCTGTTCTGTTCAGTGAGCCCTCAGCCCACTGCATACCTGTACTGTGATCCTGCCACTGCATACCTGTTCAGTGATCCTGCCACTGCATACCTGTTCTGTGAACCCACCCACCACCACTGCATACCTGTTCAGTGATCCTGCCACTGCATACCTGTTCAGTGATCCTGCTGCCACTGCATACCTGTTCTGTGAACCCACCCACCACTGCATACCTGTTCAGTGATCCTGCCAGTGCATACTTGTTCTGTGAACCCACCCACCACCACTGCATACCTGTTCAGTGATCCTGCCACTGCATACCTGTTCTGTGAACCCACCACTGCATACCTGTTCTGTGAACCCACCCACCACTGCATACCTGTTCAGTGATCCTGCTGCCACTGCATACCTGTTCTGTGAACCCACCCACCACTGCATACCTGTTCAGTGATCCTGCTGCCACTGCATACCTGTTCTGTGAACCCACCACTGCATACCTGTTCTGTGAACCCGCCACTGCATACCTGTTCTGTTCAGTGGAGTTTGGTGTGTCAGTGTGAAGCAGTACCTTAATTACACTACCTGATTGATGTATACACATGCAAGATGTTTTAAAGCACTTTAGGCCTGTCATTTAGCATTCAATGTGATTTCTGCCCTTAAAACGCTGCTTTTCGTCAAATCCAGATTTTTCCCGGGGACTTTTGGCGTGTATCCCACTCCGCCATGCCCCCCTCCAGGTGTTAGACCCCTTGAAACATCTTTTCCATCACTTTTGTGGCCAGCATAATTATTTTTTTTTTTCAAAGTTCGCATCCCCATTGAAGTCTATTGCGGTTCGCGAACTTTAACGCGAACCGAACCTTCCGCGGAAGTTCGCGAACCCGGTTCGCGAACCTAAAATCGGAGGTTCGGCCCAACTCTAACAGCCGCATCGCACGGCTGTCCCTAGTACAGCGCTGCCTTAGATCGCAGCGCTGTATAGGTATATTAGACGGCGAAACAGTCTCTGAGTGGGAGACCAAGCGGAGATGCGCTCATTAGCGCGTGCGCTCTCCTGCTGGCCCCATAGAAGGCCGTTCACGCCAATTGGCGTGGAGCAGTCGGCAAGAAGTTAAAATCTCCCTACCCATCTGTTCGTGGTTTGCTCCATAGACGTGAATGGCAGGTGAACAGCCGCCGACCTTAGGGGTTAATAGCAAAGCCCCCTTATGTGCTACAGTTGGATGGGAAAGTTTGGGGATCCTTGTTAATCGTCATGATTTTCCTGTATAAATCATTGGACGTTACGATAAAAAATGTCAGTGAAATATATCATATAGGTGACACACAGTAATATTTGAGAAGTGAAATGACGTTTATTGGATTTACAAGTATGCAATAATTGTTTAAATAAAAATAGGCAGGTGCATAAATTTGGGCACTGTTGTCATTTTAATTTCCAAAACCTTTAGAACTAATTATTGGAACTCGAATTGGCTTGGTAAGCTCAGTGAACCCTGACCTACATTCACAGATGAATCCAATTATGAGAAAGAGTATTTAATGGGGTCATGTGAGGAATAGCGGAGACAGGGCCGCCATGCAGGGCAGCATGGCGGCGGTCTCCGCTTCTCAGCCGGCAGACTCCGCCGCTCATACGGAGCTGCCGGCGCAGGCTCATGGGGACACCGCCGCCGCGTCTGGCGTCA
This sequence comes from Hyperolius riggenbachi, assembly GCF_040937935.1. Classification (NCBI taxonomy): domain Eukaryota; kingdom Metazoa; phylum Chordata; class Amphibia; order Anura; family Hyperoliidae; genus Hyperolius; species Hyperolius riggenbachi. The sequence goes on along the minus strand of NC_090653.1, from coordinate 179,673,267 downwards.
TGGCGGCGGGTCCTCTATTGCGGCATGCGGACTTCAGTCCGCGTTCAGGCGCGGATTCAGGGTCTGGCCTCTCCAATGGTCAGAGGCAAAGGTTTTCGCGCGTGCACGCAAGGAGGCAGGACTTTTACCTCCTACGTAGGAGGGTCAGCTGACTCTCCAGTCAGCTGACCTCAGGAGGTGTCCTGATTGGTCAGGCCTTTGGGCGGATTTGCTGAGTGACTCTCAGCATATAAGGAGCTGAACCTCACTTGCTCCTTGTCTGCTGTCGTGAATACACTGTTGTGTTAGCGCTCAGACCTTAGCTCAGTGCCCTGGTGTTGATACTAAGGATTTCACACCTTAGCTAGGATTGTATTTTGATATTGTATCTGTGTTTTGACTTCGACCATCCTTGACTACTCTCTCTCTCTACGTTATTGTACCTTTGCCTATCTGATTCTTGTTGCCGACCTCTGCCTGATTACCGATTACTCTTCTGCCTTCCGTTCCTGTACTTCTGCCGTCATCTCTGTTGCTGAACCCTTGCCTGTCTGACCTTTCTCCCTTCAGTGGAACGTCTCCCACTGGAGGGTTATCTCTGAGCCTAGCCTCTCCGAGACGCCCGCCCCAAGCATACGATTACTGCTAGGGGTCGAGATTCCTCACTCTGCCTGGTTAGAGGATCTCACTCACGGGGTTCCCATTCAGAGGTAACCACACCTCTGAGGAATTGCCGTGTGGTGGATATTTCCACACTTTCGTGATATATTACTGTCTATATTGTGTTCTTTTGCTGGTGTCCAGAGGTTAGCAATATATCGGATTATCGGTGATACTGCAGATCATCAATAATCGGGTATATATCTGCATTCTTGGTGGTACTGCAGATCGCCAATAATCAGATTCTCTCTGCGTACTGACACCAATCGTTACAGAACAGCAGACCACTAGTATGGAAGCACTACGCAGTCAGATCGAGACACTAACCATCTCACTTAACAACCTCATTGAGGTGGTTAATTCACAACAGACTCAGATCGACCAATTGGCTGGGTCTGTAAGGGCCTTGCAGACGACTGTGGCCACTGTGCAATCCCCTCCGGTCACGGATCTCCGTATGTCAGTGCCCGAAAAGTTTTCAGGGCAAAGATCCGACTTTCAGAACTTTCGCAATCGAGTTTTGTCTTATTTTGAGCTACGACCACCTTTGTCAGGTACCGAGCAGCAAGGGGTGACCTTTATTAAGAGCTTATTGTCCGGGGACTCACAAACCTGGGCATATGGTCTTCCACCCGAGGATACAGCACTGACGTCAGTTGAGGAGTTTTTTAAAGCAATGGCAATAATTTATGATGATCCGGATGCTTCGATCACTGCTGAGCGGAAGCTCAAAACTCTCAAGCAGGGTCGAGATTCGGTGGAAGTTTATGTGGCCGAATTCAGAAGGTGGGCTGTGTCATCTACCTACGCTTTTATTAGACTGTTTCCTCTCAGGCCTATCAGACGCAGTCCCTGAATTGATGTTAGGACACCCAGAACTCAAGTCCGTCGATGACGCCATTTCCCTGGCGATACGTGCTGATCGCAGATTGCGCTATCAGCGCCAATCGAGAGGCAGGAATGCAGTAAGAGCTCTCTCTTATGCACCTTCATCGCCTACCCCTCCTACTGACGAACCGATGCAAATCGGACACTCTCGGTTGACTCGAGCCGGGAAAGAGTGCAGAAGGGCAGAAAATCTTTGTCTATATTGTGCAGAGCAGGGTCATATTGCTCAAAATTGCCCCAGGAAATCGGGAAACGCTGCCGTCTAGGTGTAGTTAGAGGTAATACCCTAGACGCACAGAGCTTACCTCTAAGTCAGAATAATCGGTTACTCCTCCCGTGTTCCATTTCCTGGGGGAATTTTACTGTTTGTACGGAAGCTTTCGTGGACTCTGGGTCCGCGGCCAATTTTATAGATTACAAGTTTGTGAAAGGGCTGGGTGTGCCCTTACAACCCTTAGACCGACAAATAGTTGTCACAGCAGTGGATAATTCTCCCCTACAGTGCAAACAACCTCTCTCAGACCCCGATGTTGTCCTGCACGATAGGGGTTTTGCACAAGGAGAGTTTACAGTTCCTTGTTTTACACATGGCAACCTCCACGGTGATTCTTGGGATGCCCTGGTTGCAACTCCACTCCCCTACTCAGTTGGTCGTCTTTTTGCCATAATCATTGTTTGGGGAAGATTGCTGTGTGTGCCACCAAGATAGATGTTACGGGGGTACCAATACAATACACAGAGGTCGCTGACGTCTTCTGCCCTAAGTCGGCTGATAAACTCCCACCTCATCGGAGTTTCGACTGTCCCATTGATTTAAGATCCGGTTGTATGCCCCCTAGAGGTCATCTTTATAACTTGTCAGGGCCGGAGAAATTGGCAATGCGGGAGTACATTACAGACAATCTGGCAAAGGGTTTCATCCGCCCTTTCCGGTCGCCAGTCGGGGCAGGGTTTTTCTTCGTAAAGAACAAGGACGGTGGTCTTAGACCTTTTATTGATTACCGAGGTCTCAACAAGATTACCATAAAGAATCGCTATCCATTGCCTTTAATAGACGATCTCTTTGCCCAAATTACCAATGCCAGTATCTTCTCAAAATTAGACTTACGTGGGGCATACAACCTGGTGCGCATCAGGGATGGAGATGAGTGGAAGACGGCCTTCAATACACCCGACGGGCACTACTAGTACCTAGTTATGCTCTTCGGGTTGTGTAACGCCCCGGCCGTCTTCCAAGAACTAATAAATGAGGTCTTCAGAGAGGTTTTGGGGAAATTCGTCTTGGTTTACCTTGACGACATATTGATCTTTTCTCCGAACCTCGGAGAACATCGTAAGCATGTCAAGTATGTTTTAAGAAAATTAAGAATGAATTCACTCTATGCAAAACTAGAGAAGTGTGTCTTTGAGGTCACTCAAATTCCTTTCCTGGGCTTTATTATTTCGACCTCAAGTCTCTTGATGGATCCAGAAAAGGTTTCGGCTGTCTTAGAGTGGCCGCAACCAGTGGGGTTGAAAGCACTTCAGAGGTTCCTGGGCTACGCTAACTACTACCGGAGATTTATCAAGGGATTCTCTTCGGTAGTAGCCCCTCTGACTAGTCTTACCAAGAAGGGGGCTGACCCATACCATTGGTCATCAGAAGCTCAGTCAGCCTTCAATACCCTGAAAAAGATGTTTTGCTCTGCACCTATTCTGAGACATGTTGATGTCACCCTCCCCTTCATGGTGGAGGTGGATGCCTCAGAAATTGTGGTGGGGGCGGTCCTGTCTCAACATTCAGGACCGCAGGGCAAGACACATCCCTGTGCCTATTTCTCACGCAGATTCTCTCCTGCGGAGAGAAACTACGATGTAGGCAACAGGGAACTCCTCGCCATTAAGCTGGCCTTCCAGGAATGGCGTCACTGGCTGGAGTGGGCAGAACACACTATTGTGGTATATACCGACCATAAGAACTTGGAGTACATTGAGGGCGCCAAGAGGCTTACTCCCAGACAGGCCCACTGGTCTTTATTCTTCTCGCGCTTCAGATTTGTCATCACCTACACCCCAGGTTCTAAAAATGTTAAAGCGGATGCTCTCTCCAGGTGTTTCGAACCCGAGACAGTTCAGTCTACACTTCCAGAAGGCATTATATTCAGTAAGGTAGTGCTAGCTGCCACAGAAACATGGGAGGATTGGGCTGCTACACTAGCGTCCTACCAGTTAGATACCCCGGAAGGGAAACCAGAAGGAGTCCTCTTTGTACCACTTCCCTTCCGATTGCAAATCCTGCAGCTATTCCATGCCCATAAGAATGCGGGTCACCCTGGGGTCACTCGCACTCTGGATTTGCCCATGAGGTGCGTGTCGTGGCCCTCCTTGGCCTCGGATTGTAAGGAGTTTGTCAGAGAATGTGTTGTGTGTGCCAGGAGCAAGCCTTCTCGCCTTGCTCCAGTGGGAACTTTACAATCTTTGCCAACACCCAGTGAACCCACCTGTCCATGGACTTCATTGGTGAGCTTCCCAGATCGGAAGGCATGTCAGTCATATGGGTAATTGTGGATAGGTTCAGCAAAATGGCCCATTTTGTTCCCCTTAAAGGATTCCCTTCAGCCCAGGAGCTGGCCGATCTCTTTGTGCAGCACATCTTCTGCTTGCACGGTATCCCGGATGATGTGGTTTCCGATAGGGGGGTCCAGTTTGTGTCTAAGTTTTGGAGGGCCTTTTGCCATACTTTGGGTATGAACCTGTCGTTTTCATCGGGGTATCACCCACAGTCTAACGGACAGACCGAAAGGATCAATCAGGCTCTGGAGCAGTTCCTTAGGTGCTATGTCGCAGATGCACCGACCGAATGGGTTCGGTTTTTGCCTTTTGCAGAATTCGCGCACAACAACCTGAAGAGCTCGTCAACAGGGTTGTCCCCTTTTCAGGTTGTGTCAGGAAAGTCCCCTAAGTTTTCCCCATTGCCTGTGTGTTCCTCCTCTTTCCCAGCCCTGGAGGATTGGCAGAAGGCTTTAAGGAAACTTTGGGGACAGGTAGAGAGGAATTTAGGGGTTGCTTTTCAGAGGCAAAAGAAACAGGCTGACAGGAAACGGTCTGTGGAGTGGTGCTTTGCCCCAGGAGACAAGGTGTGGGTGTCAACCAGACATTTGGCACTTAGACAACCATCTACCAAGTTAGGTCTGTTAAAAGTAAATAAACTTACTCACGAGACATTCTTCAATGAGTGCCAAAATCTTAGAAATCTTTATTCACTTGTACAAGGGCGTTTCTCAGCCAGCATATATATGGACACTGTGACTACACAGATCCTGCAAAGCAAAAGAAAAGCAAAGTCTTCCTGTGTGCGGGGACATTTAAACCTAATGAATATAATAAAATATTCCTCCTTTTGGGCAGTTCTTTCTGTTGAAAATCCCATCAGCATGTCCAGTTCCTCCTTTTAGGTGGGGTTGCTCTTCCTCTGTGTCCTTCATGAATAAGTGAAAGTCAACAGGAAGAAGAAATCTTCTGACATCAGTTCCTTGTCTCATGTCCTTCAAAATCACCCACGCTTTCAGAGAACTGGTTTTAGGCTGCTCTTTCCAACTCGCTGCCTCTGTACCTGGCACACAAGGACATTGAGGGGGTGGGGAGTTGTTCTGGAATTCACTGTGAAGAACATGAGACTGTGCACAGTAAATGGTTCAAAAACATATATAACATATATTCAGTGATATCGTGATAACTCCTTGGTTAACAATAATCCTTTTACTTAAAGTGTCACTCTAACACAACAATCTGATTCTGTGCATGTGGTCCTTATAGCCACATAGGATATACATAAAGATTAACAGATTAATTATAAAATTCTTTCCACATTTCCCTCCTGTTTATAATTAATACTGTGGGTTGTGGCTTGATTATATATGTGTATAAAAAAGGATATTTACATTCACATTTCCGTGCTTATGCTTTACTTAAGCCTCAGGTATCTGCAAATGTGTCTCCACTACAGGGATTAGAGATTCAAGCAAACACAGCCTTCTATTCCCCTTTGCTGCAAATGGGTATGCACTACAGCAAGTCAGGGCATAGAAGTGAAATGATCAAAAACAAAAAATCAGGCTCTGGCCGTGAGCTGGAGTAATTGCCTCACACGTTGGCCTGGCCATCTCCCTTCAGCATGTCATCATCATGTTTGCATTAAGGTTACATACATATCTAACGTAAGAACATGGGACAAAGAAATGAGCATTCTCACTCAGGGACTATCTGGCATTTTGCTTCAGGCACTGGTCTCCTTTTAGGCTTTCACCAGTGTCGTCATACAATCCAGTTTCCCTTTCAGTTTACACATCCACATATCCCAGTATATAACCCTTGCAACATCAATGTACACGTATAGGTCTCAATTGGCCGTGGGGAAGATTTTGGGCATGTTCTCCTCACCATGCAACAGACAAATTTAGTTTTCTTTTCAAGCCACCCCTTCAGTCAATCAGTCAATAGATTTGTTATTCTAAACAAGTCACTTCTGGGGTCTGTGATGTTATTGTCAGTATCTGTCGTTGTCATTCCAGGACTCTTCTTCTTTCTTTAAACTACTATAGTTTTGACCCAACCTGGTTCAGGAAAAGTAATTCCTCCATGTAGCCTTTCACGTATCTGTTCCCCCCTTTTATCTCCTCTTTCACCATGGTTCAAGATAAAGAACTACACCTGTGCCTTAGGAAGAATCCTCTAATATCTTCCCACAGCCTTTGAGATCGTGGTCGCACTGAGGCTCAAGCAAATGTTCCCCTCGCCTCAGGATCTCAAATTTCGGCCCCTCTTTACCCCGTGGTGCTAACTATCAAGAACAGATTGGACCTGGCTACTATTTTAGAAGGAAATCTCAACAATTTTCATAACCGAGGTACAAAAAAAAAAAGTTTCTTTTATTTCAAAACCACCGAAGTTTTCATGTGAGTGTTTGTAGCAAGTTGTGGCTCTGGATCTTCAATTAATCTAGACCGGAAGGCCCATGTGCGCCCTCTTTCAATGGCTCAGATGTACCCATGTTGCTCTTTCTGCTATTCTGACAGCTGTTGGTGTGCTTATCAAGACTTGGTAGGGGCCCTCCCACCTTGGAGAGGACCAGCACTTCCTCTTTACCACCTTTATCCACACCCAATCTCCAGGACTCAGTTCCTGTCCCTCTTCCACCTCCCCTTTGGGTATTGGACCTGGATACCTGGCCCTCTGTCTTTGTCTGCAGGTGTACTTCAGGAAGTCAGCAAGCTCACAGTCTTCTAGGGGTTGTTCTTGTGTGTCAAAGTCGGGAAGTCTGTACAGTCTGCCAAACAATATCTCATAAGGTGACAGTCTCTTTTTCCCTGGTGTTATTCTGATGCTCAGTAGTACTGCTGGCAAACACCAGACCCAACCTCTCCCTGTTTCCTTGATGGCTTTACTGAGTTTATTCTTAATTGTCCCATTAACTCTTTCCACACTTCCTGCTGACTGAGGATGGTATGCACAATGGTTTCTGACATCTATACACAATGAGGTAGTCAGGTGGGATATAACCTCATTTACAAAGTGGCTACCATTGTCGCTAATCATCTTCTCTGGGATCCCCCATCTTGGTATTACATCTCTAGTGAGGGCCTTGGCAACTGTTAATGCATCTGCTTTGTTGGTGGGGAACACCTCCACCCACCCAGAGAATATGTCCAGAATGACCAGGGCATATTTTTTTCCTTCAGAAAGTGTCAGCTCAATGTAGTCTAGTGCAATGGTGTGAAAAGGGTATGTGCCCGATGGGGTGTGTCCTTTCACTGGCTTTAAGCCTTTGGCCGTGTTGTTCTGGGCGCAAATCGTGCACTGGGCACAGAAACTTCTAAGGAAGGATTGTATACCTGGGGCATGGTATCTTTGTTCAAGGATAGCCACCATCCCTCCTGTTGACACATGTGAAACCCCGTGTGTCACAATTGCAAGCAGTCTGAACAAAATCCTTGGTATACAAGGTTTGCCATCAACCATCCACAAGCCTGTGGAAGACTGAGTGGCACCTGCTTTTAGCCACTTATCCATCTCCTGTTGGGGGACTTGTTTTTGGAAACTCAACAGGTCAGTGGAATGCAAAGACTCAGGTTCTTTGGAATGCAAGTCAGCAGGGGGTGTAACTGCGGCTAATTTAGCTGCTTTGTCTGCCAGGTTATTGCCACGAGTGACAGGGGAGTCATCATTTCTATGGGCAGCACATTTGCAAATAGCCAACTTTGAGGGTGCTTGGATAGCTTCTATTAGTTGGAGAAGCAACTCTTTGTGACGGACAGGCTTCCCTGCCGCCGTAACCATACCCCGCTGGTGCCACTGAGCTGCAAATGTATTTGAAAAAGCATACTGACTGTCAGTGTAGACAGTGAGGGATTGATCTTTGTGCAGCAAACAGGCTCTAGTAAGAGCATAAAGTTCCGCAGCTTGAGCTGAAAACGTGGAAGGGAGCTTACCGGCATCCACGGTTGATTCCAGCGTCACTACTGCATAACCCACTAGGTTTTCTCCATTCTCTCCTCTGCTTGCAGAGCCGTCCACAAAGACTACTTTGCTCCCTTCTAGGAGCTCACTCTGGAGGTCTGGACGGGGAAGAAAACTACGATGGGAATTTTCAATACAGTCATGTGGAGACTGGTTGCCAGATGGCAAGGGTAGTAAAGTGGCGGGGTTCAGGGTGGTACAGCGTTGAACAGTGATGTGGGGTTGTCCAAGCAAAGTGGCTGTGCAATACAGGTGACGAGCAGGTGTTAGCAGGACCATCTTTTCCTGTAGGAGCAGGGCATGAACAGCATGTGGCACTTTTACTGTTAGTTTGTGATACAAAACAATACCTGCTGTGCTGTCCACAGCTTTGGCTGCTGCTATGACAGCTTGGACACAATGTGGCAGTGCTTTGGTGACTGAGTCTAGTGGTGCTGAGTAGTAGGCCAGAGGCCTCATTTTGTCACCCCACTCCTGGCAAAGAACTGCTGTCATGCATCCTTCTCTGCAATCTGTCATGAGATGGAATGGCTTGCTGTAGTCGGGATAGGCTAAGACTAAGGGGTCTTTAAGTCTGTCTTTACATTTTTGGAAGCATTCCATCAGCTTGTCATTCCACTGTATTTTGTCTAGCATACCCATTGGTTGTGAATGTATAGCATCATACAATGGACGTGTAATGATGGAACAGTCAACTATCCAGGCTCTGCAGTAGTTCAGGGTACCCAAAAAGGTCATCATGTCTTTCTTTGTGACAGGTGGGGGTATGGCAGTGATTGCAGTAATTCTGTCATGGTCTAGGGACTTGCCCCCTGGAGTCAGAATGTGACCAAGGTATTTAACCTCCTGTTGGCAGAACTGTAGTTTGGCTTTTGAGGCCTTGTGACCTTCTTGTGCTAGGAACTAGGTCAAGGGACCAGGGCCGGCCCGCCCATGAGGCGGGGTGAGGCGGGTTCCTCAGGCGGCAGGAAGTGGAGGGGCGACACCAGATGAAGTGGCTGTGACTGTCTGAGCGGGGGGAGCCAGAGCCGCGGTGAGGGCAGCCCGACCTCTCCCTCCCTCTCCCCGGGCCGCCCTCCATGCTCCCCCTCGGACTTTAGGCAGCAGAGTTAGCGCGCAGGGAAGCGCTGGATCCGATCGCCGCTCCCGCCCTGCTGGTCTCCTCTCTGCAATGTAGCCGCTGATACACACGCGGCTGCTTCCTGTTTACACAGGAAGCAGCCGCGTGTGTATCAGCCGGCTAGGCAGAGAGGAGACCAGCAGGGCGGGAGCGGCGATCGGATCCAGGGAGGTGAGTAACAGGCTCTGTACAGCAGCGCTTCCCTGCGCGCTAACTCTGCTGCCTAAAGTCCGAGGGGGGAGCATGGAGGGCGGCCCGGGGAGAGGGAGGGAGAGGTCGGGCTGCCCTCCCCGCGGCTCCTAATCTAACCTGTTTTGGGGGCAGCTACCTATCTATCCTATACTGGGGGGCACCTACCTAATCTAACCTGTACTAGGGGCAGCTACCTATCTATCCTATACTGGGGGGCACCTACCTAATCTAACCTATACTGGGGGTCAGCTACCTATCTATCCTATATTGGGGGGCAGCTACCTATCTAACCTATACTGGGGGGCAGCTACCTATCTAACCTATACTGGGGGGCAGCTACCTATCTAACCTATACTGGGGGGCAGCTACCTAATCTAACCTGTTTTGGGGGCAGCTACCTATCTATCCTATACTGGGGGGCACCTACCTAATCTAACCTGTTTTGGGGGCAGCTACCTATCTATCCTATACTGGGGGGCACCTACCTAATCTAACCTGTTTTGGGGGCAGCTACCTATCTATCCTATACTGGGGGGCACCTACCTAATCTAACCTGTTTTGGGGGCAGCTACCTATCTATCCTATACTGGGGGGCACCTACCTAATCTAACCTGTTTTGGGAGCAGCTACCTATCTATCCTATACTGGGGGGCACCTACCTAATCTAACCTGTACTAGGGGCAGCTACCTATCTATCCTATACTGGGGGCACCTACCTAATCTAACCTATACTGGGGGTCAGCTACCTATCTATCCTATACTGGGGGGCAGCTACCTATCTAACCTATACTGGGGGGCAGCTACCTATCTAACCTATACTGGGGGGCAGCTACCTATCTAACCTATACTGGGGGGAAGCTACCTATCTATCCTATACTGGGGGGCAGCTACCTATCTAACCTACACTGGGGGGGCAGCTACCTATCTAACCTACACTGGGGGGCAGCTACCTATCTAACCTATACTGGGGGCAGCTACCTATCTATCCTATACTGGGGGGCACCTACCTAATATAACCTGTACTGGGGGGCAGCTACCTATCTAACCTATACTGGGGGGCAGCTACCTATCTAACCTATGCTGGGGGGCAGCTACCTGTCTAACCTATGCTGGGGGCAGCTACCTATCTAATCTATACTGGGGGCACCTACCTAATCTAACCTGTACTGGGGGCACCTACCTAATCTAACCTATACTGAAGGGCAGCGACCTAATCTAACCTATACTGGGGGGAAGCTATCTATCTAACCTATACTGGGGGCACTTATCTAACCTGTATTGGGGGCACCTACCTACCTAGCTAGCCTATACAGGTGGCAGCTATACTGGCTACCTATACTGGGGGCACCTACCTAACTAACCTATACTGGGGGTACCTACCTATCTAACCTATGCTGGGGGCAACTATACTGGCTACCTATATTGGAGGCACCTACCTAGCTAACCTGTACTGGGGGCACCTACTTATCTAACTTATACCGGGGGGGGGGGGGAGGGTGCCTGCCTATCTAACATACTGGGGGCAACTATACTGGCTACCTATACTGGAGGCAACTACCTGGCTAACCTATACTGGGGGCAACTTTACTGGCTCACCCATGCCTGGCCACCTATACTCGGGGGGGACCTATAGCTGGTTACCTATACCGGGGGGGGGGCGCAATTTTTACACCCTCGCCCTGGGTGCATTTTAGCCTAGAAACTGCACTGTTGCCGCCGGCCTCCGAGTCCGACGACTCCGAGCTCTGCAGCCTCTCCTGTCTCCTCCAAGGCTGCATGCTGGTGACGCTGCCTAGTGCCTAAGCCTGCTGATTTGATGGCGCGGCTGCCGCCCGCTCTGCTGCCCTGGCTGCGGCTGATTGTCACGGTCAGTCACTGAGCAGCGAGCGCCGCCGACGTGTCGATGATGATGATAAGGCTGGCTGGCTGCCGCCGGCCGCCGCTCATGTTATGTAGAGATATTGGGGGGGGGGGGGGGGGCGCCTTTACGATCTTTGCCTCAGGCAGCAGAAAGTCCAGGACCGGCCCTGCAAGGGACACCTTTAAACACAGGTGTTTGTCAGGGGCCGCTATCAAAAGGTCATCTACATAGGTCAGGAGAACACACCCAGGTGGGACAGGGAAGGGTTCCAGAGAGCGTGCAATTTCAGTTGAATAAATTGCTGGACTCTCGCAGAAACCTTGTGGTAACCTTGTGTACGTGTACCTTTTGTTCCTGAAGGTAAAAGCAAACCAAAATTGACTATCCTTGTGCAATCTGACAGAAAAAAACGCATTAGCAAGATCTACAATTGTAAAAAACTGCACATCTGGTGGTATTGAGTTAAGCAAGGTACTGGGGTCTGGGACCACCGGTGCCCTGGGGATGATGGCAGCATTTACAGCGTATAGGTCCTGAACCATGCGGTACGTCCCATCATTCTTGCGTACCGGGAACAAAGGAGTGTTACATGGAGAGTCTTTTTCTTCCCTGATTACCCCCTGCTCAAATAGCCCTTGTATGGTAGGGGCGATGCCCGCCTCTGCCTCCGGTTTCAAAGGATACTGTCTCTGGTAAGGTCTGTAGTTGCCTTTCGGCGTAATGACCACTGGGTCTGCTGTTCTGATTAGGCCTACATCAGTTTTAGACTTGGCCCACAGCTGAATCGGGACATCAGTTAAAATGTCCTGTTCTGTTAGTAACCGTCAGGCAGAATTGGGAGGGGCCTCCTGGTACCTGGTCAGTTCACCAGTAAAAACATGATCAACATCCATCCACCTTACACCTTCTTTCTCCAGTTCTTCCTTCTTCATACCTTCCCACTTAGTCACAAGCTCACCACACCGTTTCCATGCATTCCACTGAGGTTTTCTCAAAGACACATGTGGTACCACCTCGTTCAACCTGTACATTTCATCTCCCATGTAGTTAAAGGGGGAGTTCTTGGTGTATCCTGGTACTGCACACGCACACACAACATTCCCTTTGCTGTCTGCATACACACGTGTCATTTTCACTTTCACCCTCCTTCCCAGGGAATACTCTTCCTCATATTCAATGTCTGGAACACATGTGTTGAGGAAGTGGGTAGTTACATGGGGCTTGGTAGTACAGTCCCCCTCTCCAGGGAACTTTTCCAGTTGCATTTTAACCCATTGGTGTGCGGACTGATCCAACACTAATCCATACCAGATGTAACCCTCCTTGGCTATGGAGCCCCCCCTTATCACTCTAAGGGAATCCTCCCCGGGAGCTATGGTGATGCCTAGATCACCGATCAGGTTCCTGCCACACAAGTTAATCGGGCAGGCTTTTGAGACAATGAACTGACATTCCACCCTTTTTCTTGTATAAGGATCTTCCACCACTATTGGGTCACTAACTGGTTCCCAGGATGCCCCACCTCCAGCATTCCTAGCAAGGACTGATCCTTGCTGTTTCCACTTCACACCACTTTCAGCCATCAGCACAGATCTGCAAGCTCCTGTATCCACCAAAAATCTAACTTTCACACCTGCCACCAATAGGGTAATCTCAGGCTTGTAGCGATCTGCATAGTTAATCTCTACAACCTCAGTACCTTTACCCACGCTTAGTCATTGTGGACCTCGGTGTCTCTCGGGACACTGTCGGGCCAGATGACCCTTCTTCCCACATTCGAAACATTCTCTGCGTTCTTTGCGACCTTCATAATCCTTATATCTGCGCCTTTGTGGGCGTGCGATGCGCCTACTGTCATTCACATAACAACCATTCTCATCATCACTGCAATCAAAAACGTATGCGGCAGCTTTCTTCCCTTTCTTTCCCTTTTCTTTGATAACACGTTCAGCATGTCGGGCATATTCTAGGAAATCAGTCAGTCTGCAAGTTCTATGATTAATCATGTGCTTTGTCACAAACTTGCCCACATCTTCTTTCAAAGCTCTGTGTACAGCAATCTTAAGTTGTTGTTCGTATGGGGAATCTACTGTTCGGTCAGCAGGGGGAGCTATGCCACTATGTCTGTTGAAAACCTCCACCACCCTGGCTACTAACTCATCCACTCCGTCCCCTTCTTTTTGGGTGAGGATGGAAATCTGGCCCCAATCTGGTGACGTCATACTTCTCCCTAGCCCTGTCAAGTACAGCATCATATCTTTGAATCAGATCAGCGCTGTCCCAGGCCAGGGTTTTAGGGAGAACAGTTGGATCCCCTGCATCAAAGGGGTTCCAGGTACCAGCTACCATGTGCCAGTCTGTTTGGAACTTCCCTCTAAGGACCCTCTCACATTCCAACCCGTCTAGGCCATAGCTGATACGGAGGTTTTTCATAACCCTTATACATTTAACTATGTCCTCACGATGCGAGGGTATGCCCTGTAGAGCTTCCTTCACATCGTTATCTGTCCATGGCCTATAAACCCTCACAGCCTCACCTCCCGCAGGGTTAGGCATCTGGATCATAGGCATAGTGGTTGCCGCATAGGCAGGGGCTGTAGCCCGCAGGTGCACATATGGTGGGGGTAGTGGTGGATATACTTGTGAAACGTGCACCCCTGCCTCCCCCTCTATTTTCTTTTTGCTGGCCCTCATCAACACCCCTTCTCTATCTGTCTCTACCTCCAAACCTCCCGTGGCCCCCCCTCTTCCTCTTGCTTAGTTCCACCTCCCTGTGGGGCCCCATCTGCGTCATGTGGGAGGGCCTCAGCCTGGTCTAGGACTGGTACAGCTTGGCCCTGGACTGGGGGAGGGATCTGAGGGTCTTGGCGTGAAATGCATGTTACCACCTCCAGGTCTTTGTTCTTTTTTCCTAACCAATATGTATTCACCTGTTTCTGCCTCTTATGCGCCTCTTCCAGCCATATTTTAGCTTCTGCTAAACCAAACCGACCTTCTAGCTTCCTGTCACCTTGCGCTTCACATTTAATTTGAGAAACAAGTTTTTTGCACCCCTCCGGGTGAAGGTGTCCCGAAAAACCAAATTTACTCCTCCACAGGCTACAATATTTTACACAGCTTTTGTTCCTCCTGCGCATGACATATTCATCATCAGTTGCTTTAATTTTGCCTGTACCTTGACCCATTCTTTACCTCCCCATCCACGCACCTCTTATTGGAAGGATTGGTAGTCACCTGGATCCCCTGTCCGCCCTCTTTCTTGGGCACGGGGTACCTGACAACTTCCGTGCGTTGAACTTCTAAGGAGAGGCACCTCCGACTAAGGTACTGACACAATCGGTGGTAGTAGATCCACTCCGATATTACTGCCTGTTACACGGCTGTAGTCTGTCACAAGGACTTACAATTCCGCTGAGGCACACGGTAGCTTAGGAAACTGACCACAGATTGTGTCATGCAAAACAATATAACAACACATCAATCTTATACTCTAATTTTGCGCAGCCCTGTGTATGAGAAGTTACAGAAATAAAAGGTAGTACTTACAATTAAGAAGCTTTCAGGACACCCGAGAAGTTTGTGTTAGAATCCTAAGCAGGCGATTTCACCGACCTTGGCTGAAGAAGTCTCACGGTTCGAAATAAACCGTATGTCACAAGGACGTGAGATCTAGTTGCGTTTGGCCACCTTTTTGAATGGAACGTAGCCTCGGTGGACTTTCACCGGCTTGCTGTCAGATTCGCCAGTCGCAAACGCGCTCCTAGGCCTCAACTCTCTGTGACTATAGGTTTTCCGGTTCGGAGGACCAGATGTTAAAAGTAAATAAACTTACTCACGAGACATTCTTCAATGAGTGCCAAAATCTTAGAAATCTTTATTCACTTGTACAAGGGCGTTTTCTCAGCCAGCATATATATGGACACTGTGACTACACAGATCCTGCAAAGCAAAAGAAAAGCAAAGTCTTCCTGTGTGCGGGGACATTTAAACCTAATGAATATAATAAAATATTCCTCCTTTGGGGCAGTTCTTTCTGTTGAAAATCCAATCAGCATGTCCAGTTCCTCCTTTTAGGTGGGGTTGCTCTTCCTCTGTGTCCTTCATGAATAAGTGAAAGTCTACAGGAAGAAGAAATCTTCTGACATCAGTTCCTTGTCTCATGTCCTTCAAAATCACCCACGCTTTCAGAGAACTGGTTTTAGGCTGCTCTTTCCAACTCGCTGCCTCTGTACCTGGCACACAAGGACATTGAGGGGGTGGGGAGTTGTTCTGGAATTCACTGTGAAGAACATGAGACTGTGCACAGTAAATGGTTCAAAAACATATATAACATATATTCAGTGATATCGTGATAACTCCTTGGTTAACAATAATCCTTTTACTTAAAGTGTCACTCTAACACAACAATCTGATTCTGTGCATGTGGTCCTTATAGCCACATAGGATATAGATAAAGATTAACAGATTAATTATAAAATTCTTTCCACAGGTCCCAGGTTCATAGAACCTTATCCGGTGGTCAGGAAGATTAATGAGGCTTCTTATGTGATTGATCTCCCAGCCAGTATGAGGAGTGGGAGATCATTCCACGTCTCCTTGCTGAAACTGGCAGTTTATGTGGATTCCTCTCCCCCCCCCCCCCCCTCCAGTAGTAGTAGAGGGTAAGAAAGAATATGAGGTGGAAAGGATTCTGGATTCTCGACTAGTGCAGAATTCGGTGCAGTATCTGGTCCATTGGAAGGGGTACGGTGTAGAGGACAGGTCCTGGGTACCCGAGGATCGCATGCATGCTGAGAGATTGAGGAAAAAATTTCATCAGTTGCACCCTGAGAAACCGTATAGGAAGTGTCCGGAGTCCACTCCTCAAAGGGGGGGGGTACTGTGAGGAATAGCGGAGACAGCGCCGCCATGCAGGGCAGCATGGCGGCGGTCTCCGCTTCTCAGCCGGCAGACTCCGCCGCTCATACGGAGCTGCCGGCGCAGGCTCATGGGGACACCGCCGCCACGTCTGGCGTCATGGCGGCGGGTCCTCTATTGCGGCATGCGGACTTCAGTCCGCGTTCAGGCGCGGATTCAGGGTCTGGCCTCTCCAATGGTCAGAGGCAAAGGGTTTCGCGCGTGCGCGCAAGGAGGCAGGACTTTTACCTCCTACGTAGGAGGGTCAGCTGACTCTCCAGTCAGCTGACCTCAGGAGGTGTCCCGATTGGTCAGGCCTTTGGGCGGATTTGCTGAGTGACTCTCAGCATATAAGGAGCTGAACCTCACTTGCTCCTTGTCTGCTGTCGTGAATACACTGTTGTGTTAGCGCTCAGACCTTAGCTCAGTGCCCTGGTGTTGATACTAAGGATTTCACACCTTAGCTAGGATTGTATTTTGATATTGTATCTGTGTTTTGACTTCGGCTATTCTTGACTACTCTCTCTACGTTATTGTACCTTTGCCTATCTGATTCTTGTTGCCGACCTCTGCCTGATTACCGATTACTCTTCTGCCTTCCGTTCCTGTACTTCAGCCGTCATCTCTGTTGCTGAACCCTTGCCTGTCTTACCTTTCTCCCTTCAGTGGAACATCTCCCACTGGAGGGTTATCTCTGAGGCTAGCCTCTCCGAGACGCCCGCTCCAAGCATACGATTACTGCTAGGGGTCGAGATTCCTCACTATGCCTGGTTAGAGGATCTCACTCACGGGGTTCCCATTCAGAGGAAACCACACCTCTGAGGAATTGCCGTGTGGTGGATATTTCCACACTTTCGTGATATATTACTGTCTATATTGTGTTCTTTGCTGGTGTCCAGAGGTTAGCAATATATCGGATTATCGGTGATACTGCAGATCATCAATAATCGGGTATATATCTGCATTCTTGGTGATACTGAAGATCGCTAATAATCAGATTCTCTCTGCGTGCTGACACCGATCGTTACAGGTGAATTGTAAATTTCCCTCCTCTTTTTATTTTCTCTGAAGAGTAGCAACATGGGGGTCTCAAAACAACTCTAAAATGATCTGAAGAAAAATATTGTTTGCCATCATGGTTTAGGGGAAGGATACAGAAAGCTGTCTCAGAGATGTCAGCTGTCTGTTTCCACAGTTAGGAACATATTGAGGAAATGGAAGACCACAGGTTCAGTTTAAGTTAAGGCTCGAAGTGGCAGACCAAGAAAAATCTAGGATAGACAGAAGCGATGAATGGTGAGAACAGTCAGTCAACCCACAGACCAGCACCAAAGACCTACAACATCATCTTGCTGCAGATGGAGCCACTGTGCATCATTCACCCATTTGGAGCGCTTTACACAAGGAGATGCGAGAGTAATGCAAAAGACGCCTTTTCCCCGCCCACAGCACATGCTTGAGGTATGCTAAAGCACATTTGGACAAGCCAGCTTCATTTTGGAATAAGGTGCTGTGGACTGTTGAAACTAAAATTGAGTTATTTGGGCAGAACAAGGGGTGTTATGCATGGAGGAAAAAGAACACAGCATTCCAAGAAAACACCTGCTTCCTACAGTAAAATATGGTGGTGGTTCCATCATGCTGTGGGGCTGTGTGGCCAGTGCAGGGACTGGGAATCTTGTCAGAGTTGAGGGACACATGGATTCCACTCAGTATCAGCAGATTCTGGAGACCAATATCCAGGAATAAGTGAAAAAGCAGAAGCTGTGCCAGGGCTGGATCTTTCAACAACACAACAATCCTAAACACTGCTCAAAATCCACTAAGGCATTCATGCAGAGGAACAAGCACAACGTTCTGGAATGGCCATCTCAGTCCCCAAACCTGAACATAATTGAAAATCTGTGGTGTGAGTTAAAGAGAGCTGTCCATGCTCGGAAGCCATCAAACCTGAATGTTTTGTAAAGAGGAATGGTCTAAAATACCTTCAACCAGAATCCAGACTCTCATTGGAACCTACAGGAAGCGTTTAGAGGTTGTAATTTCTGCAAATGGAGGATCTACTAAATATTGATTTCATTTCTTTTTTGTGGCGCCCAAATGTATGCACCTGCCTAATTTTGTTTAAAAAATTTTTGCACACTTTGTCAGTCCAATAAACTTAATTTCACCTCTCAAATATCACCGTGTGTGTCTCCTACATGATATATTTAACTAAAAAATGTTATCGTAACAACCAATGATTTATACAGGAAAATGACGATTAAAAAGATTGCTCAAACTTTCGCATCCCACTGTATATATAGATATATATATATATATATATATATATATATATATATATATATATATATATCGTATTTTTCAGACTATAAGACGCACCTGACCATTAGACGCATCTAAGTTTAGAAGTTTAGAGGACAAAAACCAAGGGGAAGAAAATAGAATCTAAACCTGGTGCATCCATGAAGGGGAATCTTGTGGATTATGCCCCCTTGTACCTCTTGTGTCTCCGTGTCCTCCTCTGTCCCCCTTGTGTCGTCCTGTGTCCCCCTCTATGCCCCCCCCCCCTTTGTGTCTCCCTTATATCCTCCTCTATGCCCCTTTGTTTCCTCTTCTATGCTTCTTTGTGTCCTCCGTTTGTCCCCCTGTTTCCTCCTCTGCATGGGCACAGTACAGGGAGTTCCCAACATTGCAGCAGGTTGGAGGTTTGTATTGGCAGGCGTTCACAAGTGAAGAACTCCCTGCATTTGAACTATAAGACACAATGACTTTTTCCCCTCACTTTTGGGGGAGAAAAAGTGAGTCTTATAGTCCAATATATATATATATATATATATATATATATATATATATATATATATTATATATATATATATATATATATATATATATATATACACACATACATACATACATACATACATACATACATACATATATATATATATATATATATATATATATATATATATATATATATACATACATACATACATACATATATATACACACACACACACACAAACATCACTTCCTGGTTAGCGGCCATGTTTTTTGTTTGTAAACACTGCCTAAAACTGGCAATAAAAACCAGGATCGTGGCGGGGAGTGTCGGAAACAGCAAAGATGGATCCAGGAGATCACAGTGACTCAATTGGTATGTTTTTTTATTGTACAAATTGAACAGTACAGATTTTTTTAAGTAATAGCACTACTCTGGTTATTATAGGGTAGAAGTGGGAAGGTGGATACTGTGGCGAACATTACGGAAAGCCGTGCGCAATCACCAACGACTTGCGTAATGGTCCAGCCCATTACTGTCAGCCATGTGTAGAATAAAACAAATACCTTTCCTTTTGCTCTTCTCACTGAAAGCAAAAGCCCCTCACCCACATCCTGTGTCAGGTCAGCAAAGAATTTCACACGTGGCCGACCCCCTAGGCAGAGCCATTTGGTGCACAGCTCATTCCCCAAAGGAACTAGCTCCAACCAGTAAGATAAGAGATTCTCTTCAAAATCATACAATCAAACAAAGAGAACTTTTATGTATTTGTAATTCAAAATAGCCTTGTCGCAGAAAGACAAAAATTACATTTTCGGATACCCATAAAGCAGTTATATCATTTACCTGAATTACAATTTTCTAACTGTAAGGAATTGTGATGGATTGCGGAGAAGCCGCCGCGCGTTCTGACTGTGAGGCGGCGGTGTCCGCGCACTAGAGTTGGGCCGAACGGTTCGCCTGCGAACGGTTCCATGCGAGCTTCCATGGTTCGCGTTCGCGTCCCGCAGGCGAACCTTTGCGGAAGTTCGGTTCGCCCCATAATGCACCATGGAGGGTCAACTTTGACCCTCTACATCACAGTCAGCAGGCACAGTGTAGCCAATTAGGCTACACTAGCCCCTGGAGCCACTCCCCCCTACTAAAAGGCAGGCAGCGGCGACCATTACGGTCACTCGTGTGCCTGCATTAGTGAGAGTAGGGCGAGCTGCTGCACACTCTCTCTCATAGGGAAAGATTAGTTAGGCTTAGCTTGTCCCTGGCTGCATACCTGTTCTGTGAACCCACCACTGCATACCTGTTCTGTGAACCCACCACTGCATACCTGTTCAGTGAACCCGCCACTGCATACCTGTTCAGTGAACCCGCCACTGCATACCTGTTCAGTGAACCCACCACTGCATACCTGTTCAGTGAACCCACCACTGCATACCTGTTCTGTGAACCCACCACTGCATACCTGTTCTGTGAACCCACCACTGCATACCTGTTCTGTGAACCCACCACTGCATACCTGTTCTGTGAACCCACCACTGCATACCTGTTCTGTGAACCCACCACTGCATACCTGTTCTGTGAACCCACCACTGCATACCTGTTCTGTGAACCCACCACTGCATACCTGTTCTGTGAACCCACCACTGCATACCTGTACTGTGAACCCACCACTGCATACCTGTACTGTGAACCCACCACTGCATACCTGTTTTGTGAACCCACCACTGCATACCTGTACTGTGAACCCACCACTGCATACCTGTTCTGTGAACCCACCACTGCATACCTGTACTGTGAACCCACCACTGCATACCTGTTCAGTGAACCTGCCACTGCATACCTGTACTGTTCAGTGAACCCGCCACTGTGTACCTGTTCTGTTCAGTGAACCCGCCACTGCATACCTGTTCTGTTCAGTGAACCCGCCACTGTATACCTGTTCTGTTCAGTGAACCCGCCACTGCATACCTGTTCTGTTCAGTGAACCCGCCACTGTATACCTGTTCTGTTCAGTGAACCCGCCACTGCATACCTGTTCTGTTCAGTGAACCCGCCACTGCATACCTGTTCTGTTCAGTGAACCCGCCACTGCATACCTGTTCTGTTCAGTGAACCCGCCACTGCATACCTGTTCTGTTCAGTGAACCCGGCACTGCATACCTGTTCTGTTCAGTGAACCCGCCACTGCATACCTGTTCTGTTCAGTGAACAATTTGGTGTTAAAACTTAACCTTTATTTCATTTGCAATAAAATCATTGCTATTGATTTATAATATTGTTTGGTTACTTTTGTACATAAACCTAGTTTGGGAGTTTTTAAGTTGAGTTGTAAGGGATATACTGTATTTGTAGTGATCTCCTCACACCTCCCAAAAACTAGGCACTAATAAAGTAATACAATGCTATGTTACTTCTAGTAATAAAAAGACCCTCCACCTAAAACCGACATGTTTCGGCTCTTTAAAAATAGAGCCGTCGTCAGGGCTAACTATGAAAAAGTGCTTAGGGTGCAAAGTGCATAGTGAAGATAAACACAGCTATCTATAAATACATAGTAAAGAAAACAAAAAAGTGAGAGCTGTGCTCTCTAGCAATGTCAGCTATCGATAGCTGACATTGCTAGAGAGCACAGCCCTCACTTTTTTGTTTTCTTTACTATGTATTTATAGATAGCTGTGTTTATCTTCACTATGCACTTTGCACCCTAAGCACTTTTTCATAGTTAGCCCTGACGACGGCTCTATTTTTAAAGAGCCGAAACATGTCGGTTTTAGGTGGAGGGTCTTTTTATTACTAGAAGTAACATAGCATTGTATTACTTTATTAGTGCCTAGTTTTTGGGAGGTGTGAGGAGATCACTACAAATACAGTATATCCCTTACAACTCAACTTAAAAACTCCCAAACTAGGTTTATGTACAAAAGTAACCAAACAATATTATAAATCAATAGCAATGATTTTATTGCAAATGAAATAAAGGTTACGTTTTATTTTGGTCTCTAAACAGGGTCTAAAATGTGTGTAGTTTAAAAATCAGTTCTGTGTATTCTCTCCCCAACAATTTGGTGTGTCAGTGTGAAGCAGTACCTTAATTACACTACCTGATTGATGTATACACATGCAAGATGTTTTAAAGCACTTTAGGCCTGTAATTTAGTATTCAATATGATTTCTGCCCTTAAAACGCTGCTTTGCGTCAAATCCAGATTTTTCCCGGGGACTTTTGGCGTGTATCCCACTCCGCCATGCCCCCCTCCAGGTGTTAGACCCCTTGAAACATCTTGTCCATAACTTTTGTGGCCAGCATAATTTTTTTTTTTTTCAAAGTTCGCATCCCCATTGAAGTCTATTGCGGTTCGCGAACTTTAACGCAAACCGAACCTTCCGCGGAAGTTCGCGAACCCGGTTCGCGAACCTAAAATCGGATGTTCGGCCCAACTCTACGCGCACAGAGCGGCGGTTTCCCCGCAGCAACATGCGTCTGGTTTGTCTGGACCTAGTAGTGCACACAGATGGAGAGCTACGCCCGCGCGCGCCGCAAAACAGGCTCTTTATGCCAATAGGAGAAGGGTCAGCTGATCGAGGCGGTCAGCTGATCCCAGCTCAGCAGGTGATTGGTTGATGGGAGCTGGGCGGCGCTGTGGAGCGCTTTGCTATATATATATATATATATATATATATATATATATCTCTTGCTGATCAGTTGCTGGTTGTCTGGCGTTGCGAATACCTATGTGTTAGCACTCAGACCTTAGTCAGATCCTTCAGTGTGGTGGAACCAGGTGGACCTGGGAATCCACACTTAGCCAGTTCACTGTATCATTATCTGTGTTACTCTCTAGCATAGTTCCAGGGTGTAGAGACCACGGACCTCACACCCCAGACTAGGAATACTGTGTATCATCTGTGTTATTCCTTAGACCAGTTCCAGGGTGTAGAGACCACGGACCTCACACCCCAGACTTGGAATACTGTATATCATCTGTGTTATTCCTTAGACCAGTTCCAGAGTGTAGAGACCACGGACCTCACACCCCAGACTAGGAACACTGTATATCATCTGTGTTATGCCTTAGACTAGTTCCTGGGTGTGGGACCACGGACCTCACACTCTAGACTAGGCATTATTGATTATCTGTTTATGAATTGTAACTCTCCTGACTTCTCTTCTGCTTTCTGATTTGGTACCTTCGCACATCTGATTACTGTTGCCAACCCTGCCTGTCCCTGGTTACCGAATCAGTCTCCTGTTTCTGTACTTTATCTGCCTGTGTGTTGCCGACCCGGCCTGCCCGACCTTTCTGGCTGTCACCCACCCCTAGGGTGCTCAGTCCTCCTGCAGGGGTCCTCTGCTCCTCAGAGGGGGCACTGCTGCAAAACCAGTCAAGGACTTCCCCTCCTGGAGCCCTTGACTGCAGTAGAATCTTTCTCTACTTATTGGACCATCTGCTACCCCGGTGGTCCAATTCCTACTGTTACACCAAATACTTACACACTTCAGGTGTCTAGAGGCTAGTTATACTTGGATTATTGGCGATTCTGCAGATTCTCAATAATCAGGTATATCTGTATTTTTGGGGATACTGCAGATTGCCAAGAATCAGATTCTCTCTGGTTGCTGACACCTATCGTTACATAAATCAGTAGAGAAATGGCTTTATCCGGCCTGCGTATAGGGAATGCGATAGACTAGGCATGTGTAGCCTCGTTTGATAAAGGGTCACAGGCCGCTTATAAATAAAGCCTCAGATTTGCGATGCGTCAATAATGGGGCGGAGTCACACAAAGAATTCATAAATGTTACATTTTTTGCTCTGAGTCTGGGGGCGGCAACCTGCTGTTTAGGAGATAACCCTGCCTTAAACACACCTACTTTCCAGGTAGTGACAGCCCAAAACTCAGGTCCTATAAAAGTGGGGCGGGACCAAACCCGCCCAGTTCTCCAAATTCCATCGACCAGGAAAGTCCATACAGGCGTTCAAGGAGAACCGACGCCTGCTGAGTTCAAGGACTCTTAACATGAATGCCTACTTTTAAACTGGACTCTGTTTCTTCATTCTCCAAATGGACTATCAGCCATAACTATGTAAGAACTTTCTAATTTTACCCCTTTATTTTTAAGCTTTGTGATATATGTTAATTGGTGTATATAACTGTATGTAATGCATTTGTTATTAAACGTTTTAAAAATCGTTCAGCGGTTATGACCTGTTGCTGAACATACACAATCGTACCTATTCTCCTGAAATCGCTACCCTGTGTTTAATAGAAGTGTGCCTTTATAACCCGTATGCGAGAACCCGGCCCAGATATAACGATCTGACCCAGGTTCCTGCATACTGCTAAGGGTTAATAGAGCGTTCTCAAAGTCCTAGTATAATTACAGTAGCGGGCTGTGTAACCCACTTGATGGCAGATCTTTGAATTGTATGTGTGAGGTGAGTCCTTTGGGGTCTGAACGCTCCCTCCGCGAGTCAGTTCATCAAATTGCGAAGTCGAGTTACCCTTCGTGATGAGCAAAATGACCGTGTGAGAGGATTTCTGACGCTGATCGATTGACCCCATCCGCAGACCGGCCTTGCGGTCTGTGACAGATACATTTGCCAAAACATAAGTATAGGTGTACTAAATGCCACAATCTGATTAAGTCTCCCTACCCTAGAATAATGTGCCTTGGTTTTATGTCCGATTTTAGAAATGATATATATTGTATGTTTTTTAAAAAATGTTCTTCCTCCAGGGTCTTTAAATACAACTTGCTGCATTTAGATAGGAATCCCCTGTCAATGTAGGCTAATGGTATTTTTCTTATGTTTTGGCGCCATATAGTGCGACCGTTACGCGTGTGAATAAATATCTTTATACGCGCGGCAGTGATACCAAGGTGGAATGCAAGGACTTCCTGGTGTAGATGTGACATCATTGTTGCGGCCGGAACCAGGAAGCCAAGGGGGCGGCGGTGGATGCGCGCAACGCTAGAGGGGAGATTTCCCATATTTAAATGTCCAGTATGGATGGTGCAGCGTGCACGGAGCCTCTGAAGATGTTCAATAGAGCAGAACGGTTGTCAGGCTAACCACCGCTCCCACTTCACCCCACAGCCAGACAAGAGCGTGTAAGAACTGTATGTATCTGTGATGCACGTTACCTATGGTGATTTATAGCCAGATTCATTAAAGCTTCTTCCATGACACGTGGAATGCTAGTGCTGAACTGTTTCTTTTCATGATGATTAAAATTGTACGCTGGAACCAGTGTACAACCTAATTATTATGTATTTTTTTATTTTGGCGTATTTGTGAACTCCTCCATGCCAACTAGTTACGTGACCATGCAGCCATGCAATATTGAGCATCTGGAATGTGGTCTGGAATGTGACACTGGTCAGTGAAACTGACAAGAGATGCAATGACTTACACTGCACTCTGCACATGTATAGGTTTTGTAATTTGACAAAAAAAAAATGTTTTGCAAACACTGTAGCAGAGGCCAGACAATGTCACGTCCTACACATTTCACCCCCAAAAATGTAAACTTTTTGTCACTGACAAGAGAGGTGGTGACTTGGCTCTGCACATGTATGTGCAGGTTTACACATACAAATTTAATTTAAGAAAAAATGTTATTGTTAGTCATAAAAAAATGTAATTGTTATTTAGAAAAAAATGTTATTAGTGCGTGCACTGGCATGTGGTATAGGCCCTGGGGAGCTGGGGGTGCAGTTGTAGAGGTGGGCACAGCAGCAGCAGAGGAGGACTCAGCAGAGGATGATAGTGAAGAGAATGATGGAGGAGGAGTAGAAGGAGAAGAGGAGGTGGCAGCAGGCCTGCCTGCCATTCGTGGTGGTGTCACCAACTCCACCAACATAAAAAAGTTGCCCAAACTTTCGCATCACACTGTAGAAACACCAAATTTGCAGGGTATGTGGAGTAGGACAGTGGGTACAAGAGGCACACATTTTTTTAAAAAAAAGACCTTATATTTTTTGAGAAAATCAAATTTAAAATTCTTGTTCTGAGTGTGGGAAATGTTTCAACGGCCGCGGACTTTTGCGATTAATAGCAAAGCCCCCTCACATGCTAAAAACAACAGATTTGCAGGGTATGTTAAGGAGGGCAGTGGGAACAAGAACAAACATTTTTTTAAAAAAACCTTGTAGTAGAAAATCAATGTTAAAATTAGAGGAAAAAAGTTGCGATGTAAATGCAGTAAAATGACAGATAATGTATCAACATGTACTTTTTTTTAACATGTTCTGAGTGTGGTAAATCAAAATAAAAAAAATGACATAAGGTCCCCGCTCCAGAGCCGCTCACTCGCCACTGTTCTCCCCCATGCAGGCTGGGATGGCCAGAATGTGAAGCCCCAGGCGCATGGGGCTTTTCCCCATGAGTTATACCAGCTAGAGATGGCTCGAACCTCCGATTTTCGGTTTGCGAACCTCGAACGCGAACTTCCACAAAAGTTCGGTTCGTGCAAACTTTCGCGAACCACAATAGACTTAAATGGGAAGGCGTAGCTAGCAGCGGCCTTACAAAGTCAGGAATCTGCCTGGAGTCCTAGACCCTGTTGGTGGTGGCGGAGAAGGCAGTCAAGTGGCCTGCAGGCAGAGATGTTGTGTGGGGAGCGACTTAGTCTTGGGGCAGGCAGTCACGGCGTGCAGGCAGAGATGCTGTGTGTGGGGACTGACTTAGTCTTCGGGCGGACAGTAGCCCTCCGGGATCCATGCCTCATTCATTTTGATAAAGGTGAGGTACTGAACATTTTTTTGACCTAGGCGACTTCTCAGTGACAATGCCTCCAGCTGTGCTGAAGGTGCTTTCTGACAGGACGCTTGAGGCAGGTCAAGACAGAAGTTGGATGGCAAATTGTGACAGCTCTGGCCACAGGTCAAGCCTGCGCACCCAGTAGTCCAGGAGTTTATCACTGCTCATAGTGTCTACATCCAGACTTCAGGCCAGGTAGTCGGCTACCTGGCGGTCGAGGCGTTGGTGGAGGATCCGGAAGGGCTAAGGCGAGGCATTGGACTAAAAAATGTTCATATATGTCCGACATCACCTTGAGAACGCTGGAGTGTCCTGTTCTTGCCTGCATGGATATGGAAGAAGGATTACTGGCAGTGGTACCTTTATTCCATTGTGCTGTGAAATCATTCTTAAACGCACTGTAAAGCATAGTTGCCAGCTTGTTCTGCAAGTGCTGCATCCTTTCTGCCTTCAGGTGAATTGGTAACATCTCTGCCACTTTGTGCTTATACCAAGGGTCTGGTAGCATGGCCACCCAGTACAGGTAATTTCCCTTGAGTTTTTTTTATACGGGGGTCCCTCAACAGGCTGGACAGCATGAAAGATGCCATCTGCACAAATTTGGATGCAGACGTACAGGCCCGTTTCTAGGGCCGTGCAGCCCGTGCAGGTGCCCTGAGCGCTGAAGGAGTGGGGGCGCTGTAATGGAGGGGGGAGCTGCAGCCGCAGGGAGGGCAGCCCGACCTCTACCTCCCTTCCTCTCCGCGGGCCGCCCTCCGTGCTCCCCCCTCTGAGTCTGACTGCAGAGTGAGCGCAGGGAAGCGCTGTATACAGACAAAAACTCACCTGCCTGCATTCCAATCGCCACTCACTCACCACTGATCTCCTCCTCTGCCTAGCCGCTGATACACACACTGCTTCCTATTTAGCCGGAAGCAGCGTGTGTATCAGCGGCTAGGCAGAGGAGGAGATCAGTGGCGAGTGAGCGGCGATTGGAACGCAGGCAGGTGAGTTTTTGTCTGTATACCCTGCGCTCACTCTGCAATCACACTCAGAGGGGGGAGCATGGAGGTCGGCCCTCGGAGAGGAAGGGAGGGAGAGGTCGGGCTGCCCTCCCCGCGGCTGACTCTCCCCTCCATTATGGGGGGGGGGGGCGGGTACCTAACTATACTGGGGGGCAGCTACCCATCTAACCTATACTGGGGGGCACCTACCTAATCTAACCACACTGGGTGGCACCTACCTAATCTAACCTATACTGGGGGGCAGCTACCTATCTAATCTATACTGGGGGGGCACCTACCTAATCTAACCACACTGGGGGCACCTACCTAATCTAACCTATACTGGAGGGCAGCTACCTAATCTAACCTATACTGGGTGGCAGCTACCTAATCTAATCTATACTGGGTGGCAGCTACCTAATCTAATCTATACTGGGGGGCAGCTATCTATCTAACCTATACTGGGGGGCACCTACCTAATCTAACCTATACTGGGGGCACGTACCTAATATAACCTATACTGGGGGGACCTACCTATCTGACCTATACTGGGGGGCAGCTACCTATCTAACCTATACTGGGGGGCACCTACCTATCTAACCTGTATTGGGGGCACCTACATACCTAGCTAACTTATACTGGTGGCAACTATACTGGCTACCTATATTGGAGGCACCTACCTAACTAACCTATACTGGGGAGCCTACCTATCTAACCTATGCTGGGGGCAACTATTCTGACTCCCTATATTAGAGGCACCCACCAAGATAACCTGTACTGGGGGCACCTACCTATCTAACCTATACCGGGGGCACCTGCCTATCTAACCTATACTGGGGCAACTATACCGGCTACCTATACTGGAGGCACCTACCTGGCTAACCTATACTGGGGTCAACTATACTGGGGCACCTATGCCTGGCTACCTATACTGGGGGGACCAATGGCCGGGCACCTATGCCTGGCTACCTATAGCTGGCTACCTATACTGAGTGCAACTAGACCTGGCTAACCTATACTGCAGGCACGTATACCTGGCTTCGCGGGGGGGCGCAATTTTTACACCCTCTCCCTGGGTGCATTTTAGCCTAGAA
This sequence comes from Hyperolius riggenbachi, assembly GCF_040937935.1. NCBI lineage: Eukaryota > Metazoa > Chordata > Amphibia > Anura > Hyperoliidae > Hyperolius > Hyperolius riggenbachi. Next base: position 179,644,551 of record NC_090653.1, on the reverse strand, counting down.
ACTGCCCTGCAGACGTACTATCCATCTCCTCTTGCTCTTCCTCAGTGATGTCAGGTACGTTCTCCTCCTCCCCCCAGCCACGAAGAATACCATGGGAACATTGAGCAGCACAAGCCCCCTGCGATGACTGCTGCGGTTGTTCTTCTGCCTCCTCAAAAAAAAAACCTTCCTCATCATCTGACTCCTCTTCCCCACACAACTCTTCCTCCTCCTCCTTCCCCCTCTGTGCTGCCGCAGGTGTTGAGGAAACATCTGGTTCTGCTGAGAATTGATCCCACAACTCTTCCTTCTGTTCCTGTAACTGTTCCTGTTCATGCTCCTCCACAGCTTGATTCACCACTCTTCGCACTGCACGCTCCAGGAAGAAAGCATATGGGATCAAGTCGCTTATGGCGTGTTCACTGCGACTCACCATGTTTGTCACCTCCTCAAACAGACGCATGAGCCTGCAGGAATTTTGCATGAGTATCCAGTACTTCAGCCAGAACATCCCCAGAGCATGTCCTTTCACTGTAGTTGTAGAGATACTGGTTGACGGCTTTCTCCTGTTCTAGCAGGGGGTTATACATCAGGAGCGTTGAATTCCAGCGAGTCGAGCTATCGCAAATCAAGCGCCTTACCGGCAAGTTGTTTTTCCGCTGAATATCGACCAAGCGTGCCATGGCCGTGTAAGACCGCCTGAATTGCCCACACACCTTCCTAGACTGCTTCAAGACATCCTGTAAGCCTGGGTACTTAGACACAAATCTCTGGATTATTAGATTCAGCACATGTGCCATGCAGGGTGCATGTGTCAACTTTCCCAAATTCAAAGCCGAAATGAGATTGCTGCTGTTGTCACACACCACGTTGCCGATCTCCAGTTGGTGCTGGGTCAGCCACTGATCCACCTGTTTGTTAAGAGCAGCCAGGAGAGCTGCTCCAGTGTGACTCTCGGCTTTGAGGCAAGACATGTCTAAGATGGCGTGACACCGTCGTACCTGGCATGCAGCATACGCCCTGGGGTGCTGGGGCTGTGTAGCTGGAGAGAAGATTGCAGCACCAGTAGAGTGATACTGCCACTCAGCCAAGGAGCAGGAGGAGGATGACAGTGAAGAGGATGTAGCAGGAGGAGTAGGAGGCGAAAGAGAGGAGGTGGCAGGAGGCCTGCCTGCAAGCCGTGGAGGTGTCACAACTATGAAAATGCTTACCACAAGAGAATTTATGTTTGCTCAAGCACCGAGTTTAACCCTAACAAATATGGCTTTGCAAATCTGGCCTAATTAGCTTATCATGAGGCATTGCTCATGCAAATATGCATTTGCTTTCGCATGCCAAGCTATGCAGGGTCAAAAACCAATACTGCAAAGCGGTATTACCTGCGGGAATTAGTTCATGCTACATTAGCACTATCCAGGAGCACCACGGGGAGGCTTCCCAATGCCCCCATACAACCGGGGAGGATGACAGCGAAGAGGATGTAGCGGGAGGAGTAGGAGGAGAAGGAGAGGAGGTGGCAGGAGGCCTGCCTGCAAGCTGTGGAGGTGTCACAACTAGGTCCACTGCACAGCCACGTACTTGCTTGCCAGCGGTCACCAGGTTGACCCAATGGGCTGTGTAAGTAATGTACCTGCCCTGACAGTGCTTGGCAGACCAGGCATCCGTAGACAGATGGACCCTTGACCCAACGCTGTGTGCCAGAGATGATCACCACTTGCCTTTCAACTTCATGGTACAGTTTGGGTACCGCCTTTTTTGAGAAATAATTGCGGCCTGGTATCTTCCACTGCGGTGTCCCAATGGCCACAAATTTTCGGAAGGCCTCAGAGTTCACCAGCTGGTATAGTAACAGCTGGCGAGCAAAGAGTTCCACCAAGCCAGCTGTCAGACGCCGGGCAAGGGGGTGACTGGCAGACATTGGCTTCTTCTGCTCAAAGATTTCCCTCACGAACACCTGGCTGCTGGTGTGGGCAGAGGAGCAGAAACCGCTCTAGGTGAGAGGCAGAGTGGAGGAGGGTGGCTGTGATTGTGAAGGTGCAAGCGAGAAAGCGGCTGAAGATGATGCACCTGAAGGAGGAAGAGGAGAAGAAGGAGGGTGGCTTTGCTTTTGTGTGCTGCTTTTCCTCAGGTGGTCTTCCCATTGCAGTTTGTGCCTTTTCTCCATGTGCCTTCATAAGGCAGTTGTCCTTACGCGGGTGTTGGCCTTTCCACGGCTCAATTTTTGGTGGCAGAGAGAACAGATGGCATTGCTCTCATCTGAGGTAGACACACACAAAAAATTCCACACCGCTGAGCCCTGGGGTGATGGCACTATGGTGGCGTCAGAAGCCGACGTTAAAGGGCATGTTGGCTGGCTGTCCATAGGTGGCGATACATGGTGCCGGACACTGCCACCAGCTGTTTCTGACAACGAGCTCCCTCTGATTTTTTTCAGGAACTCGTCTCCTCCTACTCCTCTCTGACTCCCCCTCTGAACTGTCCACCTGTTCATCTCCTCTATTGGGAACCCATGTGACATCCGTATCATCATAATCATCATCATCATCATAATCATCCTCCCCAGCTTCGCTTGTATCAGACACCTCCAAAACTGCACCAACAGCAGGTACTTCATCATCCTCTTCCTCACACCTTATGTCCATAGTGTCGCCTAACTCAGACATATGAGGTTGTGTAACTTGCGTAGCGCCTTCATCTGGTTGTAACAATAATGGCTGTGAATCAGTGAATTCCCCACCAATTAACTCCTGTGAAATGTTATATTTGACACTTCACAAGAAGTGTGATGCTTGGAGTAGTGCTGGTGGCTGCGGAAGATGAGGTGTTCTGTGTTAAATAGTCAACCACGTCATGACAATCTTGGGAATTGATGGGACAGGCCTTCTTCTGAGCACTGTACTTTGGTCCAGGGCCTCACAAAATCACATCAGCACGACCTCGAACAGACCTGCCGGGTGGCCTGCCTCTGGGTCTGTCTCTGTCTCTGCCTGTTGTTTTGTCCATATCGGGGGGGGGGGGGGGATGAAGTGAAAGGTATGCACAGACTTGACTAATACAATGTGCAGTCACACAGGTGCAGTGAAAGGTATGCAGTGACTGGTATTACAATAAAATGTGCAGCTGTCACACAGGTGCAGTTAAAAGGTATGCACGGACTGGTATATAAAACAGCGTGCGGTCACACAGGTGCAGTGAACAGGTATGCACGGACTGGTATTACAAATGTGCAGCTGTCACACACACACAGGCACCCTGATCAGGTATGCAGTGACTAGTATTACAATTGTGCAGCTGTCACACACACACAGGTACCGTGAACAGGTATGCAGTTGTGTAACGATCGGTGTAACACAGAGAGGATCTGATTACCGGTGATCTGCAGTATCACCGAGAATACAGATATATACCCAATTATTGATGATCTGCAGTATCACCAATAATCAGATATATCTCTAACCTCTGGACACCTGAGTAATATGAGTGTTTGGTGCAACAGTAATACTTTGAGGAGAGCCTCCGTATAGAAGGTGCAAGGCAGTAAGAGATACTGCCCAAAAAACAGGCTCCTTCCAAAGGCCTGAGGCTCCCCAAGGGGAGGAGTCAGGCTGAGAGTGGGAAGGACCAGAGTGTGAGTGACACCAATGGTGGAGTGTCACTGACAGATCTGTGAACTATCTCTAAACAGAGGAGATAGTTCTCGAGGTCGGACAAGCCAGGTCGGCAACAGACAGACAGATCAGATACAGAGGAAAGAGACTGATACGGAATCCTAAGGCAAGCAAGGTTTGGCAACGGAGTATCAGATATAGCGAAGTACCAAATCAGAGATCAGAAGAGAGGTCAGGAAAAGCAGAAGGTCATAACAAATAATCAACAATTGTCTAGTCTAAAGGTGTGAGCTCCTTGATCATCAACACCCTGGAACTAGTCTGAAGATATAACAGGATGGTAAAGCTAATTCCTAGTCTTGGGTGTGAGCTCCATAGTCATCAACACCCTGGAACTAGTCTGAAGAATAACACAAATGAAATACAGAATTCCTAATCTGAGGTGTGAGGTCCTTGGTCATCAACACCCAGGAACTGGTCTAAAGAATAACACAGAATCTGACAAAAAGGTCTGAGTGCTTCCACGTAGTGATCGCAACGGCAGACAACCAGAGAATGACCAGCACCCAGTATATATAGCAAGGCGCTCTCCAGCGCCTCCCCTAAGTGCTGGACCAATGGGAAGTGGTGGAATTGTCAGCTGACCGGCTTGGTCAGCTGACTCTCTTCTGGCTGTCATAAAAGCTCTGCCTCTCAGCGCGCGCGCGCATCCTTCTGAACCTGTGTGGACTATCAGTCCCAGCCACACCAGACCTGTGCTGCAAACCATCCGCTGTGCTGAGCGCGGAACCAGCCGCACTGCTATCAGAGCATGCAGCGGTTCCTCCGCGTTCAGCCATACTGCCAGATGTAGGCCTATGTGTGCAAACCGCCGCATCGGACGCGGAATCAGCCGCCTTGCTCTGAGCACCTGCGGCGGCTTTTCCACGTTTTCTCACAGCAGTGACTGGTATATAATATAACACTGCGTGCAGTCACGTAGATGCACTGAACAGGTATGCAGTGACTGGTATCAATACAATGTGCAGCTGTCACACACACAGGTACCATGAACAGGTATGCAGTGACTTGTATATAACACTGCGTGCTTCTGTCACGCAGGTGCAGTAAACATGAACAGGTATGCAGTGACTGGTATTACAAATGTGCAGCTGTCACACACACAGGTACCGTTAACAGGTGCAGTGACTGGTATATAACAGTGCGTGCTTCTGTCACGCAGGTGAAGTAAACATGAACAGGTATGCAGTGATTGGTATTACAAATGTGCAGCTGCCTGTCACAAACATGCAGTGAAAAGGTAGGTACTGAATGTGCTGGGCCTGGCAGTGGCACAGTAGGAATTAGCAAGGGGCCAAGGGCCAGCTGCGACTGACTGATAGGGCTGTATATGTAAGTGTCAGTGGGACACATACACACAAAAAAAAAAAAAAAGATCACAAGAACAACATTAGCTCTCAAAAGAGCTGTTAAGGGGTGCTTTTTAGCAATAAGCATCAGCAGGAGCAAGCTAACGAGCCTAACAAAAGCCTAACTAAGCTTTCCCTATGTCTCTGCAGCAACTCTCCCTACTCTAATTACTGCAGCCACACGAGGGAAATAGCCGATGCTGCCTGCCTTTCATAAGGGGGGGGGGGGGCTCCAGGAGGGAGTATAGCCTGATTGGCTACCATGTGTCTGCTGACTGTGACGTAGAGGGTCAAAGTTATTATTCGGATTATTAAAGTTAAGCCTAATGATGTAGTTTAGGGGGCGGGTTGAACTCGCATATAGTTCCACCGCGAACGCAAACCACCGAAGTCCACATGCAAACTATTCGGGCCATCTCTAATACCAGCCTGCATGGTCCATTGTATGGGAGGGCTTCGGGGGAAAGGAGCAGCCTCTCCCCAGAGCCCTTGTCCAATCCATGGACAAGAAGCTCTTCTCCACCTCCGGTGCCCCAGGAGGAGGTGGGGGCGATGACGCCCTGGTGGGGTTCATGGTGGCATCTGGATGCCTGCCCCCTCCCCAGGATAAATGAGTGTACGGGTACATAGTAATCCTTGCCCATTTTCATAAAAGGTTAAATGAAATAAAAACAGCGAAAAAAACGTGTTTATTTCTTATTTAACCATAAATACTTACCTGCACCTTTAAAAATCTTCCCACACCAATATCCTCTAATCTTGCGACCTTTATTACCTTGATTGAAGATCTCTGCAACTATTGGTGCTTCAGAGTGGCGGCTTGGGTGGGTGTTATAGGTGCGGGGAGGAGAGCAGAAAGCCCGGAAGGATAGAACTTGGAGCAGCTCTATCCTAACTATAGCTAGAGCCAAAAGCATCTTTAAATTTTGGCTCCAAGGCTCCCCATTGGTTAATAACAGACCAATGGGGATCCTCCTGATCTCCATTGTTCTGTTATTAGACCAATGAGGAACCTTGGAACCAAAATTTAAAGATGCTTTAGTTTTAGCTATACTTAGTATAGCTAAATTTGCGTGAAGAGCGGCATTGTGTGGCGTTGGATGCGCAGAGATCTTCAATCAAGGTAATGAAGGTCGCAAGATTAGAGGATATTGGCGTGGGACCATTTCCGAAGATATTGGCATGGGAACATTTTTGTAAAGGTACAGGTAAGTATAGTAATTAAGAAAAATAAAAGACTTTTCTCGTTGTTGTAAGGCTTGGTGGTGTATTCTCCACAGTCAGCATGCAACGCATGAGCTGACGTGGAGGAGGTACACACACTAGCACAAGGAAACAGGCTATCCCTAGTATAGTGGAGGGGAGGACTGACTCCAATAGGAGATTGTGGCGCACAGAGCTGATGCAGATCCGACAGCCACAAACAATGCTTTCGCTATAACGTCTCAGCGCAAAGTAGCGCTGAGCGCATAAACCAGAACTGAGGAGATCAGGACAGGTAGACAGAAGGAACGCTTGCTAGCTAGCGGCTACTTAGCGACAGCAAGCGTCCAAAACTAGACAGACTGGAATGAGGTAGCCAATGCGTTTGCAGCGATGGCGTGCCTCACAAAGACAGGACAGGATAGTCAGGAAATAGCAGGATCAAGATAGATGAACGTAACACAGACAAATATACAATAAGTATGTTTTCCTAGCGTATTACAATTACAGCTATCAATGAAACTATTTGTAACGTCTGACTAACATATGTATATATCGGCAATGAACCGATATATGACATAAGCAGGAACACCGACTTAGGACTGGAACGATACAGGGAACAGCACTCAGAAGGATTCGCTATCTCTTCGCAGAGATGAACGCAATCCACAAACAGGACCAGGAGCAGGATACTAGCTCAGCACGGGTGCTCACGGTACGCGCAAACTACCAAAACGTGCTGGAAAACTGACTAACTGAACACAGGATATAAACAGTTCGTGTACGTATATATCAGCGACACTGATGTATCAACGTAACACGAATACAAGGAAAATAATAAACGTGCTGGTATGCATATATATTGGCAATGAACCAATATATGATGCAAGACCAGCAAAGTATCTTTAGAACAAGAAACACGATCGGGGGCTGAAGCGACAGCAAGACAAGCTTAAACTGAAGCTATGAAAACCCAAGGAAACCCTGCAGGAAGCAGATCTTTATACTGAGGTCATCCAATGGGAGCAGACATGCAGATTCCCACACAGGTGAATGATAATCAGTCACAAGCTGACAGCAGGGAAAGGCAGACAAAGCTATGCAGCTTGCATGAAAAGAGATCAGAACTACCTGAGCTGCAGCACTACTACTTCCAGCAATGCCTGCTGCAGCAGCGATCATTACAGTACCCCCACCCTTAAAAGCGGATTCCAGACGCTTTTCAAAACTGAAATTCCCAACAAAACAGTCTGACTGATAATTCATGATGACCGGGACAGCCCGGCAAGACCGAATTCCAGAATCAGTCCCCACAAGACTGGACCCATCAGAACCAGAACCTACAAAACCATTCCCATCAGTACTACAAGCCCCAGTGTGACACCCATCAGAACCATGATTTCCAGAAGAAAGCCCTCCGAAACTCCCTGAGCGATACCCACCGCCTTCCAGGAACCGTTCAGAAACGCCAAAGCCTTTGCAATGCCCACCGGTACTGTCTTTACCAACACAAAACCCACTGTTGAACCAGTCCAAGGCACCAGGACAAGTTTTCTCAGAGACCTCCCAGAACACCTTGAAGCTCCAAAGAGATCCCCATAGGTCAGAATGCCCCTTAGGCTCACATGGAGAACTATCAAGAACCCCTATGGAACCTAGGGCAATTCCCGAGTCAGGGCCACAAGGACAAACATCAATATCAGGGCTTTCAGGGACCAGAACCATCTCTGGGCATGCAGGCAGACTGGCAACATCAGAACGTGTTCCCACTAAGGAAGCATCAGAGCACGCTAACACCTTAGACACACTTGGGCATTCTGGCACACAAAGAACATCTGGGCACACCGGCACAAGAGAAACCTCTGGGCATGTCAAGGAACTGTGAGCCTCAGGGTCAGCCAAGACAGGACCAAAACCAGGACTGGCCAAAAAAAAATCATCATGACTAAACTTCGCAACTACTGGACTTTTACACAAGAATGCTGGATCAGACTTAGATGTCGCTGATTCCAGCAAAGTCAGTAACAAATCAGATTCAGGGGCACTAACAAGACAGGACAAATCTTCTGATGTATGCACTGAACCAGATAGGGACTCCACAACTACCTCTGGACTGGACAGAGACTCATTTAATACACTGGATTGGAGCTCATGAGGCGCTGCAGAACAAGTCAGTATTGCAGCAGCCCCCACTGGACTAGGCAAAACTGAGGAATTCCCTGGACAGGAAGGGGACTCTGGAACCTCTGCCACAGCGGCCAGAGAACCAGAATCTTTTAGGATACAGGGCTGGGTTTCAGGAACACTCATCAGACCGGACTGAAATTCTGAGATTTCTATTATTTTGACCAGAGAATCAGAATTATCCATGTTACAGGGCAAGACTTCTGAAACATTCAGAGGACAGGGCTGGAGTTCCTCGGCTGTTACAACACTGGAGAGGGACTCAACAACATTGGTTAAATCAGACTGTGTACAGGGCAAGGTATCTAACACACTTGCTGACGAGGACAATATTTCAATGGCTTCTGCTTTGCTGGGCAGAAATTCATCAAGTTTTATTAGAGCAGACTGTAATTCCAAAACAGCTGCTAGACAAGTGAATATTACTGCAACACCAACTGAGGTAAGCAGTGCCTCAGACTCCTCTGCTAGAGGGTTTGAAATATCCAAAGTACTGGGTGAAGCATAAGACTCTGCGACCACAGCTTCACTGGACAGGATCACTGAACAGTCCATATTGCAGGGCAAAACCATGGAAGCACCTGCTGGACAGCATAATGATTCTGTGACCTGAGTTTCATTGGAGAGATCTACTGCACAATTCATGGTACAGGGCAAATTTATTGGAACATTTTCTGAACAAGGTAATAATTCTGCGATTTCAGGTTCACAGAGCAGATGCTCTGAGCTATTCACGAAACTAGAGCGAGGTGTAGAAACAGGAAGATCAAGACACAATGTTTGCGCATCTGAATCACCATTCAATTGTAAAATTGGAAAATTCAGATGCTGGGGTTCTGAGGTTTCTGGACAGGATTGCTGGGACTCGGAAACTGATGTAGTGCATCTATTGGCATCTGCTGGATCAGACAGGAGTTGAACTTTATTAACACGGGTAATTTCTGCAGAAGTGTTTGCAGAGACAGGCAAGATTTTTCTGGTGTCTGTTTCACTGAACAAAGACTCATGAGTACTGGCTAGGCTGGACTCAGAAGTCAGCAGGACCTCTGGATTCTCTGCTGAGAAATTTGTGCAGGGCAAAGTTAAGAAAGTATCAGTGGCTTCTGTTTTACTGGGAAGTAACACTGCGTTATCCATGGTACAGGGTGGAGTTACAGGAACATTCACAAGACATGGCAGGGACTCAGTAACTGGAGAAGTGGGACAGTCTCCAATTGACAGTGTGTCTTCCCTGGTATCAACTGATTGAATCGCATAAAAATCATCCAAAATCATTTTCCACACATCGATCAATGGAGCCACAAAGTCATACCCACACACACACCAGTTTTTATTAGGTTATAGGCAGACTTAATGCATGCATTCAATACTAATTCACTTTTTGCACTGTAAAATTGACAAAATGAACTTGAATCATTCTTCCATTCATTGACCAGAGCTTCCATATCTCCTTTCTCAAATGGAGGATTCCAAGCATACTTAACAGGAAGATCACAGTTTGCAGATATGATTGTGGCAGGGACATATATTGGGTTAATTAGCAGGTGATTGGCAGATTCCTTATTCTTAAGAATCTCTAATACCTGTAGCAAGTGTTGAACTGTAGTGTATGCAAACTTTCCTTGCTTCACAAATAAGTTGATTTGTTCAATACTCTGTAATATCTCCTCATAATCATACTCAGATAATTCTTTTAACCAAAAATCTTTATTTTCCCTAGCCAGTGATGAAAGTTCATTAGTAGTTTCATAAGTCCATTTAACTCCCCTGAAAGACAATTGCATTTCATTATCTGTTAATGGCAGAATCTCATTATAGGTCTCAGTCGCTAAGGATAACGACTCTGCAGATCGGACACGTTTCTTAGAACGTTTGCGTTTTGCCTTAGACCCTGCTGTTTTTGGTGATTTATTCAAGGCTGCAGGAAAATTAATCAGGAACACTCTCTGCTTGCTGATCATTTTTGCAAACAATTGAAGGAGCAGCTGATTGGCCTGCTGCCAGGAGTTCATTTAGAGGAAAAGGCAATGGATCTATGCGCAACCAGTTATGGATCACAAACGCTAGAAATTCCAGCGGTCTCTCATTCAAATCGGAATGATTGAGAACATCACATGCCCACTGAAGCAATTGCCCTTTAAACAAAATATAAACTAGCTAGAGTGCCCAGGTTGAAACAGGAGTCGCTTGGAGATCGGGATTGGCCAGGAACCTGGCACATTCAGAGAAAAACTCATTTTCTGTTTCAAAGTTAAGTTCTTCAAATTTCTTAAAGGAACAGGAACCATAATTAACTGTGTCATACTTTCTGGGAATCCCCCCCACAATGGGGATTGGTAATGGGGTTTTCATAATGTAAGGCTTGGTGGTGTATTCTCCACAGTCAGCATGCAACGCATGAGCTGACGTGGAGGAGGTACACACACTAGCACAAGGAAACAGGCTATCCCTAGTATAGTGGAGGGGAGGACTGACTCCAATAGGAGATTGTGGCGCACAGAGCTGATGCAGATCCGACAGCCACAAACAATGCTTTCGCTATAACGTCTCAGCGCAAAGTAGCGCAGAGCGCATAAACCAGAACTGAGGAGATCAGGACAGGTAGACAGAAGGAACGCTTGCTAGCTAGCGGCTACTTAGCGACAGCAAGCGTCCAAAACTAGACAGACTGGAATGAGGTAGCCAATGCGTTTGCAGCGATGGCGTGCCTCACAAAGACAGGACAGGATAGTCAGGAAATAGCAGGATCAAGATAGATGAACGTAACACAGACAAATATACAATAAGTATGTTTTCCTAGCGTATTACAATTACAGCTATCAATGAAACTATTTGTAACGTCTGACTAACATATGTATATATCGGCAATGAACCGATATATGACATAAGCAGGAACACTGACTTAGGACTGGAACAATACAGGGAACAGGACTCAGAAGGATTCGCTATCTCTTCGCAGAGATGAACGCAATCCACAAACAGGACCAGGAGCAGGATACTAGCTCAGCACGGGTGCTCACGGTACGCGCAAACTACCAAAACGTGCTGGAAAACTGACTAACTGAACACAGGATATAAACAGTTCGTGTACGTATATATCAGCGACACTGATGTATCAACGTAACACGAATACAAGGAAAATAATAAACGTGCTGGTATGCATATATATTGGCAATGAACCAATATATGATGCAAGACCAGCAAAGTATCTTTAGAACAAGAAACACGATCGGGGGCTGAAGCGACAGCAAGACAAGCTTAAACTGAAGCTATGAAAACCCAAGGAAACCCTGCAGGAAGCAGATCTTTATACTGAGGTCATCCAATGGGAGCAGACATGCAGATTCCCACACAGGTGAATGATAATCAGTCACAAGCTGACAGCAGGGAAAGGCAGACAAAGCTATGCAGCTTGCATGAAAAGAGATCAGAACTACCTGAGCTGCAGCACTACTACTTCCAGCAATGCCTGCTGCAGCAGCGATCATTACAGTTGTGTTTTTATTTCATTTAACACTTTATAAAAATGGGTAAAAATAATTCATTCTGGGGAAGGAGGTGGGCATCAGGGGGTTTCTCTTTTCAAGGGGAATCCCAGATGCCACCATGAACCCCCCAAGGGCATCATCACTCCCACCTCCAGTGCATCAAGGGCTTATACAAGGGCACTGAAAGAGAGGGGAAGGCTTGTGATTTCATTCTCTAATGGTAGAGTTTTTCCAATCAGACAATATCTTAATTGCTATACAAGATTTGTTATGTATTTGGTGTCATGCGAAGAGTGCCGCCTCCAAGATATAGGCTGCACTACTCGCTCTATGATCGAACGCACAGCTGATTACTACAGAGGAGCAGGGTGGGTTACCACTGAGATATCAAATGGTGTAAGACATTTTAGGAAGGTACACCATGGCAATATGTCATCTTTTTCTTTCCAGGGAGTAAAACTTATTGTTAGGCCCATCAGGGTTGGTGACCTACTTAAAACCCTTTTGACTCAGGAAGCATATTGGATATTCCAATTTGCGACAAGTGTGCCTGGTGGTCTTAACTAGAGATGGCTTGAACCTCCGATTTTAGGTTCGTGAACCTCGAATGCGAACTTCCGGAAAAGTTTGCGAACCTGCGAACTTAGCAAGCCGCAATAGACTTCAATGGGCAGGCGAACTTTCAAAACTTCAAACATTAATTCTGGCCACAAAAGTGATGGAAAAGATGTTTCAAGGGGTCTAAAACCGGGAGGGGGTCATGGAGGAGTGGGATACATGCCAAAAGTCCCGGAGAAAATTACAGATTTGACACAGAGCAGGGTTTTAAGGGCAGAAATCACATTGCATGCTAAATTGGAGGCATAAAGTGCTTTAAAACATCTTGCATGTGTATACATCAATCAGGTAGTGTAATGTACTGCTTCACACTGATAGACAAAACTCACTGTGTAACGCACCGCAAACAGCTGTTTGTGTAGTGATGGCCGTGCTGGACTGGTGCGCACCATGGCAAGAGTGCAGACGATGGCGGTTTTTAAGCCCATATGGTCGCCGGGCTGAGGTAGCTCAATGAGAGAACAACAGTGACTGTCCAGCTGATCGAATTTGGTCTTTCCACAATGAAGCAACGACCTTATTATCTTGAGTGTGCCCCCCAACACACTCATATAGGTCATTGCTTCATTGTGATACGCAAGCCCCTTCACCGCGGCAAGGTAACAATCATGAAGGGGAAATAACACATGTACATGCCTTTTGCTTTGTTGTTGCAGCCGCAGTGCAGCCAGAAAAATGAGGCATGTACACGCACCAGAAAAAACATTATGTTTGTTAGCAGCCGCTGCTAGCAGCAGCCTTAAAAATTCAGGAATCCAACTGGAGTCCTGGACCCTGTTGGTGGTGTCGGAGAAGGCAGTCAAGCGGCCTGCAGGCAGAGGTGCTGTGTGGGGACCGACGTAGTTTTGTGGCAGGCAGCAGCGGTTGGTAGGCAGGCAGAGATGCTGTGTGGGGAGACTGACTTAGTCTTCAGGCGGGCAGTAGCCCTCCGGGATCCATGCCTCATTCATTTTATCTATTTATTTCATTATTTATTGTATTTATAAAGCACCAACATATTACGCAGCGCTGAACATTAATTTAGATTACAAACAATATTTAGGGGTGAGATACAGCAATATGACAATACAATCTAGAGGGAGAGGTAAGGACACGAATGGTAGGGGACCAGAGTTCAGCTGTAGGTTTAGAGCACTTGTGAGGGGTAGTAGGCCAGAGTGAAAAGGTGAGTTTTTTGATAAAGGTGAGGTACTGAACACTTTTTTGACCTAGGCGACTTCTCTTCTCACTGACAATGCCTCCAGCAGCGCTGAAGGTCCTTTTGACAGGACGCTTGAGGCAGGGCAAGCCAGAAGTTGGATGGCAAATTGGGACAGCTCTGGCCACAGGTCAAGCCTGCGCACCCAGTAGTCCAGGGGTTCATTGCTGCTCAGAGTGTCTACATCTGCAGTAAGGCCAGGTAGTCGGCTACCTGCCAGTCCAGACGTTGGTGGAGGGTGGATTCGGAAGGGCTAAGGCGAGGCATTGGACTAAAGAATGTCCGCATGTCCGACATCACCATGAGATCGCTGGAGCGTCCTGTCCTTACCTGCATGGACATGGGAGGAGGATTACTGGCAGTGGCACCTTTATTCCGTTGTGCTGTGACATCACCCTTAAACGCACTAAAAGGCATACTTGCCAGCTTGTTGTGCAAGTGCTGCATCCTTTCAGCCTTGTTGTAATTTGGTAACATATCCGCCACTTTGTGCTTATACCGAGGGTCTAGTAGCGTTGCCACCCATTACATTCCCCTTGAGTTTTTTTATACGGGAGTCCCTCAACAGGCTGGACATCACCCCATCTGCACAAAGTTGGATGCCGAACTACTAGTCATCACCTCTTGCTTTTTCTCAGTGATATCAGGTAAGTTCTCCTCCTCCCACCAGCCCCGAACAATACCACTGGAAAGGTGAGCAGCACAAGCCCCCTGCGACGCCTGCTGCGGTTGTTCTTCCGCCTACTCCTCAAAAAAAAACCCTTCCTCATCTTACTCCTCTTCCCCAGATGACTCTTCCTCCTCCTCCCCCCTCCTCTGTGCTACCGCAGGTGGTTCCCACAACTCTTCCTACTCTTCCTGTTCACGCTCGTCCACAGTTTGATCCACCACTCTACGCACGGCACGCTCCAGGAAGAAAGCATATGGGATCAAGTTACCGATGGCGCCTTCACTGCGACTCTTCAGGTTGGTCACCTCCTCAAACAGGCGCATGAGTCGGCAGGCATTACGCATCAGTGTCCAGTACCTCGGCAAGAAAATGCCCAGCTCCCCAGAGCCTGACCTAACACTGTAGCTGTACAGATACTAATTTCTCCTGTTGTAGCACTTGAAACAAAAAGAAAAACCGAGAGCCCAATATAGTGCAGTAAGTCTAACAATTGTTGGCGAAATAATTAACAGATGTGGATATACTCACAAACACGGGTTACCACATAGGCAACCACTTGAAATGCAGGTGGGGAGTATTAGAACCTGACCCCACTCAGGTTTAAGAAGTCGCTCTCTGTAGATAGAAAGAAGGGGACAGTCCCCTCCACCCAAGGTGGACTATATACTGTGCAAATTTGGACAGAGGCGCCATGCAGGTTAAAATTATCTAAAAACAACTAAAAAGGAGGAGTACAGGTGGACTTACCTCCTGAAATGATGGACAATCGAGATTGTTCAAATCGCAAATAACAATTTATTTTGGCACTCCGCAACGCGTTTCGCAGGTATAACCCGCTTCATCAGGCAAGGAGTGCAAGCTCAAAAAGGTCCAATAGTGGCAATGCGCCACAGAGGCGCATTGCCACTATTGGACCTTTTTGAGCTTGCACTCCTTGCCTGATGAAGCGAGTTATACCTGCGAAACGCGTTGCGGAGTGCCAAAATAAATTGTTATTTGCGATTTGAACAATCTTGATTGTCCATCATTTCAGGAGGTAAGTCCACCTGTACTCCTCCTTTTTAGTTGTTTTTAGATCATTTTAACCTGCCTGGCGCCTCTGTCCAAATTTGCACTCCTGTTGTAGCAGGCGGTCGAACATCAGGATCATTGAATTCCAGCGAGTCGGGCTATCGCAAATCAAGTGCCTTACCAGCAAGTTGTTTCTCTTCTGAATATCGGCCAAGCGTGCCATGGCCATGTAGGAATGCCTGAAATGCCCACACACCTTCCTGGACTGCTTCAGGACCTCCTGTAAGCCTGGGTACTTAGACACAAATCTCTGGATTATTAGATTCAGCACATGTGCCATGCAGGGTACATGTGTCAACTTTCCCAAACTCAAAGCGGAAATGAGATTGCTGCCGTTGTCACACGCCATGTTGCCGATCTCCAGTTGGTGCGAGGTCAGCCACCGATCCACCTGTTTGTTCAGAGCAGCTAGGAAAGCTGCTCCAGTGTGACTCTCAGCTTTGAGGCAAGACATGTCCAAGATGGCTTGACACCATCGTACCTGGCATGCAGCATAGGCCCTGGGGAGCTGGGGGGGTGTAGCGGTGGAGCGGATCGCAGCACCAGTAGAGTAGCACTGCCACTCAGCCCAGGAGGAGGAGGAGGAGGATGACAGTGAAGAGGATGTAGCAGGAGGAGTAGGAGGAGGAGAAGGAGAGGAGGTGGCAGCAGGCCTGCCTGCAAGCAGTGGAGGTGTCACAACTAGGTTACACTGCACAGCCACGTACTCTCTGCTTGCCAGCGGTCACCAGGTTGACCCAAAGTGATTTATATGTAAAGTGCCTGCCTAGAGATGACCCCGAACCTCCGATTTTCGGTTCGCGAACAGCGAACACAAACTTCCACAAAAGTTTGGTTCACGCGAACCGCAATAGATTTCAATGGGGAGGCGAACTTTGAAAACTAGAACACTTATGCTGGCCATAAAAGTGATGGAAAAGATGTTTCAAGGGGTCTAACACCTGGAGGGGGACATGGCGGAGTGGGATAGACGCCAAAAGTCCCGGGGAAAAAATCTGGATTTGACGCAAAGCAGAGTTTTAAGGGCAGAAATCACATTGAATGCTAAATTGTAGGCCTAAAGTGCTTTAAAACATCTTGCATGTGTATACATCAATCAGGGAGTGTAATTAGAGTATGTAACGATCTTACCTCATCCTGGCGGTCCCGCGACGAGTCCATCGGCGTCTCCGGCGAGACTCGCTCACAGGGAGGAGCTTCCACGCTGTCAGCTCCAGACGGCATCCCCGGCATCTCTCCGGCTGACAGTCATGGCGCGCGTGTGTGCAGTTCGCATAGTCGCGCGTGAGTCAGAGCGGCCTTTACAGGCTCAGGAGGCGTGTCTGATTAGACTCATCCTCCTGAGGGCTGGCCTGACTCATTCCCTCTCGTGTATATTAGGCCAAGTGGGTCAGTTGCTCACTGGCCTTGATACTAATCAGTTCACTGGTTCTTGGCCTAGCTAGCTTGTACTCTAGTAGTCAGTCTTGCTGTTTTGATCATTGATAGCTGTAAATTGTAATTCCTTCGTAATATCCTCCTGATATTACTGAATTATTATATCACTGTATATTTATCTGTGTACTGACCTTCTGCCTGCCTTTTGACCTTGCTCCAGTCTAATCCTTTTGTATGATTGCCATCTGATTCTCGTTACCGACTCGGCCTGACCCTGACTCTGCTCTTGTCTGATCCTTCTAACACGACTGACATCTGATACCCGTTAATGACCCTGCTGATATTGACTACGATTAAGCCTTAAGACTTTGTACCTCGATATATTACTTGTGCACAAGTACTTACCGGTCTAGACCTTATTACTTTATTGTATATTACCAGTGTCAGTTATCTCGTCACGCACCAGCGTGATATTATCAAGGCCAATAACGATATCATGGAGGCAATGCGAGAACAGATTCAGACACTTGTTGGCGCGGTTAACCAGCTTACTGAGCAATTGAATAATCAGCAAACACAGATTACGCAGTTATCTAATGCCATCGCTCAGATTAACATACCCGCAAATGTTCAGCAAGCTCCTCCACCGGCTCTCACTCCACCTATCACTAAGCCAAAAATGCATTTGCCTGAACATTTTTCAGGGGCTGGGGCTGACTTCAGTAATTTTCACAATAGATGCATGTCATACTTTGATGTCAGATCCAGGTCTTCTGGTACAGAGTCGCAAAAAATTACATTGGTTAAAACATTGTTGCAGGGAGACTCACAGACTTGGGCATATGGGTTGAGCCCTGAGGATGTGGCCCATACGTCTGTGGAGAAGTTCTTTGATGCTATGATCGTAATTTACGCGGATCCAGACATTTTCGCTACGGCTGTCCGTAAACTCAGAGATCTCCGTCAGGGTCGTAATACTGCTGAGGAGTATGCTGCAGAGTTTAGGAAATGGTCGGTGTCAGTGAAATGGGGTGAGGTAGCAATGTTAGATCAATTTTTGTTGGGGTTGTCAGATGCTGTTAACGATGTACTTATCAGTCACCCTGAACCTATGACCTTGGAGGACGCCATCTCCTTGGCCACACGGGCAGATAGACGGATTAGATACCGTAGACAGGGGAAGAGTTATCCTATTTCAGTTAAACATAACAATACCTCTACGGTCTCAGCTGAAGAGCTCATGCAGTTGGGTCATTCCAAACTTTCTCTTTTAGAGAAATTGAGGAGAAAGAAGGAAAATGTGTGCATGTATTGTGGTGAGAAGGATCATTTTGCCCAGTCTTGTTCTCTTAAAAGGGTTCTGGAAAACTCCAGCACCTAAGTGAAGCAAGGGGACTTCACTTGGGTGAGCAGTCTTCTCCCCTCATATATAAAAAGATTTTGTTGCCTGTGACAGTGTTCTGGGAAAACAAATCAGAACACTGTCAAGCTTTTGTAGATTCCGGAGCAGCCGGAAACTTCATTGATTCAGAAATTGCTAATCAGCTGGGTATTCCGATTGAACCCTTACAGACCAAAGTATGTGTTGTTGCTATTGATGACACCCCTCTGCAGCCTGAGACCCCTATTTCCATTACTTCTGAAGTCTCTGTGCAGATGGGGGTCATGCATACCGAAGTGATGCAATTTTATGTTATGAGAATGCCATCCACTCCTCTGGTGCTGGGGTTACCTTGGCTTCACAATCCGAGTATCGATTGGTCTTCTGGGCAAATCACCAGCTGGTCACCTTTTTGTCAGGGAAAATGTTTGAAGAACATATCACTTTCAAATCTAGGGGTGAAGTCTGATGAGATTCCACCTCCTTATCTTGAATTTTCTGATGTATTTTCTGCACACTCTGCAGACAAATTACCACCACATAGGCCCTACGATTGCCCTATCGAATTACTGCCTGGTACCATGCCACCTCGAGGTCACTTATACAATCTGACTGGGCCTGAGAAACTAGCTATGAAGCAGTACATTCAGGAGAACTTGGATAAGAGGACCTTCTACCTCTCCAGCTGGGGCAGGGTATTTTTTTTTTTTGTTGAGAAAAAAGACGGGGGTTTATGTCCTTGTATTGACTATAGAGGGCTCAATAAAATAACTGTGAAAAATCGCTATCCACTTCCTCTAATTGCAGGGCCGGAGCTACCATAGGAAAAAATGGGCAATTGCCCCAGGGCCCCAGAGCCTGTAGGGGCCCCAAAGTTACATAGTTACATAGTTACAGTGCTGTGAAAAACTATTTGCCCCCTTCCTGATTTCTTATTCTTTTGCATGTTTGTCACACTTGAATGTTTCTGCTCATCAAAAACCGTTAACTATTAGTCAAAGATAACCTAATTGAACACAAAATGCAGTTTTAAATGATGGTTTTTATTATTTAGTGAGAAAAAAAACTCAAAATCTACTGGCCCGGTGTGAAAAAGTGATTGCCCCCCCCTTGTTAAAAAATAACTTAAAGGTGGTTTATTACACCTGAGTTCAATTTCTGTAGTCACCCCCAGGCCTGATTACTGCCACTCCTGTTTCAATCAAGAAAACACTTAAATAGGAGCTATCTGACACAGAGAAGTAGACCAAAAGCACCTCAAAAGCTAGACATCATGCCAAGATTCAAAGAAATTCAGGAACAAATGAGAACAAAAGTACTGTAATTGAAATCTATCAGTCTGGTAAAGGTTATAAAGCCATTTCTAAAGCTTTGGGACTCCAGCGAACCACAGTGAGAGCCATGATCCACAAATGGCAAACACATGGAACAGTGATGAATCTTCCCAGGAGAGGCCGGCCGACCAAAATTACCCCAAGAGTGCAGAGAAAACTCATCCGAGAGGCCACAAAAGACCCCAGGACAACATCTAAATAACTGCAGGCCTCACTTGCCTCAATTAAGGTCAGTGTTCACGACTTCACCATAAGATAGAGACTGGGCAAAAACGGCCTGCATGGAAGATATCCAAGACGCAAACCACTTTTAAGCAAAAAGAACATTAAGGCTCGTCTCAATTTTGCTAAAAAAAACATCTCAATGATTGCCAAGACTTTTGGGAAAATACCTTGTGGACCGACGAGACAAAAGTTGAACTTTTTGGAAGGTGCGTGTCCCGTTACATCTGGCGTAGAAGTAACACAGCATTTCAGCAGAAGAACATCATACCAACAGTAAAATATGGTGGTGGTAGTGTGATGGTCTGGGGTTGTTTTGCTGCTTCAGGACCTGGAAGGCATGCTGTGATAGATGGAACCATGAATTCTACTGTCTGCCAAAAAATCCTGAAGGAGAATGTCCGGCCATCTGTTCGTCAACTCAAGCCCCCTTTAAATGCAAGTATAGAGTTTGCCATAACGACTTCCTGTGGCAATGCATTCCACATCTTAATCACTCTTACTGTAAAGAACCCTTTCCTAAATAAATGGCTAAAATGTTTTTCCTCCATGCGCAGATCATGTCCTCTAGTCCTTTGAGAAGGCCTAGGGACAAAAAGCTCACCCGCTAAGCTATTCTATTGCCCTCTGATGTATTTATACATGTTAATTAGATCCCCTCTAAGGCGTCTTTTCTCTAGACTAAATAAACCCAGTTTATCTAACCTTTCTTGGTAAGTGAGACCTTCCATCCCACGTATCAATTTTGTAGCTCCATTTTCCAGATGTGGCCTTACTAGAGGGTTAAACAGGGGCAATATTATGCTAGCATCTCAAGTTTTTATTTCCCTTTTAATGCATCCCAAAATTTTGTTCGCTTTAGCTGCAGCGGCTTGGCATTGAGCACGATTATTTAACGTGTTGTCGATGAGTACTCCTAAGTCCTTCTCCAAGTTTGATGTCCCCAACTGTATCCCATTTATTTTGTATGGTGCTAGACCATTGGTACGACCAAAATGCATGACTTTACATTTGTCAACATTGAACTTCATCTGCCATGTGCCCATATAGCCATCCTATCCAGATCCTGTTGCAATATGACACTATCTTCCTGAGAGTTGATGATTCTGCACAATTTTGTATCATCTGCAAAAATAGCAACATTGCTCACTACTGCATCTACTAGGTCATTAATAAATAAATTGAAGAGCACTGGACCCAGTACAGACCCCTGTGGGACCCCACTGCTAACAGTCTCCCATTTTGAGTATGATCCATTGACCACAACTCTTTGTTTTCTGTCCATTAGCCAGTTCCCTATCCATGCACACAGACTCTTCCCCAGTCCTTGCATCCTCAACTTTTGCACCAGACTTCTGTGGGGAACAGTGTCGAAGGCCTTTGCAAAGTCCAAGTATATCACATCTACAGCATTCCCAATATCCATATTAGCATTCACTACCTCATAAAAGCTGAGCATGTTAGTCAAACAGGACCTGTCTTTAGTAAACCCATGTTGATGCTGAGAAATAAGATTATTTTCTACTATGAAGTCATGTATAGTATCTCTTAGTAACCCCTCAAATAGTTTGCATACACCTGATGTTAAGCTTACAGGTCTATAATTTCCTGGATCAGATTTTTTGCCCTTCTTAAATAATGGGAAAACGTGGGCTGTACGCCAATCCACTTGGACTCTGCCAGTTGCAAGAGAGTCACAAAAGATAAGATAAAGGGGCTTAGCTATAACTGAACTTAATTCCCTTAGGACCCGAGGATGCATGCCATCCGGGCCCGGTGCCTTGTCTATTTTTAATTTATTTAGTCTTGCCTTTACTTCTTCCTGCGTTAAGTATTTAATATTACAGTTAGAAGATTGAGACTCTTCTGCCTCTGTAATTTGCAACAGTGCTGTTTCCTTTGTGAAGACAAAAGCAAAAAAAGCATTTAATAACTCTGCCTCACCTTGGTCATCCACTATTGAGTTCCCACCCTCATCCTTTAGGAGTCCTATACAGTCAATCTTTCTTTTTTTAGAGTTGATGTACTTGTAAAACTGTTTTAGGTTAGATTTGATATCCCTAGCGATTTGATTTTCAGCTTCGATCTTTGCCAGCCTAATTTCTTTTTTACAATTTTTATAGCACTCCTTATAATTGCTTAGTGCAGCCTCGGTCCCCTCCTGTTTTAGGACCTTATAGGCATTCCTTTTCCTCTTAATTTTATCCCTAACCTTTCTATTCATCCATAGAGGCCTTTTTTATTCTTAGACATTTTGTTTCCATATGGGATATACATACTACAATATTGATTGAGAATAAGTTTAAAGGCTTGCCATTTTCCTTCAGTGTCCTCCCCTTGTAGTACATTATCCCAGTTCACCAAACTTAGTGCCTGCCTAATTTGATTGAACTTTGCTTTTCTAAAATTCATAGTTTTAGTGGTCCCGCTGCCCCGTGGCCTATCAGTCACCAGATCAAACGTTATCATGTTGTGATCACCATTTCCCAAATGTTCTTGAACCTGCACATTTGATACATTATCTGGTCTATTAGAAATGATCAGATCCAGTAACGCATTCCCCCTAGTTGGTTCCGTTACCATTTGAGTCAAGTAATTGTCCTGTAGTGCTGCCAGAAATCTGCTGCTTTTACCAGAATGGGTAGCCTCAATACCCCAGTCAATGTCTGGAAAGTGGATGTCGCCCATGAAGTTGTCCCTCCCCATCTTAACTGTTACTCCCCAGGGACTCTGCAGAGTCTGTTAGGTTGGGAGGTGATTGGGGGAGGGTCAGCAGCCGGCTCAGGGGCCCAGGAGGGAAATTTGGCTGCAACAAAGGGCCTCTAATGACACTTTTTGGTTCAGGGGGTGTCTGTTGGGGGGCCCCCAGGATAATTTTGCCCTAGGGCTCAATTGTTACTTGAACCGGCCCTGTCTAATCGATGATCTTTTTGCACAAGTATCCGTGGCAAAAAAAATTTCCAAGCTTGATTTACGGGGTGCATACAATCTGATATGTATACGTCAGGGAGACAAGTGGAAGACAGCCTTCAACACTCAAGACGGGCATTACGAATATCTTGTTATACCCTTTGGTCTTTGTAATGCCCCGGCTGTCTTCCAAGACTTCGTCAATGACGTCTTTAGAGATGTTCTAGGTAGGTTTGTTGTAATTTACCTAGATGACATTCGTATATATTCCAAAACATTGTTGGAACATCGAGGGCATGTGAAGTTTGTATTACAAAGACTGAGAGAAAATTCTCTATTTGCCATACTAGAGAAATGTTAATTTGAGATTTCACAGGTGCCATTTTTGGGGTACATAATTTCTGATCATGGTCTATCCATGGATCAGAAGAAAATTTCAGCAGTGATGGATTGGCCACAACCTAAAGGACTTAAGGCTATACAGCGATTCCTAGGGTTCGCTAATTATTACCAAATATTTATTAAGAATTTTTCTTCACTGGTAATTCCTATAACTAACCTTACTAAAAAAAAACTGCTGATCCTGTTAATTGGCCTATCGAAGCTTGTAAAGCCTTTTCTGATTTGAAGTCTGCTTTTTGTTCTGCCCCTATCCTAATGCACCCCAATCTTGCTTTGCCATTTTTTGTGGAGGAGGACACCTCTGAGATTGGGGTGGGAGCTGTCTTATCTCAATTTTCAGGTAAAGCAGAGCGTATGCATCCCTGCGCATATTTTTCTAGGAAATTCTCATCTGCAGAGAAAAATTATGATATAGGTAATAGAGAACTGTTGGAAATTAAGATGGCATTTGAAGAATGGAGGCATTGGCTGGAGGGAGAAGTTCACCCAATCACAGTTTACACCGATCATAAGAATCTCGAGTACATAGATGGGGCAAAGAGATTGAATCCCAGGCAGGCACGATGGGCCAAGTTGTTCTTCAATTTTGTAATCACCTATAAACCAGGTTCTAAGAATATCAAAGCAGGTGCCCTATCACGAAATTTTGAGGTAGAGAACACAATACCACCCCCACCAGAAACAATTTTGCCTCCTAGCCGAATTCTTGAAGCAGTACTGACTGCAGAATTCCCTGATGTACATGCTTTGTTACAACCATTCCAGGCAGATAGTCCTCTGGAGAAACCGACGTGGGTAAATTTTGTTCCCTTGCAGTTACGCTTACAGGTTCTTCAGTTATTTCATGAATCTAAGTCAGCAGGTCATCCTGGAGAGGCTAAAAGCTTGGAATTGTTGGTCTGACATGTATGGTGGCCCTCTCTCAGGAAAGGTTGCAAGACTTTTGTTGCAGCATGTACCACTTGTGCCAGAAATAAGGCCTCGCGAGTTCCTCCACGAGGACACCTCATGCCTCTACCTGTTCCCTCTAGAACATGGTTGCACATAGCCATGGATTTTGTAGTAGATTTACCCTCGTCAGGAAGGAAAAGAGTGATCTGGGTGGTAGTAGATCGCTTTAGTAAAATGACTCATTTTGTGCCTCTTTCTGGCTTACCCTCAGCCAAAGAACTGGCAAAGTTGTTCATGGTTCATATATTTCGCCCACATGGGATCCCTGACAACATTGTATCTGATCGGGGAGTACAGTTTGTGTCTCATTTCTGGCGTGAATTCAGTAAGGAATTAGGTATCACTTTGTCTTATTCGAGACTAATGGACAAACGGAAAGAACTAATCAAACCTTAGAACAGTTTTTACGATGTTTTGCTTCTGATTGTCAAGAATCCTGGCTTGATTTCCTCCCATTTGCAGAATTTGCATTTAATAATCTCCCTAATTCCTCCACTAAGATGTCGCCATTCTGGATTGTTACAGGTCAGAATCCTAGATTTAATTGTTTTCCTTCCTCATCTTCTCTTTGTCCTGCCTTGGAGGAATGGAGTACGCATGTACAGCGCATTTGGCCCCAGGTTCAACAAAATTTGCAACAAACTGTGTCCCGACAAAAATTTTACGCCGATGCTAGACGTTCACCTGAATTTGAGTTCTCCCCGTGAGACCTTGTTTGGGTTTCCACCCGTAACATTCCTTTGCGACAACCATCGGCGAAATTGGGTCCAAGATTTATCAGCCCTTATCACATTCAAAGAAAGATTAATGATGTGACTTATCAGGTGACTCTACCTCAAACTATTAAAGGAGGTAACTCGTTCCATGTCTCTCTTTTAAAACCTGCTGCTAATATTGTTTCTACCTCTGCTCCTCCACCTCCTGTTGAGGTAGATGGAGAATCTGAATATGAAATAAACAGGATTCTTGACTCCAGAAAGGTCCGAAACTCTTTACAATGGAAGGTACGGTCCTGAGGAGAGATGCTGGGTACCAGCACGCCAGGTTCCTGCTGAACAATTGGTTAAAAAATTTCACACTGAGAACCCAGATAAACTTGGCAAAGAGAGTTCGGAGACCACTCCTCTGGGGGGGGGGAGGGGGGGGGGGCAATGTAACAATCATACCTCATCCTGGCGGGTCCCGCGATGAGTCCAGCGGCGTCTCCGGCAGGACTCGCTCGCAGGGAGGAACTTCCGCGCTGTCAGCTCCAGACGGCATCCCCAGCATCTCTCGCATGCGCAGTTCGCATAGTCGCATGCACGCGAGTCAGAGCGGCTTTTACAGGCTCAGGAGGCGTGTCTGATTAGACTCATCCTCCTGAGGGCTAGCCTGACTCATTCCCTCTCGTGTATATTAGGCCAAGTGAGTCAGCTGCTCACTGGCCTTGATACTAATCAGTTCGCTGGCCTATCTAGCTTGTAGTCTAGTAGTCAGTCTTCCTGTTTTGATCATTGATAGCTGTAATTTGTAATTCCTTCGTAATATCCTCCTGATATTATTGAATTATTATATCACTGTCAGGATGGAAGATGTTACCTCTGTGGTGGAAAGCAGCGCAGCTGCTTTCGCACCTGATGTCACCTCCGCGGCCACGCCATCCCGGGTGTCGCTTCCCGACTCAGGTGGGACAGGTGTCGCTGTTGCACAGCAGCTTAGGTCCACACGCCTGCGCATGGAGCAAAAGGACCTTTATGGGCATAGGAGACAGATCAGCTGACATTGTGGTCAGCTGACTTCCACCTGTCAATCTACTTTGCAGGTTGGTCCAGCCCCTTGGGCGAGGCTGCTTGAATCTGCCTTTAGTATTTAAACCTTGAGTTGTTACTCGATCCTTGTCTGCTGTCGTGAATACTAGTGCGTTAGTGCTCAGACCTTAGACTAGTTCTGGTGTGTTTTGATCTGGGAGGAAACCAGGGATTTCACACAAGACTAGGGATTTTGTTATATTGTATATTGTAGCGAGGTTCCTGTTGATGATAGATGTATATGCAGTGTTTGCGATATACATCTATCTATAGTTAGTTCATTATTGTATTATTCTGTTAGTGATTACCTGTGTATGACTCTGGCTAAACTCTGACTCTGATCTCGTTTTCTGATTCTGTACTTCTGCCTATCTGCCTTAAAGTTGCTGAACCTCTGCCTGATTACCGTTTACTCTTCTGTCTCACGATTCTGTTCTGAAACTAACCCCTCTGTTGCTGAACCTTGCCTGTCTGACCATTCTACTCACCAGTGGTGCTCCCCACTGGTGAGGTGTGCTATTTACCTACCAGCTCCTCTGGTGCGGTATCGCTACTTTTCCTTAAAGTGACCGATAGTACCTTGCCAGCTCCACTGGAAGGGTCTAACTAAACTATTTGATCACGAGCTCTGTTAATTAGATTGTCACTTAAACTGATAGTGCCTTACCAGCTCCTCTGGTAAGGTTTTGCCAAACTATGCAGTTGCCGTGACTGTTAGTACGTTCCCAGATCCCCCGGAGGTCTGGCCATATTTAGCAGTACCTTTCAGCTAGTGCCAGCCAGCACCTCTGAAGGGGCCTAGCTTTATGAGTTTCTGAGGCTCATCAGCTCCACTGATGAGCACTCGTTAATTACTCTTTATTCCCACCATCTCCACTGGTGAGGTGTTCACTAGCCTGCAGTACTGTCTGAATCACCTGCTCCTCAGGTGTCCTCTAGGCTGCAGTACTGTCTTAATCACCTGCTCCTCAGGTGATCACTAGGTTGCAGTACAGTCTGAATCACCTGCTCATCAGGTGTCCTCTAGGCTGCAGTACTGTCTTAATCACCTGCTCCTCAGGTGATCACTAGGCTGCAGTACAGTCTGAATCACCTGCTCATCAGGTGTCCCCTAGGCTGCAATACTGTCTTAATCACCTGCTCCTCAGGTGATCACTATGCTGCAGTACAGTCTGAATCACCAGCTCCTCGGGAGATTCTATCTCTTCAGTATCAGTATCTCCAGCTTGCTGGGGCTTGTACGCTATTATACTGTCAGTGTACTGATTGTACCTCACCAGCCCCTCTGGTGAGGTCTTGCAAAACTATTAAAGTTACGGTTGCACCAAGTACTACACTCATAGCATCCTCGTGGCTATACTGGTATTATTGGTGATTCTGCAGATCACCACATGGTCAAGTATAGCGTCTGCATTATTGGTGATTCTGCAGATCACCATATAATCAGACATCTGAGTTGCGGCACCCCACCGTTACAATCACTGTATATTTATCTGTGTACCGACCTTCTGCCTGCGTTTTGACCTTGCTCCAGTCTAATCCTTTTGTACAATTGCCATCTGATTCCCGTTACCGACACGGCCTGACCCTGACTCTGCTCTTCTCTAAACCTTGTAACACGACTGACATATGATACCCGTTACTGACCCTGCTGATATTGACTACGATTAAGCCTTACGACTTTGTACCTTGATATATTACTTGTGCACAAGTACTTATCGGTCTAGACCTTATTACTTTATTGTATATTACCAGTGTCTGTTATCTCGTCACACACCAGCGTGATAGAGTACTGCTTCACACTGACACACCAAACTCACTGTGTAGTGCACCGCAAACAGCTGTTTGTGTTGTGACGGCCGCGCTGGATAGAGATGTAGCGAACGGTTCACCTGCAAACGGTTCCAGGCGAACTTTGGTGGTTCGTGTTCGCCTGAGGAAGGAGAACTTTTGCGGGAATTCGGGTCGCCCCATAATGCACTATGAGGGTCAACTTTGACCCTCTGCATCACAGTCAGCAGGCACATTGTAGCCAACCAAGCTACACTAAGCCCTGGAGCCCCACCTCCCTTTATATAAGGCAGGCTCGCCGGCCATTACACTCACTCGTCTGCCTGCTATTAGACAGACTAGGGCGAGCTGCTGCAGATTGTTCTCCTAGGGAAAGATTAATTAGGTTCTTGGCTTCTTAGCTTGCGCCTGGCTGATTATTATTGCTTTAATAGCACCCCTCAACAGCTGTTTTCAGAGCTAATCCTGTTCTTTGTTGTTTTGTTTTGTTTTTTCTGTGTGTCAAACTGACACTTTTGTTGGATACACAGCCTTGCTAATTCATACTGTGTGTGCCACTGCCAGCAGCCCAGCACATTCAGTGACTACCTGTGTGTGTGACAGGGAGCTGCACATTGTACTACCCAGTACTGCATATACCTACTAGTACCTGTTTTTTTTTACTTAACCCATCTCATCACTGCATATACCTACCTTTGTGTTGAGTGAACCCACCTCACTGCATCTAGCTACCTGTTGTGCTGAGTGAACCCAGCTCACTGCATATAACTACCTTTACTGTTCAGTGAACCCAGCTCACTGCATATAACTACCTTGTGTTGAGTGAACCCACCTCACTGCATCTAACTACCTTTACTGTTGAGTGATCATAGCTCACTGCATATAACTACCTCTTGTGTTGAGTGAACCCAGCTCACTGCATCTAACTACCTTTACTGTTGAGTGATCCTAGCTCACTGCATATAACTACCTCTTGTGTTGAGTGAACCCACCTCACTGCATATACCTAGTATCCCCCCCGAGATGGACAAAATGGACAAACCAGGTAGAGGAAGAGGTAGACCCAGAGGAAGGCCACCTGGCACCGGCAGGTCTGTGCGAGGTGGTGTTGCTGTGATTTCGTGCGGACCTGGCCCAAAGTACAGTGCTCAGAAGAAGGCACGTGCCATCACTTCCCAAAATTGTGAGGACGTGGTTGAGTATTTAACATAGAACACCTCATCTCCCGCAACCAGTGCCATCAGCGCTAGTACAAGCACCACATCAGCTGCATTTGACACTTCGCAGGAGTTATTTGGTGGTGGTGAAATCACTGATTCACAGCCACTACTGCAACAACAACAAGAAGGCGCAGGTACACCACCTCATACGTCTGAGTTTTTTGGCGATAGTATGGACGTAACGTGTGAGGAGGGGGATGATGAACCACCTGATGTTGGTGCAGTTGTGGAGGTGTCTGAGGAAAGCGAAGCTGGGCAGGAGGATTATGATGACGATTATACGGCTGTGACGTATGTTCCCAATAGAGGAAATGACCAGGGGGACAGTTCAGAGGGGGAGTCAGAGAGGAGTAGGAGGAGACGAGTCCATGACAGAAGCAGAGGGAGCTCATCCTGGGGGCAGTGTCCAGCGCCATGTATCGCCAGCTATGGATAGCCAGCCAACATGCCCTTCAACGTCAGCTGCTGATGCCACCGTAGCGCCATCACCCCAGGGGGGCTCACCGGTTTGGAAATTTTTTAACATGTGTGTCTCAGATCGGAGCAAAGCCATCTGTTGTCTCTGCCAGCAAAAATTGAGCCGTGGAAAGGCCAACTCTCACGTAGGGACAAGTGCCTTACGCAGGCACCTGGAGAAAAGGCACAAACCGCTATGGCAAGAACACCTGAGGAAAAGCAGCACCCAAAAGACAAGCCACCCTCCTTCTCCTCTTCCTCCTTCAGGTGCATCATCTTCTTCAGCCACTTTCTCCCTTGAACCTTCACAGCCACCCTCCTCCACACCGACTCTGCCCTTGAGCGGTTCCTTCTCCTCTGCCCACAGCAGTAGCCAGCTGTCCGTAAAGGAAGTATTTGAGCGTAAGAAGCAAATGTCTGCCAGTCACCCTCTTGCCCAGCATCTGACAGCTGGCGTGGCGGAACTATTAGCTCGCCAGCTATTACCATACAAGCTGGTGGAGTCAGAGGCTTTCCGTAAATTTGTGGCCATTGGGACACCGCAGAGGAAAATACCAGGCCGAAATGATTTTTCACAAAAGGCCAACTAAAACTGTACTCAAACTGTACCATGCAGTTGAGAGGCAAGTGGTGTCATCTATTGCGAAGAGCGTTGGGTCAAGGGTCCACCTGACCATGGATGCCTGGTCTGCCAAGCACGGGCAGGGCCGCTACATTACGTACACAGCCCATTGGGTCAACCTGGTGACCGATGGCAGCAAGCAGGCAGTACGCGGCTGCGCAGCGGACCAACTTGTGGCACCACCACGGCTTGCAGGCAGGCCTCCTGCCACCTCCTCTCCGCCTGAATTTGGGAAAGCTGACACATGTACCCTGCATGGCACATGTGCTGAATCTGGGCGTGCAAAGATTTGTGTCCAAGTACCCAGGCTTAGAGGAAGTCCTGAAGCAGGCCAGGAAGTTGTGTGGGCATTTCAGGCGGTCTTACACGGCCATGGCACACTTTGTGGACATTCAGCATAGAAACAACTTGCCGGTGAGATGCCTCATTTGTGATAGCCCGACTTGCTGGAATTCCACCCTGCTCATGTTCTCTCGCCTGCTAGACCAGGAGAAAGCCGTCACCCAGTACCTGTACAATTACAGTAGAGGGACACAATCTGGGAAGATGGGGATGTTGTGGCCCAACAACTGGACACTGATGCGAAATGCATGCAGGATCATGCAGCCCTTTGAGGAGGTGACCAAACTGGTGAGTCACGCTGAGGGCACCATCAGCGACTTAATCCCCTACGCTTACTTCCTGGAGCGTGCCGTGCGTAGAGTGGTGGATACAGCTGTGGAGGAGCGTGAACA
The DNA here is from genome assembly GCF_040937935.1 of Hyperolius riggenbachi. Classification (NCBI taxonomy): domain Eukaryota; kingdom Metazoa; phylum Chordata; class Amphibia; order Anura; family Hyperoliidae; genus Hyperolius; species Hyperolius riggenbachi. Next base: position 179,613,936 of record NC_090653.1, on the reverse strand, counting down.
AGAACAGTTATGGCAGGAGGAGTCATGGGAGCAATTTTTCATCCGAACCAGATGTTTCCTCAACACCTGCGGCAGCACAGAGGGGGGAGGAGGAGGAAGAAGAGGAATGGTGTGTAGAAGGAGAGGAGTCAGACTCGGATGATGATGATGAGGAAGGTGTTTCTGTGGAGGAGGAAGAGGCGGCGAAAGAAGAACAACCGCAGCAGCTGTCACAGGGGGCTTCTGCTGCTCCACGTTCCCGTGGTATTGTTCGTGGCTGGGGGGAGGAAGAGGAGTTGCGTGCCGTCACTGAGGAAGAGCAAGAGGAGATGGAGAGTACGTCTGCATCCAAGTTTGTGCAGATGGCCTCTTTCATGTTGTCCAGCCTGTTGAGGGACCCACGTATCAAAAAACTCAAGGGGAATGACCTGTACTGGGTGGCCACGCTACTAGACCCTCGGTACAGGCACAAAGTGGCGGACCTGTTACCAACTCAACAGAAGGTGGAAAGGATGCAGCACTTGCAGAACATGCTGGCAATGATGCTTTACAATGCGTTTAAGGGTGATGTTACAGCACAACGCAATCAAGGTACCACTGGCAGTAACCCTCCTCCTCCCAAGTCCACGCAGGCAAGGAAAGGACGCTCCAGCGATCTCAGGGTGATGTCGTACATGCGGACATTCTTTAGTCCAACGCCTCGCCATAGTACTTCCGGATCCACCCTCCACCAACGCCTGGACCGGCAGGTAGCCGACTACCTGGCCTTGAGTGTGGATGTAGACACTGCGAGCAGCGACGATTAACCCTTGAACTACTGGTTGCGCAGGCTTGACCTGTGGCCAGAGCTGTCTCAATTTGCCATCCAACTTCTCTCTTGCCCTGCCGCAAGAGTCCTGTCAGAAAGGACCTTCACTGCAGCTGGAGGCATTGTCACTGAGAAGAGAAGTCGCCTAAGTCACGACAGTGTTCAGTACCTGACCTTTATCAAAATGAATGAGGCATGGATCCCAGAGGGCTACTGCATGACCGAAGACTGAGTCAGTCCCCACACACAGCATCTCTGCCTGCAGGCCGCTTGCCTTCTCCGCCACCACCAACAGGGTCCAGGACTCTAGGCGGATTCCTGAATTTTTAAGGCCGCTGCTAGCAGCGGCCGCTATACTAATTTTTCTGGTGTGTGTACATGCCTGCCTAATTTTTCTGGCTGCACTGCGGGCGGCTGCAACAAAAAAACGAAAGGCATGTACATGTGCCCATCCCCCTTTGTGATCAATACCTTGCTGCGGTGAAGGGGCTTGCGTATCACAATGAAGCAATGACCACCGGCTATATGAGTGTCTCGGGTGGGGGTGGCACACAAAAGATAATAAGGTCGTTGCTTCATTGTGGTCAGACCAAATTTGATCAGCTGGACAGTCACTGCTGTTCTATCATTGAGCTACCACAGCCCGGCAACCATATGAGCTGGAAAACCGCCACGGCCTACACTCTGGCCATGTTGCGCAGCAGTCCAGCACGGCCGTCACTACGCAAACAGCTGTTTGTGGTGCGTAACACAGTGAGTTTGGTGTGTCAGTGTGAAGCAGTACTCTAATTACACTCCCTGATTGATGTATACACATGCAATATGTTTGAAAGCACTTTAGGCCTGCAATTTAGCGTTCAATGTGCCCTTAAAACGCTGCTTTGCGTGAAATCCAGATTTTCCCCCGGGACTTTTGGCATCTTTCCCACTCCGCCATGCCCCCCTCCAGGTGTTAGACCCCTTGAAACATGTTTTCCATCACTTTTGTGGCCAGCATAATTTTTTCTGTTTTTCAAAGTTCGCCTCCCCATTGAAGTCTATTGTGGTTCGCGAACTTTTACCCGAACCGAACCTTCCGCGGAAGTTCGCGAACCGAAAATCGGAGGTTCGCGACATCACTAGTGCTGGACTGGTGCGCACTATGGCGAGATTGCTCTTCCTCAGTGATATCAGGTAATGTCTGACTGCCTTATTAACTTTTGATGGTTCTTTCTCTAGCATTGTTAAAGCTTACATCTATTTTTTTTTTAAATTACATTTTCTGCTGGCTGTTCAGTACCTGTAATGAGAATCTGTTATGGAGGGCAAGTCTGCCATTGTGAGTGACCACGGGTAATGGCCGGGGAATCAGGGTTCGATTCCGGTCCGGAGTGGGAGCCTGAGAGCCGGCTACCACCACCACACATCCAAGTAAAGACCCATTTGCTGTATAAGTAATGTACCTGCCCTGACCGTGCTTTGCAGACCAGGCATCTGTGGTCAGATGGACCCTTGACCCAACGCTGTGTGCCAGAGATGACACCACTTGCCTTTAAAGAGAATCTGTACTCTAAAATTCTTACAATAAAAAGCATACCATTCTATTCATTATGTTCTCCTGGGCCCCTCTGTGCTGTTTCTGCCACTCCCTGCTGCAATCCTGGCTTGTAATTGCCAGTTTAGACAGTGTTTACAAACAAAAGACATGGCTGTTACCAGCTTGTGATAGGCTGTGTAGAGGGTGTGTATAGCTTCTGCTAATAACAGCAGACAGCACATTCCTGCCTGAGCCCGACAAAGTGGACAGAAGAGAGAATATTAGATTATATAACAGAGATAACACAGCCACTGTGCAACTAGAAAAAGGCTGCAGTAAGCCAGACCACATTTGAACAGGTATAGGAACTTATAGGATAGAAGAAATAAGTCTGAAAATTTTGTTACAGAGTCTCTTTAATGAGAATCTGTTATAGAGGGCAAGTCTGCCATTCATTCAACTGTGTGAAACTTTTGATGGTACTTTCTCAGTAGCATGGTGACCACAGGTAATGGGCGGGGAATCCTGGTTCGATTCCGGTCTGGAGTGAGAGCCTAAGAAACGGCTACCACCACCACACATCCAAGGAAGGCAGGAGGCACGCTGTGGGCAAAGGAGCAGGAACGGCTACCACCACACATCCAAGGAAGGCAGCAGGCATGGCATGCATATCCCGAAGAAGTGACCAAAATAACAATACAGGTGGACTTTCAAGGCCCTGCTGTATATGAGATGAATTACAGTGACCAGATTTTTGTAGGCTCAACCTGGGATGGGGGGAATTGGGGGGGGGGGCGCCACGCCGAAAAATAGGGGGTGCGGCGCGCGCAGCGTCGAAAAATGTGGTGTCTGCAGCGCGTGCGAAAAATGGGCGTGACCATGACATTCTATGGGCGGAGCTAACGTAATGATGCAACAGCGAGGCATAAGAAAGCAGTGTTTACGCCGTGATGTGGTCAAACGTGGATTCACATCATAGGTGTGCAAAAACTGTGTGATGCTATTAAATAGTATGCCATAACCCCAAAGCAGCAAACACAGCCAACTATGATCATTAAATAATAAATGCAGTAACAGTTACCCTGGACACCAGAAAATAAATGCAATGGGCAACATGTCAGCACAAAATAAACGCAATGGGGGCAAACATGTCAGCACAAAATAAATGCAATGGGGGCAACATTTCAGCACAAAATAAATGCACTGCGGGCAAACATGTCAGCACAAAATAAACGCACTGCGGGCAAACATGTCAGTACAAAATAAACGCACTGCGGGCAAACATGTCAGCACAAAATAAATGCACTGCGGGCAAACATGTCAGTACAAGATAAACGCACTGCGGGCAAACATGTCAGTACAAGATAAACGCACTGCAGGCAAACATGTTAGTACAAGATAAACGCACTGCGGGCAAACATGTCAGTACAAGATAAACGCAATGCGGGCAAACATGTCAGTACAAAATGAACACAATTTGGGCAAACATGTCAGTACAAAATGTACACAATGTTGGCAAACACTTCACCTGCAAGAAAAAGCATTTACTCACCTGGCAGAAGACGTCCCCTCACGCAGCCGGCCTCTGGTGCCTCTGGTGTGTGCAGCTCCCCCTGGCCTGGATGATCTTCAATCTCCCACTCAGCCTCTCACAGGCAGAGCACGGCTACGGCAAGATGGCGTCCGGAGGCGGAGCCCTGTACTGCAGACACAAATAGTCTCCAGTACAGGGCTCCGCCTCCGGACGCCATCTTCCCGTAGCCCTGCTCTCCCTGTGCCTGCCGGAGGAGGACAATGCAGGCTGGAGCGGGGCTGCGGGGAATGAACTAGCGCAGCGTCTAGTAGACGCTGCGGCTAGTTCATTGTACGGTGGCCAGACTCCCGAGGCCGGGACGTCCCGCTGCTAAAAGCGGGACGTTTCCCGGGACCTCATGCAGCCTGGGACAGCGCCCCCCGAAGGCGGGACGCGGCCCGGGTAAAGCGGGACGTATGGTCACCGTAGATGAATCAACATTAAATCCTTTAATGAGAATCTGTTATGGAGGGCAAGTCTGCCATCCATTCAAGTGAAAGGTATGCACTGACTGGCAGGTATAATACAATGTGCAGTCAAAGATGCAGTGAAAGGTATGCAGTGACTGCAAATAGCTTTTTGTGTAGTGACGGCCGTGCTGGACTGGTGCGCACCATGACGAGAGTGCAGGTGATGCCGGCTTTCCAGCCCATATGGTCGCCGGGCTGAGGTAGCTGAATGACAGAACAGTGACTGTCCAGCTGGTCAAATTTGGTCTGTCCACAATGAAATAACGACCTTATTATCTTTGGTGTGCCCCCCCCCCCCCACCCCTGAGACATAGCCGTCGGTCATTGCTTCATTGTGATACGCAAACTCCTTCACCGCGGCAAGGTAATGATCACGAAGGGCAATTGGCACATGTACATGCCTTTTGTTTTGTTGTTGCAGCTGCAATGCAGCCGGAAAAATTAGGCAGGCATGTACACACACCAGTAAAAAAATATTCTCTTCTCAGTGACAATGCCTCCAGCTGCACTGAAGGTCCTTTCTGACAGGACGCTTGAGGCAGGGCAAGACAGAAGTTGGATGGCAAATTGGGACAGCTCTGGCCACAGGTCAAGCCTGCGCACCCAGTAGTCCAAGGGTACATCGCTGCTCACAGTGTCTACATCCACACTTAAGGCCAGGTAGTCGGCTACCTGCCGGTCCAGGCGTTGGTGGAGGGTGGATCCGGAAGGGCTAAGGCGAGGCGTTTGACTAAAGAATGTCCGCATGTCTGACATCACCCTGAGATCGCTGGAGCGTCCTGTCCTTGCCTGCATGGACACGGGAGAACGATTACTGGCAGTGGTACCTTTATTGCGTTGTGCTGTGACATCACCCTTAAACGCATTGTAAAGCATAGTTGCCAGCTTGTTCTGCATGTGCTGCATCCTTTCTGCCTTCAGGTGAGTTGGTAACATGTCTGCCACTTTGTGCTTATACCGAGGGTCTAGTAGCGTGGCCACCCAGTACAGCTCATTCCCCTTGAGTTTTTTTTATACGGGGATCCCTCAACAGACTGGACAGCATGAAAGACGCCATCTGCACAAAGTTGGATCCAGACGTACTATCCATCTCCTCTTGCTCTTCCTCAGTGATGTCAGGTAAGTCCTCCTCCTCCCCCCAGCCACGAACAAGCCTCCAGCCACGGGTATCACCTAGTGATACCCTTCAGTTAGGTTGTACTCTGCTCACTGCTCACTGGTATTAATTATCTCATTAACCAGTGAGACCCTTCAGTTAGGTTGTACTGTGCTTACTGCTCACTTGTAATAATCATCTCATTAACCAGTGATACCCTTCATTTAGGTTGTACTGTGCTTACTTCAGACTGGAATTAATCATCTCATTACCCAGTGATACCCTTCACTTGCGTTGTACTCTGCTCACTGATCACTGGTATTAATCATCTCATCACCCAGTGATACCCTTCAGTTAGGTTATACCGTGCTCACTGCTCACTGGTATTAATCATCTCATTACACAGTGATACCCTTCACTTACATTGTACTCTGCTCACTGGTATTAATCATCTCATTAACTAGAGAGACTCTTCACTTAGGTTGTACTGTGCTCACTGCTCACTGGTATTAATCATCTCATTACCCAGTGATACCCTTCACTTAGGTTGTACTGTGCTCACTGGTATTAATCATCTCATCACCCAGTGATACCCTTCAGTTAGGTTGTACTGTGCTCACTGGTATTAATCATCTCATTTTGCAGTGATTCATTAGCAACATGTCTGTCAGGGTTCGTGGGGGTGTCAGGAAAGGGAGTTCCATTGCTTCAGCCACTTCCGGGACTGCTCCACGGCCATGGAGAGGACGCCCAGCTGTATGGGGTCGTGGTGCAGCAGAAAGGGCAACACAGCCTGGGCCGAGTCAGCGGACGCCGTTATCACAATATTTTAAAGCTTCTGTTCTCCGTGTGGTGGTTGAGCTGATGGAACCTGACGTATTGATGGACATCATGGCTGCATCCCAGACCTCTACTGTGAGCAGAACTCCAAGCAGCAGCAGCCAACGCCCCACGCTTGCTGTGACATCCACCTCACCAGCCAGTGGTCAGCAGCCATCCCAGGACGACAGTGCTCTGTCCCTCAGTCCGGCATCTGGGAACATATTGATGGCTGAAGCTCAGGACCAACTGGGGACTGATATGGAGGAGATTCAGTTTGGGACAGAATCACAACTGTTATTGGACGATGTTGATGAGAAGGGGGTTGATGAGGAGGGGTCTGTGTCTGGGGATGTAGGGGTGGAAGAGGAGGTGTTGGTCCAGTCAGAGGAAGAGCTTGATTATGATGATGACGATGATGATGATGTTGTGGACCCTCCGTATGTGCAGCCTGAGTCCGGGGAAGAATGGTCGGAGGAGGATGACGAGTCGCCTAGGCAAGGATATCGCCATATGTCAGGCAGGGGCAGGTGCAGCAGTGGGCGTGGAGGAAGTAGATAGGACACTGCTTCAGCCGGCACCACCACCATGCAACCCCCAAGCACAGATTGTTCCGCTGCACCGTCTGCTAGTGGTAGCGTACAGGGCCACAGTAAATTGAAGTCACCGGTATGGAACTTTTTTAAGGTGTCAAGCCAGAACAAAAAACATGCGGTCTGCAACTTATGCAGCAAAAAAATTGAGCCGTGGGAAAAATATGTCCGAGATGGGTACCTCATCCCTCCAGCGCCACCTGAAGAGCTGCCACTGCCCTCAGTATGAGGAGTTCAAGAGGAGGCAGGCACTGCAAGCAGGGGGTGCTGAGAGCACAAGGCTCACCACCGCAGCAGCATCATCCCTCTCTCAGGGTCGTGAATCCTCCGCTGCAGCAGCAGTACTAGCAGGCAAGCGCTATTCCACCTCGGCTACTCAGGACACAGACATTGAGGCTGGCAGCCTGTCGTCTCTCTTCTCTGTCTCCCCTGCATCACATTGTCGTCAGACCCTGCTGAGCGACACCTTTCAGGGTCTGACCAAGCCTCTGCCTCCAAGCCACAGGCGCATCCGCAAACTAAATGGCTTGCTGACCCGGGCCATGGCATCACAGCTCCTTCCCTACTCCCTGGTGCAGGAGGTGAGTGATATGCGGACACTGCTCCAATTTGGAATCCCCGAGTGGCAAATCCCCAGTCGCCACTATTTTTCAAGCGAACGGGCCACGTTTGCCACCACAAACTTGTGGAGTCAAGTTTGTGAAGGCAAACGTGGCCCGTTCGCTCGACTACTCTGTGGGCAAGCGGGTCCACGTGACCATGGACTCGTGGAGTATCCGATTTGGAACAGGTCGCTACCTGTCCTTTACGCCCCACTGGGTGACCCTGTTGGAAGGGAGGGAAGACAACAGCGCAGCAGCCCAGTTAGTGGTGCCACCACACGGGATCAGGGGGAATGCAGCAGGCTCCTCTCATCCCACTCCCTCCGTACCGGCAAAGCAACCCCGCCTCAGCAGCAGCAGCGCCAAGCCTCGGCACTGCCAAGCGCTGCTAAAATTGGTGACCCTGGGGAAGGAGAAGCTTACGGCCGCCAAAGTCCTGGCCGCCCTCAGGAACCAGAAGCAGAGGTGGCTGACCCCCAGAGGCCTGGAAGTGGGGTATGTGGCAGCCGATAACGGGGCCAACCTTGTGGCCGCAGTGCAGCAGGGAAACCTCCAGCACATCTTCTGCTTGGCCCACGTGCTGAATCTTGTGGTGCAGCGCTTCCTGCGCACCTACCAGGGGATGAATGACCTGCTGCAAGATGCCCGGGAGGTGATACGGTTTTTCCGCCGCTCAGCCTCTGCCTCTGCACTCCTGTCCACCTTACAGCAGCAATATGGCAAGCCACACCGCCTGATAATAGATATTCCAACTCACTGGAATTCTACTCTGGCCATGTTGGATTGGCTGTGTCAGCACAGGCTGGCTGTTAGGGCCTACATGTTAGATCAAACTGTCCCCAGCAACAAGCAAGTCCCCATCATCAGTGCAAGTTAGTGGACACAGATGCGGCAAGTATGCCTGGTGCTGAGTCCCTTCCTGGAGGCAACCAATATGGTCAGCGAGGAGCGGGCCTCCGTGTGTCAGTGGGTGCCCATGGTTTGCCTGCTGGAGCAGGCAATGCGCAATTTAATTGATCATGGGGAGGAAGCCCTGAGGCAGCTGGAAAGGAGTAGATGGCAGCACAAGAGGGCTCACAGGTGGTGGCGGAGGTGGAGGAGTTGGAGGTCCCTAACCTGAATGCTGAGGAGGAGGAGCAGAGCGCCGCAGGTGTTGTACGGGGATGGCGGCTTTGGGAGGACGACACGGCACAGGAAGAGGACAGGCATGTGATATGGGACAACGAGGCCGATGAAGATGTTCTTACCAATGCCCACTTGTTTCCCATGGGTGTGCACATGTTGCACTGCCTTCGGAGGGACCCCCGGGTGATCTAGATGTGTTCAAGGGAGGACATCTGGATCACCTTGATGCTGGAGTGAGTTACAAGGGTCCTTGTGTGCTGCCGAACTGACCGTCCGCTTTGTCCTCCTAACTCAGTCACTACTGCACTCTGCGTTCACACTGCCCGGGTCCACTGACGCATTTAATTTTTTGGGCAGCACTATTACACTGTGGTACTACCAGTGAGTTGCCATGGTCCTTCTGTGCTGCCGAACTGACCATCTGCTTTGTCCTCCTGACTCAGTCGCTAATATGCTCTGCGTTCACACTGCTCGGGTCCACTGACGCATCTAATTTTTTGTGCAGCACTATTACACTGTTCTACTACCAGTGAGTTGCCATGGTCCTTCTGTGCTGCCGTACTGACCGGCCGCTTTGACCTCCTGACTCAGTCGCTACTAAAGCCTGCATTCACACTGCCCAGGTCCACTGACAACTCTGCTGTTATGTCATTGCTAATCGCTGCAAAAAAACCCCCAAAAATTACAAAAACCTCTCTGGGTCTTTTTGGCGTCATCCACTCATCCTCCTCCAACGGTACCATCACCGCCAAGTGCCATTGGGACTCACCTTCACCTCTGTGATTGCTTAACGTGTATTTCCCTGTATAAAACCACTTATTACCAATTAATAGCCCCATTTAAAGTGTTGGTTTCAGTTTAAAATCCATTTTCTCAAAAAAAACAAAAAATTATTTTCGGAATTTTTTTGTTTAAGTTGCATCCCCTTATCACCTTGATAATCCATGCAATTTGGGGGATTGTAGCATGTATGGGGGCTTTGCGATTAACCCTGCGCACTCAAAAACAATTTAATACCATCAATTAAATAACAATAAAAATCATACCACACACACGAGTAGCTCCACTAAAATCGCAACCACACTGTCACTCACATCCAGACAAATCTGCAGGTATGCAGAAACCTTGCACACCTCTCACACTGAAAAGTCCTGCAGGATCCTGCTAATTAGCCTGATGGTTCAGAGCAGCAGTTTGAGGATGCAAAAATATGCGAGCAAACACTTCAGTGGCAGATTAAGGATCCAATAAAAAATTCCAATAAAAAGTTCCACAATAAAACATTAAATGCTCCGGATCAATGTCAGTGGTATATATTATCCTCTTAGTGATGTAAAGCATAACACAGCATTGCAATAAGGCTGCATACTCACGACTCCTGTTATGAGTAGTGGTAACGATTTTTATCAGACTTTGGCAGCTTCTAATGAGTCCTGTTACTTGGTAGGTATATCCAGTGTAGCTGAACAGTCCGTTAAAGGAGGAGTCGGACTTGCACTCCTGGGAATGAGCAGCTGCGGCCATCAGCTCTCACTCTATGCCGGGATCCGGATGTTGTATTCAGCGGACACTGTAACCAGCCCCGTAGTCCAGAAGTGATGGTATTGTGACGTCACATACACTGTATACAATCACGCTGACATGTTTCGAGAGGATTCGCCTCTCTTCCTCAGAGCATCGTGACTGGCTATACTGATCTGTTCTTATGCTGTTTGCTAGGGGCTGGTGACTCCTCCCTCCTCCATTCAATTCAGCATTAATTAACATTAATTAAAAGCAAAAAGTTCAATATCCTGGTTTAACCCCTTTGGAGCAAGAGAATTTAATGTAAAGATGCAGTAAGACTCTCTGCGAGACATTTCTTTAATATAATCTCCACCTCTCCAGTTGTGCTGCACATGTTCAATTGCATAAAACTTGATCAAGTTCAAACGTCCACTTTTGCATTCCCTGCAGTGTTTGCTTAATGGATATTTGTCACTTCCTTTGCTCATATTTTTTTGTATGCTCAGAAATTCTTTCACATAGCATTCACTTTGTTCTACCCACATACTGTTTCAAGCATCCACATTCCACCACATATATTACTCCTCTACTATTGCAATTCATGTTTCCCCTAATTTCATATGTCTCTCCTGTCACTGTTGATCTAAAAGTAGTGATTGGTAATATTTTCTGAGTACTCCTGCATGGCACACAAAATGAGCACCTTTTAAAACTGCCATCTTTTCCCAAGGGGGCATTTTTAATAGGAATCGTGGGGGCTATAATACTCTTAAGATTCGGGGCTTTCTTAAAAATAACTTTTGGTTTCTCAGGCAGTATGGCAGTTAAAGAGAATCTGTATTGTTAAAATCGCACAAAAGTAAACATACCAGTGCGTTAGGGGACATCTCCTATTACCCTCTGACACAATTTCGCCGCTCCCCGCCGCATTAAAAGTGGTTAAAAACAGCTTTAAAAAGTTTGTTTATAAACAAACAAAATGGCCACCAAAACAGGAAGTAGGTTGATGTACAGTATGTCCACACATAGAAAATACATCCATACACAAGCAGGCTGTATACAGCCTTCCTTTTGAATCTCAAGAGATCATTTGTGTGTTTCTTTCCCCCCTGAGGGGGGAGTGCATAGCAGAACCACAACACTGAAGAACTTGGCAGCCTTCCAGACACAGGCTGACAAGTCTGACAAGGGAAAGATACATTGATTTATTACAGAGACTGTGATAGTAGAAAGTGCTGCAGTAAGCCAGAACACATTAGAATAGCTTTTGGAACTTGTAGGATGATAAAAAACAGGATGCAATTTTTGTTACGGAGTCTCTTTAAAGTCTTGTCATTCTGTAAGACATGCCAATATTTATTTTTTATTCTCCTCACATTGCTTGCCTGTTGTGTATATTGCAAACTTATGCAAACTGGAAAATCTGCAGATTCTTTTACTCTTGGTTCCAGCAGCTGGGCTCTATTCATTTCCCCCACTTCATCCCTTATCTTTTCAAGCTCTTCTTTATTATAATTCCTCTCAAGGAAGCGACCCTGTATAATATCAGACTGCTCATTATAATGTATATCCTCAGTACAATTCCTCCGCAGTCAGTGGCGTAGCTAAGGAGCTGTGGGCCTCGATGCAAGTTTTACAATGGGCCCCCCCCAAGTACTCTACACATAACAATTGATACGGCACACCAAAACCTGCCAATGGCAACGACAGTGTCAGAGGTGCAAGAATGGAATGGGGAGCAGTTTGTTAATGATTACCACTATTCAAAGTATCTATAGATGTGATAATTATGAGCACAGGACCAATAGAGAGCTTATACTGTAGTTGAGGGAGGGCCCTTCGGGGCCCTTCTGGCCCAAGGGCCCCGATGCGGTCGCTACCTCTGCACCCCCTATTGCTACGCCCCTGTCCGCAGTCTAATATACTGGCCTTTTGGTACATTGCTAAGCCAGCGCAGAAGATGACAACTTTCTAAAAATATATAACTGTTCATATCTACAGCTTTAAAAAACGTGTTCGTATGAATGATGTATGATGAGATTCATACGAAAACGTTTTTTAAAGCTGTAGATATGAACAGTTATATATTTTTAGAAAGTTGTCATCTTTTGCGCTGGCTTAGCAATGTACCAAAAGGCCAGTATATTAGACTGCGGAGGAATTGTACTGAGGATACACATTATAATGAGCAGTCTGATATTATACAGGGCCGCTTCCTTGAGAGGAATTATAATAAAGAAGAGCTTGAAAAGATAAGGGATGAAGTGGGGGAAATGAATAGAGCCCAGCTGCTGGAACCAAGAGTAAAAGAATCTGCAGATTTTTCCAGTTTGCATTAGTTTGCAATATACACAACAGGCAAGCAATGTGAGGAGAATAATAAATAAATATTGGCATGTCTTACAGAATGACAAAACTTTATCTGCCATACTGCCTGAGAAACCAAAAGTTATTTTTAAGAAAGCCCCGAATCTTAAGAGTATTATAGCCCCCACGATTCCTATTAAAAATGCCCCCTTGGGAAAAGATGGCAGTTTTAAAAGGTGCTCATTTTGTGTGCCATGCAGGAGTACTCAGAAAATATTACCAATCACTACTTTTAGATCAACAGTGACAGGAGAGACATATGAAATTAGGGGAAACATGATGTGAGGAAACGCGGAAAAGCCGCCGTCTCTCGAGGTGAGGCGGCTGTTTCCGCGTCCAGCATGGCGTCACAACGCGGAAAAAACGCCGCATGCCGCATGGGCAGTGCGGCGGAATCCGCATTGGTAACGGCGGAATCCACATCAGAGGCGACCCCCGCATTAGATACATTGCAAAACAGTACTGGTGTGGCTGGGACTGATAGTCCACCAAGATTCAGACTTACACGCGCGCGAGCACAGAGGCAGAGTTTAAATAGCAGTTAGAAGGGTGTCGGCTGACCAGCTGGGTCAGCTGACAAATTCCACTGCTCCCATTGGACCAGCAATTAGGGAGGTCCTGGAAAGGTCCTAGAGTATATATACTGCTGGTTGTTCACTTGCTCTTTGTCTGGCGTGCGATCACATACGTGGGAGCACCCAGATCCGTAGTCAGATCCTGAAGTGTGCCGGGACCAGCTGGAGCTGTAATCCTACACTTAGCTAGATATTTGATAGCTAAAGTACTAGTTTGATTGTGATTATATGTTATGACTTTTGCCTGCCTCGACTATCCTCCTGAACTCTGATCTTGCACCTCGATATTTCTGATACTCTGTTGCCGAACCCCGGCTCGTTCCTTGACTCTGCTTCTGCCTCCTGATTTTGTACCCCGATATTTCTGATACCCCGTTGCTGAACCCTGCCTGTACTTTGACTCTGACTTTGCCTCCTGATCCTGTACTTTATCTGTCCGTGTGTGTACGACCTGGCTTGTCCGACCTCGAGAACCGACCTTACCGTTAGAGGCGGTTCCTCGCTCTGTTAGCGATCCTTCCTCCTGAGGGTCACTTTCAGATATCCCTTCCTACTATCAGTCTGACTCCTCCCGTCTTGGAGAGCTCAGGTCTGCGGAAGGAATCTGTGCAGTACTCCTTACTGCATTGAGGCCTTGTCCTCTTAGTGTTACAGTTACACCAAACACTACACTCTACTCGGGTGATCAGAGGTTAGTTTGTATATCGGATTATCGGTGAGACTGCAGTTCACTTATAATCTGGTATATATCTGTATTTCCGGTGATACTGCAGATCACCGGTAATCAGATACTCTCTGCGCCCACCGATCGTTACACATGAATTGCAATAGTAGAGGAGTAATATATGTGGTGGAATGTGGATGTTTGAAACAGTATGTGGGTAGAAGAAAGCGAATGCTATGTGAAAGAATTTCTGAGCATACACAAAATATGAGCAAAGGAAGTGACAAATATCCATTAAGCAAACACTGCAGGGAATGCAAAAGTGGATGTTTGAACTTGATCAAGTTATTGCAATTGAACATGTGCAGCACAACTGGAGAGGTGGAGATTATATTAAAGAAATGTCTCGCAGAGAGTCTTACTGGATCTTTACATTAAATTCCCTTGCTCCAAAGGGGTTAAACCAGGATGTTGAACTTTTTGATTTTAATTAATGTTAATTAATGCTGAATTGAATGGAGGAGGGAGGAGTCACCAGCCCCTAGCAGACAGCATCAGAACAGATCAGTATAGCCAGTCACTATGCTCTGAGGAAGAGAGGCGAATCCTCTCGAAACATGTCAGCGTGATTGGATACAGTGTATGTGACGTCACAATACCATCACTTCTGGACTATGGGGCTGGTTACAGTGTCCGCTGAATACAACATCCGGATCCCGGCATAGAGTGAGAGCTGACGGCCGCAGCTGCTCATTCCCAGGAGTGCAAGTCCGACTCCTCCTTTAACGGACTGTTCAGCTACACTGGATATACCTACCAAGTAACAGGACTCATTAGAAGCTGCCAAAGTCTGATAAAAATCGTTACCACTACTCATAACAGGAGTCGTGAGTATGCAGCCTTATTGCAATGCTGTGTTATGCTTTACATCACTAAGAGAATAATCACTGGCATTGATCCGGAGAATTTAATGTTTTATTGTGGAACTTTTTATTGGAATTTTTTATTGGATCCTTAATCTGCCACTGAAGTGTTTGCTCGCATATTTTTGCATCCTCAAACTGCTGCTCTGAACGATCAGGCTAATTAGCAGGATCCTGCAGGACTTTTCAGTGTGAGAGGTGTGCAAGGTCTCTGCATACCTGCAGATTTGTCTGGATGTGAGTGACAGTGTGGTTGCGATTTTAGTGGAGCTACTAGTGTGTGGTATGATTTTTATTGTTATTTAATTGATGGTATTAAATTGTTTTTGAGTGCGCAGGAGTAATACTGTGTTTTTTGTTTAATTCAAGTGGATTGGGGTACAGATCCATTTTTCTCCTTGCAGCCAACATTTTTGTTAAAGCTCCTTATTGTGGTGCTGCTAGGTGCGCGGCAATCATACATATTCTGCTTTGCTATTAACGTTCAAAGAAAATCCGGATCCGGCCGTGGATCTGGCTGTGATGGCGTCCTGGCGTGGACGCATTTCATATTTGGAACCAATCACACCGGATTTTTTTTTAACAACGGCCGTGGTTGCCGAATTCGTGGAAAAAGACATCCGAGCATCACTGGCCCAGTGCCCCCCTTGTCCTTTTCACAGAAGACATGCCAGGCTTCCAGGATCAAACTACCAATCAGGCACGGGGTGCTGCCCCAGTCCCAGTAGTTTTTTTTTTATATATACATATATATTATTTCTTCCTCAAACATTCCCTATAAAGGAAACCTGAGACCAAAGAGGTTTTAAACTTACCAGGGGCTCACTCCAGCCACGTTGAGGCCGCTCGGTCCCTTACCAGCTCCCTGGGCCGCTCCTCTCTCCCGCGCATGGCTGCTAATACACTAAGGGCCCATTCACACTTAAAAGCACAAAGCGGAGCGCTTAGCACTACCATTTTGCTTGGGTGGTTTTACTGCTATTAGTGCGGTAAGATCACTGTACACTCTCGCGATTCAGATAGATCGCAATCAGTGCTTTTATAAGCACTGTACCGCGATCGCTCCTGAATCGTGGCAAAATGCTGCAGGGAACACGTTTTGCGATTGCCACTAATCACGAAACACCTGCGATCAGCCGTGTGATGATATATGTGGCGATGATGACATGTACGGTAATATGCAGAACATGGTGGCCATTTTTGATTAGTATCTAAGGTAGCCTCCATCTTGTTTGTCTACCTCACATGTGTAGGGCTATGACATAGTTGTCGCCTGGAAATAGTACATTTGCATCTAAAGGTGAACTCTTGTGAATAGTAGGAGCAGAAAATGCTAAATTGGTTTGCTAGCCTCCAGCAAGGAAATGGCTAATTAGGACAATAGCCAGCCATATCTTTACCTTTGGTCTGCTATGAAATACTGTCTCATATGTGTATTTTGCTTTTGAGCGAGTGTCACCTGTAACTTGTAGTAGGGAAGTCTAGAGTGCCTATAACAAGGAAACGGGTAATTCGATTATTAGCCAGCCATTGTCCAGAATTCACACCTGGACTGGCTGCATTGTGCTTTGATGCAGATCAAACCAGGACAGGAGCCAGGAATTTACATATGACAGCCTGCTGGAATGTTAAAGAACTCTAGGCCAGCCAGAAAGCCCTTACTCAGAAGTCTTTTGATGTGTGTGTTAAAATACTAATCTATGGGGAGATGGGAAATGTCTGGAAATTTAATTAAAACTACTCCCCCCCCCCCCTTCCAAACTGGCTGGCAGCCTCAAGGCAAATCTCCCAGCATAAAAGGCAGAGGCAGATACCTAAAATCAGTCCGCTCCTGACGGTAGTTGAGCTAGGTGGACTCCTGATCCAATCTGAACTGTGTCCGTTCACAAAACCCAGTTCAAGGTTCTCCTATCTTGATCCCGTTTATTTTGGTAAAAAATATCCTTGTGTGTATCTTTGTTTCTTATACTTTGTAATTTTTACTTTGTTTTTGTAAATCTTTTGTATATATTACTTTCTGCACTGTTCCACTTTTTTCTGGAACATTAAATATTTATTTAATAAAGTTTGACTTCTGATGTACTAAACCAGCTCATAGCCTAGAGAGAGACTGCAGTGTAATTTGCGTTACAAGTTCAGTGCCTGATTGTGCCTTGCTACTGTGTGATTGTGTTGTGTGTGTTTGGCGTTCCCGTATTTGGCCTAAGCACGAAGCTGACCCAAATACGAAAATGCTGGAGTGCAGACCACTCGACAGCAGAGTGGGAATTATTGAAGTGTCTAGCAGCAGCTAGTGGTGGCAGTGAGAAGTGTTTTTGAGGGGGGACAGCCTTCTGTTAGCTTGAATAAGGCTGCTCCCCTCGTGATCTAATATAACCCCCAGTCCGGAACCGTATCTGCACGCGTGCCGCGGGGCCGGTTCCTGACATTATTGGTGGCAGTATGGTGGGAACGTTTAGTACATTAGTACGCAGTTTAGCTCTCTATTCTGAGTACTAAGGGCTAGAAGCTGTTAGAAGCAACTAGCCTACAGTAGTGTTGATCGAACAGTGCTTGGCACTGTTCGTTATTCCCCGAACATCGGGGTGTTCGTGTGCGGTTCAAGCACATCTGAGCACCGCATGGTATCCTCCCCTCGCTTATTGGCGCCTTTGGAGGCAGCCAATAAGCGGCGACAATGCTTTTTCCACAGCTATGGTCACACAGCCTAGCTGGCTGTGACCATAGCTTTGATTGGCCGAGCGGGTCACGTGGTTCGGGTATATAAATACCCAAACACGCGCTCGCTCCACCATTTGCATGGGGGTTTACCTTCGGGTAGGTAGGAGACAGAGCTAGCAGTTAGGTGCCAGCACTAGCTTGGGGTAGGTAGGAGAGCTAGTGGCTAGGTGCCACCACTGCCAGCAGCAGCCACAGTGCCCCAGCCTCACCACTGCCAGGCATTGGCAGCAGCCACAGTGCCCCTGCCTCACCACTGCCAGCAGGCACTGCCAGCCCACTGCCAGCAGGCACTGCCAGCAGCCAATGTGCCCATTTTTTGGGTTGCCAGGCCAGCCACAGGGCACCAGCCTCACCACTGCCAGCCCACTGCCAGCAGCCACTGTCCCCATTTTCCAGGTGGGAAAAGTTGTGCCCATAAAAAAAAAAACAGTTTATTGAATTTTACAGTTGCTTATTGTTGAGAAGAAAAAGTTCTTTTAAGTGCCAACTGGGAACAGTTGTGCCCATAAAAAAACACAGTTTATTGAATTTTACTGTTGCTTAGCTTTAAAAAAAATGTACTTTCAGTGCCTGCTGGGAACAGTTGTGCCCATAAAAAAACACAGTTTATTGAGTTTTACTGTTGCTGATTGTTGAGAAAAAAAAGAACTTTCAGTGCCAGATGGAAACAGTTGTGCCCCTAAAAAAAAACACAGTTTATTGAATTTACTGTTGCTTAGTGTTTAAAAAAAAAAGTACTTTCAGTGCTAGCTGGGAACAGTTGTGCCCATAAAAAACACAGTTTATTGAATTTTACTGTTGCTTAGTGTTTAAAAAAAAAAGTACTTTCAGTGCTAGCTGGGAACAGTTGTGCCCATAAAATACACAGTTTATTGAATTTTACTGTTGCTTATTGTTGAGAAAAAAAAATTACTTTCAGTGCCAGCTGGAAACTAGAGATGTCGCGAACCTCCGATTTTCGGTTCGCGAACCGGGTTTGCGAACTTCCGTGGAAGGTTCGGTTCGCGGAAAAGTTTGCAAACCGCAATAGACTTCAATGGGGAGGCGAACTTTGAAAAATAGAAAAAATTATGCTGGCCACAAAAGTGATGGAAAAGATGTTTCAAGGGGTCTAACACCTGGACGGGGGCATGGCGGAGTGGGATACATGCCAAAAGTCCCGGGGAAAAATCTGGATGTGACGCAAAGCAGCGTTTTAAGGTCAGAAATCACATTGAATGCCAAATTGCAGGCCTAACGTGCTTTAAAACATCTTGCATGTGTATACATCAATCAGGGAGTGTAATTAGAGTACTGCTTCACACTGACACACCAAACTCACTGTGTAACGCACCGCAAACAGCTCTTTGTGTAGTGACGGCCATGCTGGACTACTGCGCAACATGGTGAGATTGCTCTTCCTCACTCAGTGATGTCAGGTAATGTGTGACTTCCTTCTCAACTTTCCATGGCATTGTTAAAAAGCTTACGTTTTGTTTTTAAATTACATTTTCTACTTGCTGTGTACTTGTTCAGTACCGCTACAATGAGAATCCTGTGGAGGCGGGCAAGTCTGCCATTGTGACCTCGGGTAATGGCCGGGGAATGAGGGGTTTGAATCCGGTGTGGAGCCTGAGCAACGGCTACCACTACACATCCAAGGAGGGCAGCGGGCAGGCATGCACGCCCGCCCGCCCCGAGGTAGTGACCAAAAATAACAATACAGGAGGCGGACTTTCGAGGCCATGCTGTGTATTTGAAATGAATGTACTTTAAATCCTTGAACGAGAACCAGTTATGGCGGGCAAAGATGACACCACATTCCTTTCACGAGAATCATATGGAGGCGGGCAAGTCTGCCATTTGTGACCCCGGGTAATGGCCGGGGAATGAGGGATGGAATCCGGTGTGGAGCCTGAGAAACAGCTACCACTACACATCCAAGGAGGGCAGCAGGCAGGCATGCAAGCCCGCCCTGAGGTAGTGACCAAAAATAACAATACAGGAGGCGGACTTTCGAGGCCCTGCTGTGTATTTGAAATGAATTAACTTTAAATCCTTTAACGGGAATCCGTTATGGGGGGCAAGTCTGCCATTGTCACCGCGGGGAATGAAGGTTGGATTGCGGCCCGAAGTGGGAGCCTGCTGAGACCCATGCTGTAGCTGCCCTGACCGTGCTTTGCAGACCAGGCATCTGTGGTCAGATGGACCCTTGAGCCAGCGGAAGACAAACCAAGTCGAAAGCATTTGCCAAGAATGTTTTACGGAGGGCAAGTTTTTTTGCCCTTTTTTAAAATTGTTTGAAAATGATAGATGGTTGTATTTTTAAATTGTTTGAAAGTTTAGATGGTTGTATTTTTAAATTGTTTGCAAGTTTAGATGGTTGTATTTTTAAATTGTTTAAAAGTGTATCCATGCAAGTGCAAGTTATGCACTGACTGCCAGGTATAATGTGCAGTCACAGATGCAGTGAAACATATGCAGTGACTGCAAACAGCCATTTGTGTATAGAGTTGGGCCGAAGCTCCGATTTTAGGTTCGCGAACCGGGTTCGCGAACTTCCGCGGAAGGTTCGGTTCGCGTTAAAGTTCGCGAACCGCAATAGACTTCAATGGGGATGCGAACTTTGAAAAAAAAAAAAAAATTATGCTGGCCACAAAAGTGATGGAAAAGAGGTTTCAAGGGGTCTAACACCTGGAGGGGGCATGGCGGAGTGGGATACACGCCAAAAGTCCCCGGGAAAAATCTGGATTTGACGCAAAGCAGCGTTTTAAGGGCAGAAATCCTATTGAATGCTAAATGACAGGCCTAAAGTGCTTTAAAACATCTTGCATGTGTATACATCAATCAGGTAGTGTAATTAAGGTACTGCTTCACACTGACACACCAAACTGTTCACTGAACAGAACAGGTATGCAGTGGCGGGTTCACTGAACAGAACAGGTATACAGTGGCGGGTTCACTGAACAGAACAGGTATGCAGTGGCGGGTTCACTGAACAGAACAGGTATGCAGTGGTGGGTTCACAGTACAGGTATGCAGTGGTGGGTTCACAGTACAGGTATGCAGTGGTGGGTTCACAGTACAGGTATGCAGTGGTGGGTTCACAGAACAGGTATGCAGTGGTGGGTTCACAGAACAGGTATGCAGTGGTGGGTTCACAGAACAGGTATGCAGTGGTGGGTTCACAGAACAGGTATGCAGTGGCGGGTTCACTGAACAGGTATGCAGTGGCGGGTTCACAGAACAGGTATGCAGTGGTGGGTTCACAGAACAGGTATGCAGTGGTGGGTTCACAGAACAGGTATGCAGCCAGGGACAAGCTAAGCCTAACTAATCTTTCCCTATGAGAGACAGTCTGCAGCAGCTCGCCCTACTCTCACTAATGCAGGCACACAAGTGACCGTAATTGTCGCCGCTGCCTGCCTTTTAGTATAGGGGAGTGGCTCCAGGGGCTAGTGTAGCCTAATTGGCTACACTGTGCCTGCTGACTGTGATGTAGAGGGTCAAAGTTGACCCTCCATGGTGCATTATGGGGCGAACCGAACTTCCGCAAAGGTTCGCCTGCGGGACGCGAACGCGAACCACGGAAGTTCGCATGGAACCGTTCGCAGGCGAACCGTTCGGCCCAACTCTATTTGTGTAGTGACGGCCGTGCTGGACTGGTGCGCACCATGACGAGAGTGCAGGTGATGGTGGCTTTTCAGCCCATATGCTCGCCCGGCTGATGTAGCTGAATGACAGAACAGTGACTGTACAGCTGATCAAATTTGGTCTGACCACAATGAAGCAACGACCTTATTATCTTTTGTGTGCCACCCCCACCCGAGACACTCAAATAGCCGGCGGTCATTGCTTCATTGTGATGCGCAAGCCCCTTCACCGTGGCAAGGTAATGATCACGAAGGTGGATGGGCACATGTACACGCACCATAAAAATTAGGGTATCGGGCCGCTGCTAGCAGCGGCCTTAAAAATTCAGGAATCCGCCTAGAGTCCTGGACCCTGTTGGTGGTGGCGGAGAAGGCAGTCAAGCAGCCTGCAGGCAGAGATTCTGTGTGTGGGGACTGACTTAGTCTTCGGTCGTGCAGTAGCCCTCCATGATCCATTCCTCATTCATTTTGATAAAGGTCAGGTACTGAACACTGTCGTGACTTAGGCGACTTCTCTTCTCAGTAACTATGCCTCCAGCTGCACTGAAGGTCCTTTCTGACAGGACGCTTGCGGCAGGGCAAGAGAGAAGTTGTATGGCAAATTGGGACAGCTCTAGCCACAGGTCAAGCCTGCGCAACTCAGTAGTCCAAGGGTTCATCGTCGCTTTTCGCAGAGTCTACATCCACACTCAAGGCCAGGTAGTCGGCTACCTGCTGGTCCAGGCGTTGGTGGAGGGTGGATCCGGAAGGACTATGGCGAGGAGTTGGACTAAAGAACGTCCGCATGTCCGACATCACCCTGAGATCGCTGGAGCGTCCTGTTCTTGCCTGCGTGGACTTGGGAGGAGGAGGGTTACTGCCAGTGGTACCTTGATTGCGTTGTGCAGCCACATCACCCTTAAATGAATTGTAAAGCATCATCGACAGCTTGTTCTGAAAGTGCTGCATCCTTTCCGCCTTTTGTTGAGTTGGTAACAGGTCGGCCACTTTGTGCCTGTACCGAGGGTCTAGTAGCGTGGCCACCCAGTACAGGTCATTCAACTTGAGTTTTTTGATACGGGGATCCCTCAACAAGCTGGACAACATGAAAGAGGACATCTGCACAAAGCTGGATGCAGACGTACTCTCCATCTCCTCTTGCTCTTCCTCAGTGACGGGACGCAACTCCTCTTCCTCCCCCAGCCACGAACAATACCACGGGAACGTGGAGCAGCAGAAGCCCCCTGTGATGGCTGCCGCGGTTGTTCTCCTTCCGCCGCCTCTTCCTCCTCCACAGAAACACCTTCCTCATCATCACCATCATCAGAGCCTGACTCCTCTCCTTCCCCACACGACTCCTCTTCTTCCTCCTCCTCCTCCCCCCTCTGTGCTGCCGCCGGTGTTGTGGAAACATCGGGTTCGGGTGTAAATGGATCCCACGACTCCTGCTGCCGTAACTCTTCTTGTTCACGCTCCTCCACAGCTGTATCCACCACTCTACGCACGGCACGCTCCAGGAAGTAGGCGTAGGGGATCAAGTCGCTGACGGTGCCCTCATCGCGACTCACCAGTTTAGTCACCTCCTCAAAGGGCTCCATGACCCTGCATGCATTTTGCATCAGTGTCCAGTTGTTGGGCCACAACATCCCCATCCTCCCAGATTGTGTCCTTGTACTGTAATGATACAGGTACTGGGTGACGGCTGTTTCCTGGTCTAGCAGGCGAGAGAACATCAGCAGGGTGGAATTCCAGCGAGTCGGGCTATCGCAAATCAGGCGTCTCACTGGCAAGTTCATTCTACGCTGAATCTCTGCAAAGCGTGCCATGGCCTTGTAAGAGCACCTGAAATGCCCACACAACTTCCTGGCCTGCTTCAGGACGTCCTCTAAGCCTGGGTACTTGGACACAAATCTTTGCACGACCAGATTAAGCACATGTGCCATGCAGGGTATTTGTGTCAGCTTTCCCAAATTCAACGCAGCAATGAGATTGCTGCCGTTGTCACACACCACGTTGCCGATCTCAAGCTTGTGCGGGGTCAGCCATTGCTCCAACTGTTTGTTAAGAGCAGCCAGGAGAGCTGCTCCAGTGTGACTCTCCGCTTTCAGGCAAGACATGTCTAACACTGCATGACACCGTCGCACCTGGCATGCAGCATAGGCCCTGGGGTGCTGGGGCTGTGTAGCTGGAGAGGAGATGGCGGCACCAGCCAAGGAGGAGGAGGATGACGACAGCGAAGCGGTGATAGCAGGTGGAAAGGAGGTGGCTGGAGGCCTGCCTGCAAGCCGTGGAGGTGTGGCAAGTCGGTCCTCTGCGCAGCCACGTACTCCCTGCTTGCTGCCATCGGTCACCAGGTTGACCCAATGGGCTGTGTATGTAATGTAGTTGCCCTGCCCGTGCTTGGCAGACCAGGCATCCGTGGTCAGGTGGACCCTTGACCCAACGCTGTGTGCCAGAGATGACACCACTTGCCTCTCAACTGCACGGAAGAGTTTGGGTATGGCCTTTTGTGAAAAATAATTGCGGCCTGGTATCTTCCACTGCGGTGTACCAATGGCCACAAACTTACGGAAAGCCTCCGAATCCACCAGCTTGTATGGTAATAGCTGGCGAGCTAATAGTTCCGCCACGCCAGCTGTCAGGCGTCGGGCAAGAGGGTGACTGGCAGACATTTGCTTCTTCCGCTCAAATACTTCCTTCACGGACAGCTGGGTACTGCTGTGGGCAGAGGAGAAGGAACCGCTGAAGGGAAGAGGCGGTGTGGAGGAGGGTGGCTGTGAAGGTGCAAGAGAGAAAGTGGATGAAGACGATGCACCTGAAGGAGGAAGAGGAGAAGGAGGGTGGCTTGTCTTTTGAGGGGTGCTGCTTTTCCTCAGGTGTTCTTGCCATAGCTGTTTGTGCCTTTTCTCCAGGTGCCTTCGTAAGGCACTTGTCCCTACGTAAGAGTTGGCCTTTCCACGGCTCAATTTTTGCTGGCAGAGACAACAGATGGCTTTGCTCCGATCTGAGACACACACGTTAAAAAATTTCCAAACCGCTGAGCCCCCCTGGGGTGATGGCGCTACGTTGGCATCAGCAGCTGACGTTGAACGGCATGTTGGCTGTCTGGCCATAGCTGGCGATACATGGCGCCGGACACTGCCCCCAGCTGTTTCTGAGGACGAGCTCCCTCTGCTTCTATCATGGAGTCGTCTCCTCCTAGTCCTCTCTGACTCCTCCTCTGAACTGTCCCCCTGGTCATCTCCTCTACCGGGAACATATATGGTATCCGTATAATCGTCATCATAATCCTCCTGGCCAGCTGCACTTTCCTCAGACACCTCCTCAACTGCACCAACTTCAGGTGTTTCATCAGCCCCCTCCTCACACGTTACGTCCATACTATCGCCACCTAACTCAGACGTAGTTGCAGTAGTGGCAGTAAATCGGTGATTTCACCACCACCACCAAACAACTCCTGCGAAGTGTCAAATGCAGCGGATGTGGTGCTTGTTGTAGCGCTGGTGGCTGTGGGAGATGAGGTGTTCTGTGTTAAATACTCAATCACCTCCTCACGATTTTGGGAAGTGATGGCACGTGCCTTCTTCTGAGCACTGTATTTTGGAGCAGGTCCGCACGAAATCACAGCAACACCACCTCGCACAGACCTGCCGGTGCCTGGTGGCCTTCCTCTGGGTCTGCCTCTACCTCTGTCTCTACCTGGTTTGTCCATTTTGTCCATCTCGGGGGGATGCTAGGTATATGCAGTGAGCTGGGTTCACTGAACAGTAAAGGTACTAGGATGCAGTGAGGTGGGTTCACTCAACACAACAGGTAGTAGGATGCAGTGAGCTGGGTTCACTGAACAGTAAAGGTACTAGGATGCGGTGAGGAGGGTTCACTCCACACAACAGGTAGTAGGTATATGCAGTGAGCTGGGTTCACTCAACACTACAGGTAGTTATGTGCAGTGATGAGGTGGGTTAAGTAAACACAACAGGTAGTAGTAGGATGCAGTGAGGTGGGTTCACTCAACACAACAGGTAGTAGGTATATGCAGTGAGCCCGGTTCACTCAACACTACAGGTAGTTATGTGCAGTGATGAGGTGGGTTAAGTAAACACAACAGGTAGTAGGTATATGCAGTGAGCTGGGTTCACTCAACACTACAGGTAGTTATGTGCAGTGATGAGGTGGGTTAAGTAAACACAACAGGTAGTAGTAGGATGTAGTGAGCTGGGTTCACTCAACACTACAGGTAGTAGGATGCAGTGAGCTGGGTTCACTGAACAGTAAAGGTACTAGGATGCGGTGAGGAGGGTTCACTCAACACAACAGGTAGTAGGTATATGCAGTGAGCTGGGTTCACTCAACACTACAGGTAGTTATGTGCAGTGATGAGGTGGGTTAAGTAAACACAACAGGTAGTAGTAGGATTCAGTGAGCTGGGTTAAGTAAACACAACAGGTAGTAGTAGGATTCAGAGAGCTGGGTTCACTCAACACAACAGGTAGTAGGTATATGCACTGAGCTGGGTTCACTCAACACTACAGGTAGTTATGTGCAGTGATGAGGTGGGTTAAGTAAACACAACAGGTAGTAGGTATATGCAGTGAGCTGGGTTCACTCAACACTACAGGTAGTTATGTGCAGTGATGAGGTGGGTTAAGTAAACACAACAGGTAGTAGTAGGATGCAGTGAGCTGGGTTCACTCAACACAACAGGTAGTAGGTATATGAAGTGAGCTGGGTTCACTCAACACTACAAGTAGTTATGTGCAGTGATGAGGTGGGTTAAGTAAATACAACAGGTAGTAGTAGGATGCAGTGAGCTGGGTTCACTCAACACAACAGGTGGCAGGTATATGCAGTGAGCTGGGTTCACTCAACACTACAGGTAGTTATGTGCAGTGATGAGGTGGGTTAAGTAAACACAACAACAGGTACTGGGGGTATATGCAGTACTGGGTAGTACAATGTGCAGCTCCCTGTCACACACACAGGCAGTCAGTCACTGAATGTGCTGGGCTGCTGGCAGTGGCACACACACACTATCAATTAGCAAGGCTGTGTATGCAACAAAAAAGTGTCAGTTTGACACACAGTAAAAAAAAAAAAAAAAAAAAAAAAAAGTACAGGATGAGCTCTGACAAAAGCTAGGGTGCTATAAAGCAATAACAATCAGCCAAGGAGCAAACTAAGCAGCCAAGAACCTAACTACTCTGTCCCTAGAAGAACAAGTCTGCAGCAGCTGTCCCTTTCCTCTCACTAGCAGGCACACAAGTGAGTGTAATGGCCGCCTGAGCCTGCCTTATATAAGGGGGGGTGGGGCTCTAGGGCTTACTGTAGCCTGAATGGCTACAATGTGCCTGCTGACTGTGATGCAGAGGGTCAAAGTTGACCCTCATAGTGCATTATGGGGCGAATCAAACTTCCGTAAAAGTTCGCCTGGCGCAGGCAAACGCGAACCACTAATGTTCGCCTAGAACCGTTCGCCGGCGAACCGTTCGCTACACCTCTACTGGAAACAGTTGTGCCCATAAAAAAACACAGTTTATTAAATTTTACAGTTGCTTATTGTTGAGAAAAAAAAGTTATTTTAAGTGTCAGCTGGGAACAGTTGTGTCCATAAAAAACACAGTTTATTGAATTTTACTGTTGCTTAGCGTTTAAAAAAAAAATCTAGTTTCAGCGCCAGCTGGGAACAGTTGTGGCCATAAAAAAATATAGTTTATTGAATTTTACTGTTGCTTATTGTTGAGGAAAAAAAGTACTTTCAAAGCCAGCTGGGAACAGTTGTGCCCATAAAAGAACACAGTTTATTGAATTTTACAGTTGCTTATTGTTGAGGAAAAAAAGTTATTTTAAGTGCCAGCTGGGAACAGTTGTGCCCATAAAAAAACACAGTTTATTGAATTTTACTGTTGCTTAGTGTTTAAAAAAAAACGTACTTTCAATGCCAGCTGGGAACAGTTGTGTCCATAAAAAAACCAAAAAGTTTTTTTTCATTTTTCTTTGTGACAAGTAACGACCACTAAGATGAAATCCATTGAAAGAGGGAGGGGCAGGGGAAGTGGTGTTTCCACTGATGGTTCACGTAGAGGCCGTGTTTGCGCACCAAAGAAAACCCACTCAATACCGCCCATCTTGTACGGGCAAAAAACAACCCTCAATAACCCACAAGGACGGGACCAGGTAGTTGTTGCTGGAAGAACAAAAAGACAAAAGACACCCGGACACCGGGAGCCCGCTCTGGTGTGATATCGTCTTAATGGGTTTCTGGTAAAGAAAATCTAGTAGGTTTATACTCACAAAGGTGGGTTGCTTCAATGAGGCAATCACTCGTGTGTGTGCAGGTGAGGAAATGCCATCCCCACTCAGCCTTTTCCTGGATGGTCTCAGTTGCAGCTCCAAATGAAAATATATTCGATTCGCCTGATTGTGAGGCGTCGAAACCCTACTAAATAGGGTGTATCAGATATATTTAGGAGGTAGGAGGAGCCCAATTTGGAAAATAACAACACAAATTGACTAGTCTGTTAAGAGACTAGAAGAATAATAGTAAGCCAATAGTTAAAATATAGTTTCAGTACTGCCAGGCGCTCCCGGATACGGTTACCGTGCAGGCGGCACACACTTGACCTGAGGAAGCAGTTTACGCCGAGAAACGCGTTGTCACTATGCTGATCACTACCAATAAATGAAACTATATTTTAACTATTGGCTCACTATTATTCTTCTAGTCTCCTAACAGACTAGTCAATTTGTGTTATTTTCCAAATTGGGCGCCTCCTACCTCCTAAATTTATCTGGGACCAGGTAGTTGATTGGTTGACCTCTCAAGCATCCAGCAGCGGGTTAAGCACCAGCTCATCCTTGTCAGGCACGAGGTCCTCTGCCAGTTACAAGGAACCAGGGGGCACAAACGTGACACAACCGGCAGCTACACCATGCACACAACGACCACACACCGAGTCCGACCAATTGTTCCACGACACAATGTGATATTCACAGGAGCTATTCCCCCCCCCCCCCCCCCCCCCAGATGTGCAACCTTGCATCTGTGAAAAGTCAATGGAACAGCCACAAATGTTGTGCCTGGATTCACAAGCAGCGGATGCTGAAAATGCACCAATTACTAAAAGGCAAAGCGAGGACGAAGACACCCAAATCTCGCAATGTGCGCAGGAATTTGAATCGCAGGAGGTCTGCCAAGATGATGAAGAGATGGGATTGAGGTGCGCAGAGGTTGTTCTGAGGAGCTCTAGTCCAGTGCACAAACATGAGATGGAAGAGGAGGTTATGGACGATGAGTTCACAGACCCAACATGGGAAGCAGGCCATCGTTCTCGGGATAGCACTACAGATGAGTCATCTGAAGAACCCACTGCTGCAAGAGTTCGCGTTGTGCCACAAAGTATTCTGGGAACATCGACCACAACAAGCGCACAAGTGAGACGCAAAAGAGGCATGCGCCAAACTCCCCAGCAAAGCAGTAGGTCTTCGAAAGTCTGGTCTTTTTTTGACGACAGCAGGGAGGATGTAACCAAGGTGGTTTGCAAGGTGTGCAGGACCACAATGAGCAGGGGAAAAAATGTCAACAACCTCACCACCAGCAGCATGCACCGGCACATGGAAGCCAAACATCGCAATCTGTGGGCAGACACACAAGGCCAGGGTACCGGCTCGCTTTCAGCTCCTAGCAACACTGTCTCCGTTTTGGACATCAGACCCTCCTTAGCAGCCCAGCCATTACGTGTTGGCCAACCATCAGTACCCGATGTCAGTCGCAGCAGTAGTGCTCTTGTAATCGACGACAAGAACCAACTGCCCTTCAGTGTGCGAGCCTACTGTTCAGTTGTCTGTCCCGGAGATGTTGGAGCACAGGAGAAAACTGCCAGCAAACGACCCCCGGGCCATGGCACTAACAGCCAGCATTGCCAAATTCCTTGCCTGCGAAATGCTGCCATATAGAGTGGTGGAGACAAAGAGCTTCAAATCCATGTCGATGGCCATACCACATTATGTGGTTCCCAGCCGCCACTACTTTGCGCGCTGTGCCGTGCCAGCATTACAGGAGCACGTGGTCGCAAACATCACCCGAAGCCTGAAAAATGCAGTTGCCTGCAAGGTTCACCTCACCATTGACATGTGGATGAGTGCGTTTGGCCAGGGTCGGTACATCTCCCTTAAGGCGCACTGGGTGAACCTTGTGGAGCCTGGGAGCGACACCTCACCCACTATGGCACAGGTTTAGCCAACAGTGCTGCTCATCAGGATACCAGATATCCGAATAGACTCGGATATCCGAACTTTTTAGGCCTATCCGATCGGATCCGGATTCTGGATAGCTGGACGGAAATCCGGATAGCTCTATGCGGATAGTTGGTCGCATAACCCGGATATCCGCGGATACCGATCGGATATCCGAATCCGGGTACTGTAACCATGGACATGATGTCCATGACGTCATTCAGCCAATCAGAGCGCTCCCAGCCTAAGCCCAAGCACCCAATCACAGAGGGGAACCTTGGCCAGTCCCTCCTGTATATAAGGAGGGGGGCATGTTAAGAATCTCGTCCTTGCTTTGTGACTGCCACTGAGATAGTTTGTCCAGTGTGTTTGGCTGAAGCAAGTACATTATCCCAGTGATAACCCAGCGTTTTAACACTAAAACACCTTCTGGTTTTACTGTTTTACTGTGTTGTAGTTAGCTTAGATAGTCTGTGTAATTTGTTAGTGTCAGTCAGTCTTGTCAGTCAGTCTTTCAGCTGCAGCAGCTGCCTGTGCCTGCTACTAGGTCCTGTGTCTTTGTGTGTGCTGTGTCTGTGTGCACACACTCCAGGCTCCTTGCTGCTGGCTGGGCTGCTATTACTACTGCTACTGTGGTTTTATATTGTGTAGTTGCAGACAGTGATAGTACTACAGATTATTGCTGCTGTGCTGCTGCTGAGTGAGCAGTGTCAGTGTGTTGAGTTGTTGTACTCCTGTCTGTCAATCTGCTGATCATTTCCAAGCCCGCCGCCAATAATAAAAGTGCACCAAGTACCCCACACACATCATCTGTGACGTCGACTCATCAGTGACAGTGAGTCTTGTACTATGTCTGGCACTGGCAGTGTGAGACGGGGGAGGGGCAAGGCCAGAAGGAGAGTGAGCAACATTGCGGCCTCTGGCAGCAGTTCTGCCGCATCAGTCATTCCGCCGCTACCCACTGGCAGTCACGCTGCAGAGACGCAGTAGCGTGTTGCGTCAATTTTCAAGAAGGGTCAGCGGCGCAGATTGGAGGAGAAGGACGCCGTGTCTGTGATGCAGCAGATGGCGCATGACGAGGAGCAAGCCAGTGATAGTGAGGCCACCACCACCAGCCCTAGCCCTAGAGAAAATATTCTCAGCAAAATTGGCTTTACAGAAGAGTCTGAGATGCTGACAGTAATTGTTGGGGGGGAGCCCGTCCATGATGTGTCAGCAGAAGAGGAGTTTGAGGCGGGCTCATCATCCCAGCAGTTTTACGAAGGGGAGTTTGATGATGAGGTGAAGGACCCGGACTACCAGCGACCGGAGGGGCATGTCAGCTCTGACTCTGAGGAGGAGGAGTCAGTGTGTATGGCACGCAGGTTGAGCATTGCAGGGATTGGCAGGAGCAGCAGTGGGCATGGAATACGTGACCCGCAGGCTGCTGCTCCATCTGTCAGTGGCACGACTACCACCAGCCGCACCACTCAACCCCAGGCCCCAACCACCACCGGGAGAAAATCCACAGCAGCATCCCGTTCTGAGCCACGTAAGGGAAAACTCCAATCCCCAATATGGCAGTTTTTCCATCTGCCCTCACTGGATAGCAAATTTGTAACGTGCAAATTATGCCATGTGAAGCTGAGCAGAGGGTCTCACCCCTCCAGTTATGGCACCTCCAGCTTCATCAACCATCTGGGCAATAAGCACAAACCTGAGCATCAGGAATTCAAGCTGCTAAAGAAAGCTGGCGCTGGCCCTTGCAGAGGTCAGAGCACTATAACCAGCTTTGCCACTCCTGCTGACACTGAGGCCTGTTCAGGCAGCCAGTCCTCCTCAGTGGTCTCCTCTGTTCCCTCCTCAGCTTCCCGTGCAAGCCTAAAACGCCCCCACCACCAGACCCTGCTGAGTGACTCTTTTGTGGTCAGGGCTCAGCCTCCCGGCAGCCGTCGCATACGCCAGCTGAACGGCTTGCTTACACGGGCCATGTCCTCCCAGCTCCTCCCGTACTCGTTTGTGCAGGAGGGGAGCCGGATGCGTGCGCTCCTGCAGTGCGCAGCGCCGGATTGGCCAATCCCCAGCCGGCACTACTTCGCACGCAAGGCCATCCCAGCACTGCACTGCTTTGTAAAGGTCAACGTGGAGCGTGGGCTGGATCATGCGCTTGGTGCGCGCGTCCATGTGACAATGGACTCATGGAGCAGCCGGTTCGGGACAGGCCGCTATTTGTCCTTCACCGCGCACTGGGTCAGTTTGGTGGAAGGGGGTGAAGAGGAGACAGCAGCATCATCACCCCGGTTGGTGGTGCCACCCCGCAGCAGGGTCAGGGGAAGTGCAGCAGCTTCCAGCTCTGATCCGGTTCCATCCGCCGCCAAACAACCCCGCCTCAGCAGCAGCGTGAAGGCCCACCACTGCCAAGCGCTGCTGCAGATGGTCACGGTGGGCAAGAACAAGCTGACGGCAGACCACGTCTTGGCCAAGCTCCGAGAGCAAGAGAGGAGTTGGCTGACCCCCAGAGGCCTCAGAGTCGGAGAGGTGGTGGCCGACAATGGTGCAAACTTGGTTGCCGCCATCCAGCGGGGAAACCTCACCCACATCCCCTGTCTGGCCCACGTCCTGAACCTAGTGGTGCAGAAATTCCTGCACACCTACCAGGGGATGGACACTCTTTTGGGAGCGGCAAGGAAAACTGTGGGTCATTTTCGCCGCTCGGGTGGTGCCACAGCGACCCTTACAGCCGTGCAGATGGAGCTGAACCTCCCACAGCACCGCCTCATTATAGACGTTCCAACACGCTGGAATTCCACCCTGGCGATGTTGGAACGTCTGGTTGAACAGAGGCGAGCTGTCAACCTGTACCTGGCCAGAGCCACCATGGATGCCAACTTGTTGGGGACCGGCACCAGGGCTGTATTTAGGGTTTGGGCTCCCCTAGGCACCCCAAACCTACGGCGCCCCCCGCCCCCCCCCCCCCCCCCGAGGATGTTGGCCGCGGCAAAAAATGGGCGTGGTCACATAATACAGTGGGCGTGTCCATAACCCAGTGGGTGTGGCCAATTAAAATTTTCTAGTAAGCCAAAGTCGGTGGGGCCATGTTTTCTCCCTGGGTATGAGTAAAGTGACCCTAGAAAAAGCACACACACACACACACACACACACACACACACACACACACACACACACACACACACACACACACACACACCAGTGTTCTCTCACACAAAGTAGTGGTAGGTATTAGATTGTGAGCTCCCCTGAGAAAAGTCAGTAACATGACTGTTCTCTGCAAAGTGCTGCAGAAGATGTCAGTGCTATATAACTACATAATAATATGGTAGGGCATTAGACTATGGTAGGATTAGATTGTAAGATCCTCAGAGGATAGTCAGTGACATGACTACATACTCTGTGAAGTACTGCTGAAGATGGCAGTACAATATAGTACAGTAGTATGGCAGCATGGTGGCGTAGTTCTTAGCGCTCTCGCCTTGCACCGCTGGGTTCCCGGTTTGAATCCCAGCCAGGGCACTATCTGCAAGGAGTTTGTATGTTCTCCCTGTGTCTGTGTGGGTTTCCTTAAGACACTCTGATTTCCTCCCACATCCCAACAACATACGATCAGGGCTGTATTTAGGGTTTGGGCTCCCCTAGGCACCCCAAACCTATGGCGCCCCCCCCCCCTCCGAGGGCGTTGGCGGCACGCGGAGCGCGTGCCGTGGCAAAAAATGGGCGTGGCCACATAATACAGTGGGCGTGTCCATAACATACAGTGGGTGTGACCAATTAAAACTTCCTAGTAAGAGTGCAGCCCAAAGTCAAAGGCCATGTTTTCTCCCCGGGTATGAGTAAAGTGACTAGGGTTGCAACGGTATGAAATTCCACGGTATGATAACCGTTAAAAAAAATACCACAGTATGACGGTATACGGTATTATGCAATTTTTTGGACCAGGGCCCCACCTCCTTCCATTACATTTTGTGCCCCTCCACCCCAGTGTGGGGTGCCCCACTCCCTCGGGAACTGTAAAAAGGCTCACCCTATTCCTGCAAAAGTCCTGATGGCGTGATAGGTGTAGCTAGTAATAGGTGGTCGCAGCAGAGGTAGCTAGGGATAGGTGAAGCCAGGGATAAGTGTGGCCAGAAATAGGTGGCCGCTGTATAGGTAGCCAGGAATAGATGTAGCCAGTAGTTGGTGGCCGCTGTATAGGTAGCCAGGGATAGGTGTGGCCAGAAATAGGTGGCCGCTGTATAGGTAGCCAGGGATAGATGAAGCCAGTAGTAGGTGGCCGCAGTATAGGTAGCCAGGGATAGGTGTAGCCAGTAGTAGGTGGCCGCTGTATAGGTAGCCAGGGATAGATGTAGCCAGTAGTAGGTGGCCATAGTATAGGTAGCCAGGGATAGGTGTAGCCAGTAGTAGGTGGCTGCAGCATAGGTAGCCAGGGATAGGTGTAGCCAGTAGTAGGTGGCTGCAGCATAGGTAGCCAGGGATAGGTGTAGCCAGTAGTAGGTGGCCGCTGTATAGGTAGCCAGGGATAGATGTAGCCAGTAGTAGGTGGCCACAGTATAGGTAGCCAGGGATAGGTGTAGCCAGTAGTAGGTGGCCGCAGTATAGGTAGCCAGGGATAGGTGTAGCCAGTAGTAGGTTGCCGCAGTATAGGTAGCCAGGGATAGGTGTAGCCAGTAGTAGGTGTCCCCAGTTTGACAGTAGGTATATAGGTGTCCCCAGTATAGGTATAGGTAGTAGGTATATAGGTGTCCCCAGTTAGATAGTAGGTAGGTAGGTATATAGGTGTCCCCAGTTTAGGTAGTAGGTATATAGGAGTCCCCAGTTAGATAGTAGGTATATAGGTGTCCCCAGTTAGATAGTAGCTAGGTATATAGGTGTCCCCAGTTAGATAGTAGCTAGGTATATAGGTGTCCCCAGTTAGATAGTAGCTAGGTATATAGGTGTCCCCAGTTAGATAGTAGCTAGGTATATAGGTGTCCCCAGTTAGATAGTAGCTAGGTATATAGGTGTCCCCAGTTAGATAGTAGCTAGGTATATAGGTGTCCCCAGTTAGATAGTAGCTAGGTATATAGGTGTCCCCAGTTAGATAGTAGCTAGGTATATAGGTGTCCCCAGTTAGATAGTAGCTAGGTATATAGCAGTCCACAGTTAGATAGTAGGTATATAGCAGTCCCCAGTTAGATAGTAGGTATATAGGTGTCCCCAGTTAGATAGTAGCTAGGTATATAGGTGTCCCCAGTTAGATAGTAGCTAGGTATATAGGTGTCCCCAGTTAGATAGTAGCTAGGTATATAGGTGTCCCCAGTTAGATAGTAGCTAGGTATATAGGTGTCCCCAGTTAGATAGTAGCTAGGTATATAGGTGTCCCCAGTTAGATAGTAGCTAGGTATATAGGTGTCCCCAGTTAGATAGTAGCTAGGTATATAGGTGTCCCCAGTTAGATAGTAGCTAGGTATATAGGTGTCCCCAGTTAGATAGTAGCTAGGTATATAGGTGTCCCCAGTTAGATAGTAGCTAGGTATATAGCAGTCCACAGTTAGATAGTAGGTATATAGCAGTCCCCAGTTAGATAGTAGGTATATAGGTGTCCCCAGTTAGATAGTAGCTAGGTATATAGGTGTCCCCAGTTAGATAGTAGGTATATAGGTGTCCCCAGTTTAGGTAATAGGTATATAGGTGTCCCCAGTTAGATAGTAGGTAGATAGGTGTCCCCAGTTAGATAGTAGGTATATAGGTGTCCCCAGTTTAGGTAGTAGTATCAGTGCTGCAGCTAGCTAAATCAGCTTACACCAGCAGTGAAAGGGTTACACACTAGAGACAGAGAGATGCTGGACTGTGTGATCAGGGCTGACATGTGACAGGCAGATAAGGCAAATTAAGTTGAGAGGAGGTGTCGTCTTACCATAGAGAGTGCCCGTGATGTTTGTGCAGCCAGTGTCCCTCTCCCCTTGAGCTTGATGAGGCAGGAGGCTGGGATTGAGGGAGAAAACCTGACGCTGCGCAGAAAAGCTGCAGACATCAGGCAAGACAGGGACCCTTGCATTGTCATTTTAGACGAGCTGCCTGCTAAGCTGACTGTCAGGAAATGAATTATGCAGCTTCAGGTCGCACTTCCGACCCTGCCCGCCTGCAGTTCATTGGCCAGTGGTGTGCTCTGTCACACACTCACAGGCTCAGCCCCGCTGAAGAGGAGGTCGGGACTAAACCACTGCCAGGCATGGATGGGGAGGGCAGGTGCCAGCTGCAGCTACCCTGGGCTGGACCAGACTCGCCCCCAACCCCCACCCCCTCCCCCCCTCCCTTAAAAAAAAAATAATAATCCAGAGGTCCACTCCAGAGGACCAGAGGAAAAATTTTAAATACATTAAATAATACACCATATAGGAGGCCGCCCCCCCCTGAGGGGCCGCCCATGGCACCGGCCCACGGGTGCCTCTTAAGAGATACGGCCCTGCATACGATACAGATAAGTTAATTGGCTTCCCCTAAAAATTGGCCCTAGACTACGATACTTACATACACACATGACTATGGTAGGGATTAGATTGTGAGCCCCACTGTGGGACAGTTAGTGACAAGACAATACATACTCTGCACAGCGCTGCGTAATATGTTGGCGCTATATAAATAATTAGTATAAGTACAGTCAGTGGCGGCTCCAGGTTTTTTGGGAGGGGTGCTATGCAGGTGCTGGATTAATTTTTGTGGCTATAAAAAAAATGGGTGTGGCCATGACCGGATGAGGATGGAGCTAACTGTAATTTAACGTGAACCTGAGGTGAGAGTGATAAGGAGGCTGCCATATTTATTTCCTTTTAAACAATACTAGTTGCCTGGCATCCCTGCTGATCTATTTGACTGCAGTAGTGAACTGAATTACACCAGAAACAAGCATGCAGCTAATCTTATCAGTTCTGACAATATTGTAAGAAACCCCCGACCTGCTGCATGCTTGTTCGGGGTCTATGGTTGAAAGAATTAGAGGCAGAGGACCAGCACGGCAGCCAGGCAACTGGTATTGCTTAAAAGGAGATAAATATGGCAGCCTCAATATTATTCTTACCTCGGGTTCGCTTTAAAGGGATACTGTAGGGGCGTCGGGGGAAAATGAGCTGAGCTTACCCAGGGCTTCAAATGGTCCCCTGTAGACATCCTGTGCCCGTGCAGCCGCTCACGGATGCTCCAGCCCCGCCTCCGGTTCACTTCTGGAATTTCAGACTTTAAAGTCTTAAAACCACTGCGCCTCGGTTGCCGTGTACTCGCTACCGCTGATGTCACTAGGAGTGTATTGCGCAGGCCCAGTATGGTCTGCGACTGTGCAGTAAGCTCCTGGTGACATCAGCGGGAGTGAGGACACGGCAACGCAGGCGCAGTGGTTTTCAGACTTTAAAGTCTGAAATTCCAAAAG
This sequence comes from Hyperolius riggenbachi, assembly GCF_040937935.1. Taxonomy (NCBI): domain Eukaryota; kingdom Metazoa; phylum Chordata; class Amphibia; order Anura; family Hyperoliidae; genus Hyperolius; species Hyperolius riggenbachi. The sequence goes on along the minus strand of NC_090653.1, from coordinate 179,577,360 downwards.
TGAACCGGAGGCGGGGCCGGAGCATCGGTGAGTGGCTGCGTGGGCACAGGATGTCTGCGGGGGACCATTAGAAGCCCCGGGTAAGTTCAACTCATTTTCCCCCGACCCCCCCTACAGTATCCCTTTAAAAGTGCAACGCAAAGACAGTGGGCCCAAGTTTAGGTCACCCTTCCCCCAGAAAATTCACATAATTGTGCAGGTTTTCTCAAGAAAATACACGTAATGTGAGCAGATTGCCCAGAACATATATTCAATCGTGGCAGATTTGACCAGAAAATACATGTAATCATGTCGGCAGATTTGACCAGAAAATACATGTAATCATGTCGGCAGATTTGACCAGAACTACGAGCAATCATGTCAGCAGATTTGATCAGAAATACGAGCCATAATGTCAGCAGATTTGATCAGAAATACGTGCTATAATGTCAGCAGATTTGATCAGAAATACGAGCAAAAATGTCAGCAGATTTGATCAGAAATACGTGCTATAATGTCAGCAGATTTGATCAGAACCACGAGCAATAATGTCAGCAGATTTGATCAGAAATACGAGCAATAATGTCAGCAGATTTGATCAGAAATACGAGCAATCATGTCAGCAGATTTGATCAGAACCACGAGCAATAATGTCAGCAGATTTGATCAGAAATACGAGCAATAATGTCAGCAGATTTGATCAGAACTACGAGCTATAATGTCAGCAGATTTGATCAGAAATACGAGCAATAATGTCAGCAGATTTGATCAGAAATACGTGCTATAATGTCAGCAGATTTGATCAGAAATACGAGCAATAATGTCAGCAGATTTGATCAGAAATACGTGCTATAATGTCAGCAGATTTGATCAGAAATACGTGCAATAATGTCAGCAGATTTGATCAGAAATACGTGCAATAATGTCAGCAGATTTGATCAGAAAAACGTGCTATAATGTCAGCAGATTTGATCAGAAATACGTGCAATAATGTCAGAAGATTTGATCAGAAATACGAGCAATAATGTCAGCAGATTTGATCAGAACCACGAGCAATAATGTCAGCAGATTTGATCAGAAATACGAGCAATCATGTCAGCAGATTTGATCAGAACCACGAGCAATAATGTCAGCAGATTTGATCAGAAATACGAGCAATAATGTCAGCAGATTTGATCAGAAATACGTGCAATAATGTCAGCAGATTTGGTCAGAAATACGTGCAATAATGTCAGCAGATTTGATCAGAACTACGAGCAATCATGTCAGCAGATTTGATCAGAAATACGAGCAATAATGTCAGCAGATTTGGTCAGAAATACGTGCAATAATGTCAGCAGATTTGATCAGAAATACGTGCAATAATGTCAGCAGATTTGATCAGAAATACGAGCAATAATGTCAGCAGATTTGATAAGAAATACGTGCAATAATGTCAGCAGATTTGATCAGAAATACGAGCAATAATGTCAGCAGATTTGATAAGAAATACGTGCAATAATGTCAGCAGATTTGATCAGAAATACGTGCAATAATGTCAGCAGATTTGATCAGAACTACGAGCAATAATGTCAGCAGATTTGATCAGAAATACGAGCAATAATGTCAGCAGATTTGATCAGAAATACGAGCAATAATGTCAGCAGATTTGATCAGAAATACGAGCAATAATGTCAGCAGATTTGATCAGAACTACGAGCAATAATGTCAGCAGATTTGATCGGAACAGTCTAACGGGCTGGGCTGAGTGACAAACAAGGCAGTCTGGCAGACAAGATAGAGGAGCCAGGCGCTGGAACGCAGGAGGTGACTGTGACAGGACTGGCAGAGCTTAAGAAGTTTAGGAAGAGAGACTGACAGAGTGGTGAAAGAAAGAGAGCATGCCCAGGGGCGTAGCAATAGGGGGTGCAGAGGTAGCAACCGCATCGGGGCCCTTGGGCCAGAGGGGCCCCGGAGAGCCCTCCCTCAACTACAGTATTAGCTCTCTATTGGTCCTGTGCTCATGATAATCCCTTCTATAGATACTTTGAATAGTGGTAATCATTAACAAGCTGCTCCCCCATCCCCTTCTTGCACCTCTGACACTGTAGTGGCCATTGGTGGGTTTTGGTGCGCCGCATCAATTGTTATGTATAGAGTGCTTGGGGGCCCCATTGTAAAACTTGCATCGGGGCCCACAGCTCCTTAGCTACGCCACTGAGCATGCCTATGGCTAACAGAGCATGAGGCAGGGTGTGTATTACCTCCAGTCCATTGTCCTGGCCTGGCTGCTCTCTGCTCTGATGTTGACACTTTGCTGGGCTGGCTCTTTCATCTCTGACCCTGGCTGCAATACATGCTGGCTGTGGCTGTCTCTCGCTGTCTCTTGTCTCTGTGCTGGGCTGAGTGTCACGCTCCAGTGCTCACTGACACTGTCCTCTGAATGCTCCCACTTGAATTCTCGCGCCAGAGCTGTGACAGTGACAGACAGGGGAGGATGGAATCAAACTTCACTAATGGCTGCACAGGGTGGAAGGAAGATGATTTCCCTGTCTCCAGCAGCAGGGGGAGGGTCCCCGAGGCCGCCGGTGCTCCATCCAGACCAGACCTGGCACAGTGGCACCAGGAAGAAGCTGAGGGAAGGCTGCAGGGGTGCTGTGAGGAATCTGACCTCCCTCTCAACACTCGGAGTGCTGCGCGAGGGAAACTCTGCATGCCGCCTGGTCTAGTGACGTCACTAACTAGACCACACCAGCGGCATGCAGAGTTTAGGATCAAGTCCCGGCCGGCCACTACCACTCTGCTGGAGGGCAGAGGGGGAGCAAGTTCACATGCATGTGCGTGTGTGTGTGTGTGCTCTCCGACACCCCCCCCCCCCCCCTTCCACCAAAAAAATATATATATATATTTTTTTTTAATAAAAAAAATTAAAAGTAAAAAAAAAAAAATGTAAAAATTATAAATGAACTTTAGGTGGCCGCCCCCCCCCCCCCCGAGGACCCGCCCATGGCACCGGCCCACGGGTGCCTCTTAATAGATACGTCCATGACCGGCACCACCCACCTCCCAGACATCATCCGCCCTGCTGAGTGGGGAAAAATGCAGCTGGTGTGCTTTGTGCTGGCACCCTTCCTGGAGGCCACCAACATGGTCAGCCGGGACCATGCGTCGCTGTGTGAGTGGTTGACCATTGTGTGCATGCTGGACAAGGCCCTCGATGCTCTGCTGGAAGTGGGAGAGGAAGCCTTGATCCAGCAGCAGGAGCACACTTCACAGTCCACCTCTGTGCAGCAGGAGGAGGATTCGGAGGAGTTGGAGGAGGACTTGGAGGAGTTGGAGGTCCCTGACCTTGAAGAGGAGGGGGCACAGCGGAGTGCAGCTGCAGTAGTGCGGGGGTGGAGAGAGCAAGATGAGGCTCCGGAATCAGAGGAGGACAACAGCACTGTCAGCGGTGCAGAAGATGATAGGTCAGCAGAGATGGCAGCCCTCTTCCCCATGGCAGTGCACATGCTGCAGTGCCTGCGCAAAGACCCAAGGGTGAAGGAGATGAGTGCTCGGGAGGACATCTGGATCACCCTGATGCTGGACCCACGGCTGAAGGGGAAGCTGGCTCAGTTCCTGCCTGTAGGAGGAGACCCTGTGCGCCGAATCAGGGACTTGCAGCGGATTCTGGTTCGGCGCTTGGAGGAAGCCTTCCCCCGGACTCCCACCCCCCCTGCTGTCTCAGTCCAGCCAGCACAGCAGCAGGTGCCTGCATCCAGCATCAGCAGGCGCCCAACAAACCTGCTGTCTCTGACAAAGGCGCTCTATGCCACACCAGTACCGCTGCCTACAGAGGAGGTGCCTGCAGCAGCATCCGGCTCTCAAAGCCAGAACCAGCACCTGACCCAGATGGTGGCCGACTATATGGGGTCCTATAGCGGGCTTGACACCGACACCCCTGTGGACCCCTTGGAGTACTGGGTGAAGCACCTGGATATCTGGGGCGAGCTGGCGCAATACGCCCTGGAAGTGCTGTCCTGCCCGCCTTCCAGCGTTATGTCGGAAAGGTGCTTCAGTGCGGCCGGTGGCGTGGTCACTGAGAAGCGCTCTTGTCTGTCAGGCCAGTCTGTGGACAGACTGACTTTTTTAAAGATGAACGAGGCTTGGGCAATTGGTGAGTTCCTGGCCCCTGTTGTTGGCAAGAGGGGGAAATTAAGTGGCTGAGTGGTTATCACTATGCCTGCTTAACCACCCTTTACCACCACAACCTCCTGACTCCATCTTCATGAAGCCAGGTTCTTATTTTTTGAACTGTGCCGTGGTACCTGCCATGGTCAACTATGTAAACACAATAGCTGTGTAATTTTTTGGAGGTGTCTGTGCTGTGCGAGTTGTGGGGAGGCCCCAACTGCGTCAGTACGACCGCTTCCTGGAACCTCTCCTAATTTTTTACTGTGCCGTGGTACCTACAACAGTGCCATGGTCAAATATGTAAACACAATAGCTGTGTAATTTTTTTGGAGGTGTCTGTGCTGTCCGAGTTGTGGGGCCCCAACTGTGGCAGTACGACCGACCGCTTCCTGGAACCTCTCCTAATTTTTTACTGTGCCGTGGTACCTACAACAGTGCCATGGTCAACTATGTAAACACAATAGCTGTGTAATTTTTTTTGGAGGTGTCTGCTGTCCGAGTTGTGGGGAGGCCCCAACTGCGTCAGTACGACTGCTTCCTGATACCACTCTGATGTTGATTGACAGCCATTTTTTTGGGGGGGGGGGGATTTTAAGTCCACTCCCCACATCATCAGTGTTTCCATTTTCAAAATTATGATGCTACATGCCTCATATACCCTAAAAAACCTTTTTAAAGCAATTTAAAGGCCACTTCCGGGATTAAACACGGATATCCGAATCCGATCGGATACTAGGGTCGGATATCCGAATTGGATTCGGATCGGAAAATTTTGAATTCGGATATCCGACCCGGATCGGATAGCGGGGTATCCGGATCCGAATTTTGAAAAGGGGTATCCGAGCAGCACTGTTAGCCAACACCTCAAATAGCCGGACCTGCGTCCCTACGAGTTGATGACAGCACCTACCTCTTTGGCTCCTTCTCCTCCACCGCCTCTCCAAACTCTACCTCATCCAGCAGCGCTAACTCAGCAATAGGTGCGTGGAAGCGGTGCAGCACAGCTGTTGCCATGCGTCAGCAGGCCTTATTAAAGCTGATCTGCCTTGGAGATAAGCAGCACACAGGTGCTGAAATTTGGAAGGGAATACAGGAACAGACCCAGTTGTGGCAGGCACCGCTGGACCTGGAACAAGGCCTGGTTGTGTGTGAAAATGGGAGCAATCTCATTAGCGCGTTACAGTTGGCAAAGCTGAGACACATCCCTTGCCTGGCCCACGTTCTGAACCTAGTGGTTCAGTGGTTCCTGAGGACATACCCAGACGTGGCGGATCTTCTGCAGAATGTACGACGAGTGGCAAAGCATTTTCGCAAATCCAGTACCGCTTTGGCCGAACTTACCAAGTTGCAGCAGCAATTCAGTCTACCCAACCATCGCTTGGTGTGTGATGTGCCCACGCACTGGAATTCGACGCTGCACATGTTAGCACACCTTTGCGATCAGAAGAGTGCAGTAGTCCAGTACCTGATGGAGCAGTACTGAGGCACTCAGCTGCCAAACTTTTGTGGTTCAGAATGGGCCACCATGTTGGACCTCTGCGAAGTCCTCCAAAATTTTGAGCAATCCACGTTGCTTGTGAGCGGTGATAACTCATTAGTCAGCATTACAATACCACTGCTGTGTTTACTGAAGAAATCAATGTTGAAGATCAAGGAAGACGCAATCAGGATGGAAGAGGAGGAATTCAGAGAGGACACCGCACAGCGTGATATTATCCACATCAAGCAATCTGCCTCAGAAACTGCTGGTCCCTTGTATGATGAAGAGGACAAGGAACAGCTGGAGTTGGAGCAGGACATGGATGCCTCCACTGCTGAGGGACATGGCCGTGGACGTTTGAATTCCACAATTCAGCGGGAATGGGCAGGAGAATACGAGGAAGAAGGTGGGCATGATGCTGGTGAAGGGGCATCACAAGCAAGCACAGAACATGATGATGATGACGAGCAACCTGTTGGGACTCTGGCACACATGGCTCAGTTCATGTTAGGCTGCATTGAACGCGACCCGCGCATTGTCGAATTCTGGTGGACGTGGAGTACTGGGTTTATACCCTTCTAGATCCACGGTACAAAGAACATTTTCCAACATTGATTGAAGAAAGTGTCAGACAGGTAAAAATGCAAGAGTACCAGAAGGCCCTCGTGGAGGAATTGGTGAGGAGATTTGCATCCTCCTCCAGCCACGCCGACAGACTGATTTCCGCTAACCCAGGACTAGGAGGGGTGCAAAGGACAACACAAGCTGCAGCTAGTGCCCACAAGAGAATGGTTTCGGCAGTGTCCAAGGTGTGGCAAAGTTTTCTGGCAACCAGGCAGCAGCCCACAGAACAGCATTCGCGCAGTTCCACCATCAACACCGCTCGCCTGCAGAGGATGGTCGAGGGCTACATGTCAGATGGCATAGCCATGTTCAACGATCCATCAGTCCCCTTTAATTATTGGGTCTCTACGCTAGACACCTGGCACGAACTGGCACTGCAGGCAATAGAGGTGCTGGCTTGCCCTGCCGCCAGCGTTATGTCCGAACGTTGTTTCAGTGCTGCCGGAGGCATCGTTACAGATAGGCGTATTCGCCTCTCCACAGCAAATGCATACCGTCTGACACAAATAAAAATGAATAAATGGTGGATTGGAACCGACTTTGCAACACCCCCGACCAAGCAGCACCATGAACATCTGTGCTGGGTTAGCGTTGCCGGTCCCAGATAGGAATAGGACTGCTTTTCAGGAATATCTCCTTTGTATAATATTTATCAATGCATGGCGGCAAAATGCATTGGTTTAAAGTGAACCTGAGGTGAGAATGAGATGGAGGTTGCCATATTTATTTTCTTTTAAACTATACCAGTTACCTGGCAGCCATAATGATCTATTTGGACGCAGTGGTGTGTGAATTTACCAGAAAAAAGTATGCAGGTAATCTTGCCAGGTCGGACATTATTGTCAGAAACACCTGATCTGCTGCATGCTTGTTCAGGGTCTATGCCTGAACGTATTAGAGGCAGAGGATCTGCAGGACAACCAGGCAACTGGTGTTGCATAAAAGGAAATAAATATGGCAGCCTCCATGTCACTCTCACCTCGGGTTGACTTTAGGCCTGCATTTTGTCCTCATGCAAGGCCTGGGTTGTGTCACAAAGAGTGGCCTTGCTCTCCTGTACTTCCTCTTCCATCCTGTGTGTTGGGTTAGCGTTGCCGGTCCCAATGGTAGGACTGCTTTTCAGGATTATCTCATTTCTATTATATTTATCAATGCATGGCGAGTTGGCGACAAAATGCATTGCTTTAAAGAGAACCTGAGGTGGGGTACTGACAATGATATCCGCATACAGAGGCTGGGTCTGCCTATACTGCACAGCCTCTGTTGCTATACAGATCCCCCCTAAGCACCCCCCTGCGCTCTGCTATCCCCCATAAATCACAGCCGTGCTGCCGACACGCAGCGTGTCACAGCGAGCTTTGTTTACCTCTGTATTGTCAGTTTCGGCGCTCCCCCCGCCTCCTGCATAGCTACGGTCCCCACCCACGTCCCTTCCCTCCCCGCTGATTGGAGGGAATGGACGCTGGAGGGGACAGGAGCTATGCAGGAGGCGGGGGGAGCGTTGAGACTGACAATACAGAGGTAAACACATTTATGGGTGATCGCAGAGCACAGGGGGCGCTTAGGGGGGATCTGGATAGCAACAGAGTCTGGGCTGTATAGGCAGATCCAGCCTCTGTATGTGGATTTCATTGTCAGAACCCCGCCTCGGGTTCACTTTAAGCCTGTATTTTGTTCTCATGCAAGGCCTGGGTTGAGTCACTAGAGTTGGGCTGAACGGTTCGCCTGCGAACGGTTCCATGCGAACTTCCGTGGTTCGCGTTCGCGTCCCGCAGGCGAACGTTTGCGGAAGTTCAGTTCGCCCCATAATGCACCATGGAGGGTCAACTTTGACCCTCTACATCACAGTCAGCAGGCCCAGTGTAGCCAATTAGGCTACACTAGCCCCTGGAGCCCCACCCCCCTTATATAAGGCAGGCAGCGGTGGCCATTACGGTCACTCGTGTGCCTGCATTAGTGAGAGTAGGGCGAGCTGCTGCAGACTGTCTCTCATAGGGAAAGATTAGTTAGGCTTAGCTTGTTCCTGGCTGCATACCTGTTCTGTGAACCCACCACTGCATACATGTACTGTGAACCCACCACTGCATACCTGTTCATTGAACCCACCACTGCATACCTGTTCAGTGAACCCGCCACTGCATACCTGTTCTGTGAACCCACCACTGCATACCTGTTGTGTTCAGTGAACCCGCCACTGCATACCTGTTCTGTTCAGTGAACCCGCCACTGCATACCTGTTGTGTTCAGTGAACCCGCCACTGCATACCTGTTCTGTGAACCCACCACTGCATACCTGTACTGTGAACCCACCACTGCATACCTGTTCAGTGAAACCACCACTGCATACCTGTTGTGTTCAGTGAACCCGCCACTGCATACCTGTTGTGTTCAGTAGACCCGCCACTGTATACCGGTTCAGTGAACCCGCCACTGCATACCTGTTGTGGTCAGTGAACCCGCCACTGCATACCTGTTCTGTGAACCCGCTACTGTATACCTGTTCTGTTCAGTGAACCCGCCACTGTATACCTGTTCAGTGAACCCGCCACTGCATACCTGTTCAGTGAACCCGCCACTGCATACCTGTTGTGTTCAGTGAACCCGCCACTGCATACCTGTTCTGTTCAGTGAACCCACCACATCAGTGCGCATACCTGTGCAGTTAAGTGAACCCACCTACCTACGTGAGTGCACGCAGTGTGATATACCACTCCGTGCATACCCGATATGGACAAAACAGGTAGAGGAAGAGGTAGTGCCAGAGCCAGAGGAAGGCCATCCGGCAGGTCTGCGCGAGGTCGTGTAAATGAAATTTCGTGTGGACCTGGCCCACAGTACAGTGCTCGGAAGAAGGCACGTCCCATCATATCCCAAGATTGTCAGGACATGGTTGAGTATTTAGCGACACAGAACACGTCATCTTGCTCAGCCACCAGCGCTACTACTAGCACCACTTCCGCTGCATTTGACACTTCGCAAGAATTATTTAGTGTTGAAATCACTGATGCACAGCCATTGTTGTTACAGCCAGATGAATTTTCACCAGCTCATATGTCTGAGTTACGCGGCAACACTATGGATGTAACCAGTGGCGGACACAGCCAGCAGTGGGCCCCTGTGCAAAATTGTAATTGTGGGCCCCCTATGACCTGCGGCGCACGTAGCAAAAAATGGGCAAAAAAATGGGCGTGGCAATGACCGGATGAGGGCGGAGCTAACTAACTTAAAGCGCACCCGGGGTGAGGGTTTATTTCCTATTAAACAATACTAGTTGCCTGGCGGCCCTGCTGATCTATTTGGCTGCAGTAATAAACTGAATTACACCAGCAACAAGCATGCAGCTAATCTTCTCAGTTCTGACAATATTGTCAGAAACCCCTGACCTGCTGCATGCTTGTTCAGGGTCTATGGTTGAAAGAATAAGAGGCAGAGGACCAGCACGGCAGCCAGGCAACTGGTATTGCTTAAAAGGAGAGAAATATGGCAGCCTCAAGATTATTCTCACCTCAGGTTCCCTTGAAAAATGCAACGCAAAGACAGTGGGCCCAAGTTTTGGTGACCCTTTCCCCAGAAAATTCACATAATTGTGCAGGTTTTCTCAAGAAAATCCACATATATGCCAAGAAAATACGTGCAATCATGTTGGCAGATATGCCCAGAAAATACGTGCAAACAAGACGGCAGATATGCCCAGAAAATACATGCAAACAAGTCGGCAGATATGCCCAGAAAATACGTGCAATCATGTCGGCAGATATGCCCAGAAAATACATGCAATCATGTCGGCAGATTTGCGAAGAAAATACATGCAATCATGTGGCAGACCTGCCCAGAACATACACCTGCTAATATAAATAAAACAAAAACATTTACTCACCTGCAGCAGCAGACCTCCTGTCCCAGCCTCCATCCGGCGCGCAGCTCCCATGGGTGGTTGGGTGGATAGGTAGCCTAGTGAGTGGGTGGGTGGGTAGGTAGCCTGGTGGGTGGGTGGGTAGGTAGCCTGGTGGGTAGGTAGCCTGGTGGGTGGGTGGGTAGGTAGCCTGGTGGGTGGGTAACTAGCCCGGTAGGTAGGTAGGTAGCCCGGTGGGTGGGTAGGTAGGTAGCCTGGTGGGTGGGTGGGTAGGTAGGTAGCCTGGTGGGTGGGTTGGTAACTAGCCCGGTAGGTAGCCGGGTGGGTGGTTAGGTAGGTAGCCTGGTGGGTAGGTAGGTAGCCTGGTGGGTAGGTTGGTAACTAGCCCGGTAGGTAGCCGGGTGGGTGGTTAGGTAGGTAGCCGGGTGGGTGGTTAGGTAGGTAGCCGGGTGGGTAGGTAGCCGGGTGGGTAGGTAGCCGGGTGGGTAGGTAGCCGGGTGGGTAGGTAGCCGGGTGGGTGGTTAGGTAGTTGGGTGGGTGGTTAGGTAGGAAGCCTGGTGGGTGGGTAGGTAGCCGGGTGGGTAGGTAGCCGGGTGGGTGGTTAGGTAGTTGGGTGGGTGGTTAGGTAGGAAGCCTGGTGGGTGGGTAGGTAGCCGGGTGGGTAAGTAGGTAGGAAGCCTGGTGGGTGGTTAGGTAGTCGGGTGGGTAGGTAGGAAGCCTGGTGGGTGGGTAGGTAGGTAGCCGGGTGGGTAGGTGGTTAGGTAGCCGGGTGGGTAGCTATCCGGGTGGGGGGCCCGACTCCTATCCTCCCTCCCTCCCCTCGGGGGGCCCCCTCCCGATATGCGCGGCGGGAGAGCGACCGGCAAATGCAGGAAGTCTTCAGGGCTCTCCAGGCATCCGCTAGAGGCCCAGCCGCTTAGTCTCCAATATGTCTCCAACTGGAGACATATTGGAGACTAAGCGGCTGGGCCTCTAGCGGATGCCTGGAGAGCCCTGAAGACTTCCTGCATTTGCCGCTCGCTCGCTCGCTCTCCCGCCGCGCATATCGGGAGGGGGGCCCCCCGAGGTGAGGGAGGGAGGATAAGAGTCGGGGGGCCCCCCAGGGGAATAAAATAAAAAAAAAATACTTAATGGGCCCCTGAAGAAAACGGAACTTCAGGGGCCCTCGTGCGGCGGCACGGCCTGCACGGCCGTATGTCCGCCACTGGATGTAACGTGTAAGGAGGATGAAGGACCTACTGATGGTGCATGTTTGGATTTTTCTGAGGCAAGCGAAGCTGGGCAGGATGATTACGATGATGACGATGATGACAGGGATCCTCTGTATGTTCCCAATAGAGGAGATGAAGAGGGGGACAGTTCAGAGGGGGAGTCAGAGAGTAGTAGGAGGAGAGAAGTTGCTGAAAGAAGCTGGGGCAGCTCTTCGTCACAAACAGCTGGTGGCAGTGTCCGGCACCATGTATCGCCACCTATGTACAGCCAGCCAACTTGCCCTTCAGCATCAGCTGCTGAGGTCCCCATAGTGCCCACATCCCAGGGTGGCTCAGCGGTGTGGAAATTTTTTAATGTGTGTGCCTCAGATCGGACCAAAGCCATCTGTTCGCTCTGCCAACAAAAATTGAGCCGTGGAAAGGCCAACACTCACGTAGGGACAAGTGCCTTAGGAAGGCACCTGGAGAAAAGGCACAAACAGCAATGGGATGGCCACCTGAGCAAAAGCAGCAGCAGCACACAAAAGAAAAGTCACCCTCCTTCTCCTCTTCCTCCTTCAGGTGCATCATCTGCTTCTGCCGCTTTCTCCCTTCCACCTTCACAGGCACCCTCCTCCACTCCGCCTCTGCCCTTGAGCGTTTCCTGCTCCTCTGCCCACAGCAGCAGTCAGGTGTCCGTGAAGGAAATGTTTGAGCGGAAGAAGCCAATTTCGGCCAGTCACCCCCTTGCCCGGCGTCTGACAGCTGGCGTGGCGGAACTGTTAGCTCACCAGCTGTTACCATACCGGCTGGTGGACTCTGAGGCCTTCCGTAAATTTGTGGCCATCGGAAAACCGCAGTGGAAGATGCCAGGCCGCACTTATTTTTCGAGAAAGGCCATACCTCAACTGCACCGTGAAGTTGAGAGGCAAGTGGTGTCATCTTTTGCGAAGAGCGTTGGGTCAAGGGTCCACCTGACCACGGATGCCTGGTCTGCCAAGCACGGGCAGGGCCGCTACTTTACGTACACAGCCCATTGGGTTAACCTGGTGGTGAACGATGGCAAGCAGGGCGCAGTGGACCAAATTGTGACACCTCCACGGCTTGCAGGCAGGCCTCCTGCCACCTCCTCTCCTCCTGCTACATGCTCTTCGCTGTCCTCCTCCTCCTTGGCTGAGTGGCAGTTCTCCTCTCCAGCTACACAGCCCCAGCTCCGCAGGGCCTATGCTGCATGCCAGGTACGACGGTGTCACGCCATCTTAGACATGTCTTGTCTCAAAGCGGAGAGTCACACTGGAGCAGCTCTCCTGGCTGCTCTTAAGAAACAGGTGGATGAGTGGCTGACCCCGCACCACCTGGAGATAGGCAACGTGGTGTGCGACAACGGCAGCAATCTGCTTGCCGCTTTGCATATGGGGAAGCTGACACACATACCCTGCATGGCACATGTCATGAATCTAGTTGTTCAAAGATTTGTGGCAAAGTACCCTGGCTTAGCGGATGTCCTGAAGCAGGCCAGGAAGTTCTGTGGGCATTTGAGGCGGTCTTACACAGCCATGGCACGCTTTGCGGAAATTCCGTGGAAAAACAACATGCCGGTGAGACGCCTGATTTGCGATAGCGCGACTCGCTGGAATTCGACCCTGCTCATGTTCTCCCGCCTGCTAGAACAGAAGAAAGCCGTCACCCAGTACCTCTACAACTACAGTAGAATGAAACAGTCTGGGAAGATGGGGATGTTCTGGCCCGACAACTGGACACTGATGAAAAATGCATGCAGGCTCATGCGGCCGTTTGAGGAGGTGACCAACCTGGTGAGCCGCAGCGAGGGCACCATCAGCGACTTAATTCCCTACGCTTACTTCTTGGAGCGTGCTGTGCGTAGAGTGGCGGATGAAGCTGCGAATGAGCGTGACCAGGAACCGTTACGGCAGGAACAGGCATGGGACCAATTTTCATCAGACCCAGCTGTTTCCTCAACACCTGCGACAGAGGGGAGAGGAGGAGGAAGAAGAGAAGTCGTGTGCAGAAGACGAGTCAGACTCAGAGGATGATGAGCAAGGTGTTTCTTTGGGGGAGGAGGAGGAGGAGGGGACGGCGGCAGGAGAACAACCGCAGCAGGCGTCGCAGGGGGCTTGTGCTGCTCAACCTTCCCGTGGTATTGTTCGCGGCTGGGGGGAGGAGGTTGACTTACGTGACGTCACTGAGGAAGAGCAAGAGGAGATGGAGGGTACTGGATCCGACTTTGTGCAGATGTCGTCTTTTATGCTGTCCTGCCTGTTGAGGGACCCCCGTATAAAAAAACCTCAAGGGGAATGAGCTGTACTGGGTGGCCACACTACTAGACCCTCGGTACAGGCACAAAGTGGCGGACCTGTTACCAACTCACCTGAAGGTGGAAAGGATGCAGCACATGCAGAACCAGCTGTCAACTATGCTTTACAATGCCTTTAAGGGTGATGTGACAGCACAACGCCAGCAAGGTACCACTGCCACTAATCCTCCTCCCGTGTCCACGCAGTCAAAGACAGGACGCTCCAGCGATCTCATGGTGATGTCGGACATGCGGACGTTCTTTAGTCCAACGCCTCGCCGTAGCCCTTCCGGATCCACCCTCCACCAACGCCTGGAACGGCAGGTAGCCGAATACCTGGCCTTAAGTGTGGATGTAGACACTGCTGTGAACAGCGATGAGGAACCCTTGAACTACTGGGTGAGCAGGCTTGACCTGTGGCCAGAGCTGTCCCAATTTGCCATCCAACTTCTCTCCTGCCCTGCCGCAAGCGTCCTGTCAGAAAGGACCTTCAGCGCAGCTGGAGGCATTGTCACTGAGAAGAGAAGTCGCCTAAGTCACAAAAGTGTTAAGTACCTCACCTTTATCAAAATGAATGAGGCATGGATCCCGGAGGGCTGCTGCACGCCCCAAGACTAAGTCAGTCCCCGCACACACAGCATCTCTGCCTGCACGCCGTGTGACTGGCTGCCTGGCCTGCCCCAAGAAGACTAAGTCTCTCCCAGTCCCTCCACACAGCATGTCTGCCTGCAGGCCGCTTGACTACCTTCTCCGCCACCACCAACAGGGTCCGGGACTCCAGGCGGATTGCTGAATTTTTTAGGCCGCTGCTAGCAGCGGCCGCTGTAATAATTTTTCTGGTGCGTGTACATGACTGCCTAATTTTTCTGGCTGCACTGCGGGCAGCTGCAACAACAAAAGAAAAGGCATGTACATGCGCCCATTCCCCTTCGTGATCATTACCTTGCCGTGGTGAAGGGGCTTGCGTATCACAATGAAGCAATGACCGGCGCCTAGATGAGTGTCTCGGGGGGCACACAAAAGATAATAAGGTCGTTGCTTCATTGTGGTCAGACCAAATTTGATCAGCTGGACAGTCACTGTTCTGTCATTCAGCTACATCAGCCAGGCGACCATATGGGCTGTAAAGCCACCAAAGCCTGCACTCTCGCCATGGTGCGCACCAGTCCAGCACGGCCGACAGCCGTCACTACACAAACAGCTGTTTGCAGAGCGTTACACGGTGAGTTTGGTGTGTCAGTGTGAAGCAGTACCTTAATTACACTACCTGATTGATGTATACACATGCAAGATGTTTTAAAGCACTTTAGGCCTGTCATTTAGCATTCAATGTGATTTCTGCCCTTAAAACGCTGCTTTGCGTCAAATCCAGATTTTTCCCGGGGACTTTTGGCGTGTATCCCACTCCGCCATGCCCCCCTCCAGGTGTTAGACCCCTTGAAACATCTTTTCCATCACTTTTGTGGCCAGCAGAATTTTTTTTTTCCAAAGTTCGCCTACCCATTGAAGTCTATTGCGGTTCGCGAACTTTTCCGCGAACCGAAAGTTCCGCGGAAGTTTGCGAACCTAAAATCGGAGGTTCGGCCCAACTCTATGTGTCACAAAGCATGGCCTTGCTTTCCTGTACCTCCTCTTGCATCCTGTGTGCTGGGTTAGTGTTGCCGGTCCCATTGGTAGGACTGCTTTTCAGGAATATCTAATTTCTATTATACTTATCAATGCATGGCGACAAAATGCATTGCTTTAAGCCGGCATTTTGTCCTCATGCAAGGCCTGGGTTGTGTCACAAAGCGTGGCCTTGCTCTCCTGTACCTCTTCTTCCATCCTGTGTGCTGGGTTAGCGTTGCCGGTCCCATTGGTACTAGTCTAGGACAGCTTTTCAGGATCTCATTTGTATAAAATGTATAAATGCATGGCGATAAACTGCATTGGCCTTAAGCGTGCAGTTTTTCCCCATACACGTATGCCTTTTTTTGGGAGCTTTATTTGTTTTATTGGCAGTCAAGTATAATTGGCGCACTGCTCTGCAAACATGAGTCCCTGCTTTTATTCTGAGCCTAAGATCTATGTGTAAAATGCCCCCCCCCCACTATTTCCAACCCATTTTGCAGAAGTTTCCCTCATTTTGCAAGTTTTTTCAGGCCTGCAAAGCAGGCATGCTCGGGTCCCCATTGACTTCAAATAGGCTCGGTGTTTGGCCGAATATCCCGAACATGTTCGGCCGAGCCGAGCCCGAATATCTGGGTGTTCGATCAACACTAGCCTACAAAAGTCTACACATTGCAGAATCTATATACTTTTTTTTTCTTCACAAGGATACACACTTGGCATTTTGCTTCCCCTTCACCGTTTTTATTTTTATTTGGCAATACGATTGCTCAAAAAGCAACCAGCTACGAGAAACAAAATCGAAATGACTTACTCAACCTGTGTGAGCACAGAGGCATCGAGATGGTGAGAGGCCCGACTAAGGAGCAGTTAGTTTGTGCCCTCCAGGAGTATGATGAGGCAGAGCAAGCCGTGCTCCAACGCCAGCAGATGCAGCTCACGACACATCAGAGGATGAATCGCTCCCGCTACAGGATGCGAGTGGAGATTATGTCCTGGATGATCCACCTAACATGGAAATGGTATCTCTGGAAGCTGATCTACAGCTACTAGGCTCGGCTGATCCCGAACTGCACCTAAAGCTGATTCTACTGCATCAACAGCAGAGAAGGAACGAGCTGAGCGGCGACACCAGGCCGAGACGGAAAGTGCTGAGCGTCAACATCAGGCCAAGAGGGAAAGTGCTGAGCGTCGACACCAGCTGGAGCTGGCTAAACTTCAGCAGCAGAACCGGTCTGCTGGACCCGCAGAACGCGAAGGTGAGCGAGTCCTCAGAATCCCCCTGGATAAGTTCCCCGCTATGGACAAGGACTCTGACATAGACACTTTCTTACAGGGGTTTGAAAGGACTTGTCGTCAGTATGGGGTGCCCAGAGAGCAGTGGGCAAGATACCTCACACCAGGGCTGAGAGGCAAGGCCCTGGAGGCGTTTGTGAATCTTCCTCAGGAGAAAGAAGCGGACTTTGAGGCAATTAAGCAAGCCATCATTTAGTGATACCACCTCACGCCAGAGGTGAATCGCAAACGTTTCAGGACAGTGCAGCGAGGTCCTAATGACAGTTACCTGGATCATGCTTGCAACCTGCGCACTGCCTTCCAGCAGTGGTTAAAAGGACTGTCAGTCAAAACCTTGGATGCCCTGCAGGAACTGATGATAAAAGACCAGTTCCTCCACACTTGTCCTGTTGAGGTCCGGCTGTTTGTGCTGGACCGAGAGCCAAAGACAGTGGATGAGGCTGCGGAAATTGCCGATTCCTACACAGCCCATCGAGCATCCGAATTCCTACTGCACCCAGCTGGAGGGGAGAACAGATCGCTAAACCTGCTTCACCCGTCACCTAGTGGAGGCAAGCACCACCGTCTCCTGGATTCAAGCCACCAAACACTGACACCCGGAAATGCTTTGTATGTGACAAGGTGGGTCATATCAGTGTGACTTGCCCAGAGAGGAAGAGGGAAGCTCCAGAATCCAGTGAGGCCCCAAACCCCAGTGAAGTCCAAGCTGTTTTGTGTGCTACCAGGAATGCCACTAGCTATGCAGAGAATCTGCAGCTTGTCACGGTTGGGGGTACAGTTGCCACTGGGCTGAGAGACACTGGAGCAAAAGTGACTCTCATAAATCCCCAGCTTGTAAATCCAGAGCAGTACATTCCTGGGAAGATGATTGCTGTCAGAGGAGTTGGAGGTGTCACCCCAGCCATACCCACCGCATTGGTCTACCTGGATTGGGGGGCCGGCAGTGGAATGAAAGAAGTTGGGGTAACTGATAAAATCCTCATCTACGTTTTTCTGGGTACTGACCTGGAATGGTTAGTAGGCCGGTATGAGCGTAATCCAACCCCCAGGGAGCCTGCATCCCCACCAGAAGTCCCGGACTCATGCAAGGTACTGTTTGATAACTCTGTGCAAGTGGGGGGTGCTAGTGAGTCTCCAGGGGCTAAGGACTGTGTACTAGGAGCTAGCCCTAGTAAGTCTCCAGTGCCCAGGCCTGGAGGGGGACATGTTGATACAGAGAATGTAGGAACTGATGATGTCATTTATGAAGCATGGACTATCGATGCAGGAACTGTTGATGCTACTTGTGAAGTGCTGAGTAGCAATGTGTGTAATGCTGCAGATAATGTTGATGTTGTATGTGATGTTTTAGATGACAATGTGTGTAAGGCAGATAATGCTGATATCATATGTGTTGTGCTACATAATGATGTGTCATGTGGACACTGTCGGCTGCAGGAGTAACCAGCAGTGTTCGCAGATGAACTGCCCACTGAAGGGGCAGATGGCACCGGGCCAGATCCTTCCCCTTCAGATGATTTTGAGATCAAATGTATGAGCAATGATATGTGTGGTGCGGACACTCCCTCAGCTGTAGTGGTAGCCAGCAGTGCTAGCGGGTGTACAGCGGAGGGACTGTCCACTGAAGTAGCAAATGTTGCCGGGTCAGCAGCGTCCGCTTTGGAACCGGGCCCCGAGGGCCCAGGAGCCTCTCAGTTTGCAGCCTCCCTGGCGCGTGTGACAGGCAGCACTGAGCTCTCTGGGGCTGTTCGATTAGCCAGCAGCCTGGAAGAGCTCAGGGGTCTGTCCAGCAGGTCACCAGCTGGGAGGGGCAGATGGAGAGGGTTCTGGGAAGTTATTCCCTCTGAGCCGTCTGAAGTGGAGGAGGCAGACCGACAGATAATCGTTCCCCAAAGGGACAGAGAGGTAGCTCCTGCCACTATAGAGAAAGTCACTAGACTGTCTGGACCCCTCCCCAGCTGCAGCACTGTCTCTATGGTCGCGAATTTACGGTCGTCACTGACCATCATCCCCCTGGTTGGTTACGTCAGGTTGCTGTCGGCAACGGCACATTGCAGCAACCTGGCCTAGTTTGCCTTTCGTGGACCTTGGAGCTAACTGCCAGGATGGGGACCCTCCTGAGAATGTTAAGGAATTACCCCACCAGGCCGGGTCGTCAGTGTAGGCGCTGGCAAGACGATTCATGGGAATCGTCTGCCGTACGCCATCTTGAAGAGGGAAAGTGTGATGATATATGTGGTGATGATGACATGTACGGTAATATGCAGAACATGGTGGGCGTTTTTGATTAGTATCTAAGGTAGCCTCCATCTTGTTTGTCTACGTCACATGTGTAGGGCTATGAAATAGTTGTCGCCTGGAAATAGTACATTTGCATCTAAAAGGTGAACTCTTGTGAATAGTAGGAGCAGGAAATGCTAAATTTAGGACAATAGCCAGCCATGTCCTTACCTTTGGTCTGCTATGAAATACTGTCTCATATGTGTATTTTGCTTTGGAGCGAGTGTCACCTGTAACTTGTAGTAGGGAAGCCTAGAGTTCCTATAACAAGGAAACGGTTAATTAGATTATTAGCCAGCCATTGTCCAGAATTCACACCTGGACTGGCTGCAGTGTGCTTTTGATGCAGATCAAACCAGGACAGGAGCCAGGAATTTACATACGACAGCCTGCTGGAATGTTAAAGAACTATAGGCCAGCCAGGAAGCCCTTACTCAGAAGTCTTTTGATGTGTGTGTTAAAATACAATTTTACCTTTAAAAATTAGATCTATGGGGAGATGGGAAATGTCTGGAAATTTAATTAAAACTAGTTCCCCCCCCCCTTCCAAACGGGCTTGCAGCCTCAAGGTATATCTCCCAGCATAAAAGGCAGGGGCAGATACCTAAAATCAGTCCGCTCCTGACGGTAGCTGAGCTAAGTGGACTCCTGATCCAATCAGAACTGTGTCCGTCTACAAAACGTTCAATCTATCTGGATTCCCGTTTATTTTGCTAAGCAAATATCCTTGTGTGTATCTTTGTTTCTTATACTTTGTAATTTTTACTTTGTTTTTGTAAATCTTTTGTATATATTACTTTCTGCACTGTTCCACTTTTTTCTGGAACATTAAATATTTAATAAAGTTTGACTTCTGATGTACTAAGCCAGCTCATAGCCTAGAGAGAGACTGCAGTGTAATTTGCGTTACAAGTTCAGTGCCTGATTGTGCCTTGCTACTGTGTGATTGTGTTGTGTGTGTTTGGCGTTCCCGTATTTGGCCTAAGCGTGAAGCTGACCCAAATACGAAAACGATGGAGTGCAGACCACTCGACAGCAGAGTGGGAATTGTTGAAGTGTCTAGCAGCAGCTAGTGGTGGCAGTGAGAAGTGTTTTTAAGTGGTGACAGCCTTGTGTTAGCTTGAATCAGGCTGCTTTTCCTCGCGATCGAATCTAACCCCCAGTCGGGAACCGTCGCTGCAGGCTTGCCGTGGGGCCGGTTCCTGACAGGCGGCAATCGTGGCAGTGAGATCACTGCCATAAGGTTAATATTGCTGTAGCGTTTTAAAAAGCGCTAGCGCTTCGGTGATTAGTGGGAATCACCCACTAATCGCCCAAATGAGCATGGGCCCTAAGGGGGTGTGGCGGCCAGCTCATGAGGCGGGGTGAAATATTTGCCTCAGGCGGCAGATCTGGGAGGCGGCACACGCCGCCTGATGCTGGGGGCCGCCCGCCGAGCTGGAGGGGTAGCTGGCAGAAAGGGGGTATTGGGCCTAGCGGTGGGGAGGGGGGGTTGGACCCCCCCCCTCCCTCGCCTGGGTCCCTCGATCTGCCTCCTCCTCCAGCGTTAAGTACCAGCGTGCGTATGATTAAGAGGCAACGGGCGGGGGAATCACTCACCTCTTCCGCGTTCCATCGTGTGCTCCACTGACGTCACTTCCGGCAACGCCGCCCACTGTATTGTAAGTGGACGACGTTGCAGGAAGTGACGTCAGTGGAGCGCACGATGGAACGCGGAAGAGGTGAGTGATTCCCCCGCCCGATGCCTCTTAATCATACGCACGCGGCGATGCAGAAAGTGACGTCAGTGGAGCGCTCGCTGGAACGCGGAAAAGGTGAGTCCTCCCCGCCCGTTGCCCCCCTCCCCACCGCTAGGCCCAATACCCCCGACCTGCCCGCTACCCCTCCGGCTCGGCGGCCGGCCCCCCCGGGCGGGTGCCGCCCCTAGAAGTTTGCCGCCTGAGGCAAATGTTTCACCCCGCCTCATGAGCTTGCCGGCCCTGTATTTATGGGCCCCTGTGGGAAACAGAACTTGAAGGGCCCTTGTGCAGTTGCATGGCCGTATATCCGCCACTGACTGGGCACCTGCTGCAACTTGCCACCCCATAGCTCCCAACTTTCCCTTTTTCGGAGGGACAGTCCCTTTTTGGGAGCCCTGTCCCTCTTTCCTCCTCATTTGTCCCTCTTTCTATGTAAATATATGTATTTCTATACTAAAATGTGATTGATTAACTCTAAACTTTATTCCCAACCTTTAAATTGATATATTACTAATTTTAAAATGTTACTATGAAGGAAAATGAACCAGGATAGAAAGGACCAATGTGGTCTGAATTATAAAACAACATCTTTTTCTTATGAAATCTTTATGGTATGCGTGACTAGAGGCGTGGTGAGGGCGTGGCCAGGGGTGTGGCAGGAGCGTGGCTTAAGTGTCCCTTTTTCTCAAAAAGTTAGGAGGTATGCCACCCTATGCTTAGCACCGCCTGTGACCTGCACCTTGACACGCTCTACGAATTGCATAGCTAAAGAACGCAGCTGAAACAGCAAATATGGTTAAGGGCCTGTACACACTACTGCGCTTTTAAAATCGCATGCGATTTTTAAATCGCAAGCCTTCATGAGAATAGAAAAAGCACATCGCACCAGTGTGTACAGGTCTTCACGATTTTCATTATTTTTCAAAAGACCTTGCGATTAAAAAGCGCATGCGATTTGAAAAGCGCAGCAGTGTGTATAGGCCCTAAGAGGCCGTAGCACCTGCTGCATCTTGGCACCCGACACTTAGTAAGGGCTTGTTCACACTAAGGGCGCTTTTTGGATTTTTTAAGAGCTGGCGATTTTGAAAATCTCCCTAAAGCGCGTGTGCAATGATTCCCTATGAGAGTGTTCACATTTGAGGGGTTAGATTACGATCCACTCACCAAAGCGCTGCCTGTACCATTTTTGGGGTGATTTGCCTATAATGGCAGGTATAGGGAAATTGCAAAGCGCTTGAAAACAGCGCTTGATATAGCGATTTCCCGAACGCTTTTAATGAATAAATACCTTGTATTTATTATTTTCCGGGTGAAAGAGTTCACTTCCTGACATCAGAAAGTGAAAAAACAGAATCGCTGTGCAAAAGTGCTTTATAAAAAATTGCAGCGTGCATGTAGCTAAAAAAAAAAAAAAAAAAAAAAAAAAAAAAAAAAAAAAAAATCGCACAAAAAAAAATTGCAAAACACTGGCATCAGCAATTTTGATTTTAGAAGTGAACTGAGGCATGGTGAGCTGGCTGAGTCTTTACCAAAATATGTTCGAATTAAAAATGTCCCTCTTTCGTATGTCAAAAAGTTGGGAGGTATGCAGCGGTGTGGCATAACGACTAATTTGTAATGTGGCTTGCCGCATGTCAATGCACCACCTATAGCAACGTTCACAGTGCAACACGTGCATTGCAGTACAACAGCATGCAGTATGTAAATAGTGCGTTACCACAAAACGCGCATGTTAACAGGTACAGTGCATACTTTAATTGACTGTATGCAACACAACATGGCTCTAACATCTAGTGCAACTTTTTAGTTCTGTTGCATTCCTGTTATATGGGGACACAACGCAATGTCCCACTGCATAACACCCAACTTTTTGAGATGAGAAAGAGGGACACTTAAGCCACGCCCCTGCCACACCCCTGACCACGCTCCCGTCACACCCCTAGTCACGCATAACATAAAGATTTCATAAGAAAAATATGTTGTTTTATAATTCAAACCACACTGGTCCTTTCTATCCTGGTTCATTTTACTTCATAGTAACATTTTAAATTAGTAATATATCAATTTAAAGGATGGGAATAAAGTTTAAAGTCAATCAAACACATCTTTAGTAGAATATATATATATATATATATATATATATATATATATATATATATATATATATATATATATATATATATATATATATATATATATATATATATATATATATATATATATATATATATATATAAGGGTGACCATATTTTGATTTCCAAAAAAAGAGGACGATCACAACAGCATGTGGGCGTGGTCATGGGTGGGGCCAAATATACAAGACTTAAGCAGTGTGCTGTCCAACTTCGCGGGCATGGAGGCGAGACGTTTTTTCCAGACCACATGGTGGAGGGCCGGCCGACCACAAAATGCAATGAGATTGGCAGCAGATTTCCCCACAAATGCAATGAGATTGGCAGCACATTTCCCCACAAATGCTATGAGATTGGCAGCACATTTCCCCACAAATGCTATGAGACTGGCGGCACATTTCCCTACAAATGCAATGAGATTGGCAGCACATTTCCCTACTAGACTGAGATGATATGACAGTTGTGTGAGCAGATAGGTGCTGCTGCCGCCCCTCCCTCACACACTCGCTGCATAGGTTGCCGACCAGCTCGGGGTGGCTGGCTCCCCCTGATTTCCAGGCCATGACTGCACACAGCAGGTACTCTGCTGCTTTCAGCATGGCGACTGCGCCCAGCAGCTTGCCCAGGAAGCCCAGCACCTCCAACCAGGAGACGTCATCTGGGGCTTGCCAGAGGAAGGGGCAGGGCCACGTACAAACTCAGGGGCACTCGCAACGCCCAGCTCGCTCGCACATGACTTATTGGTAGCTACACCCAACGCAGGCATTGGCTCACGTGACAGCGCCTCACGCACGCGTTGGGCGGCTAGTGCTGTTGTTGGCAGTTGCTAACAGGGCGCCAGGGGCGTTGCTAGGTTCCTTTAGGATCCGGGCACTCTTGGGTACCCCTGCAGCGCATGCAGAGTGCCGCACCGAAAAATTGGTGTGGTCACGCACTTGAATGTGGAAGTGGACATGGGAGGAGCCAGTTAGGCACGCACACACCTCAGACACATGCACGCACCTCTGATACACACATACACCTCTGAGACACACACATGCACCCAGTGCTTCTAGGATTTAGTCAGGAAAATAATGGACACAGGACCCTCTAGGTAGTGTTCACGGGTTCAAAAATTGTTGGAATTCAGAATGGTGTTCTTAATCATATGAATCAGAACTTGAATCCTACACATACGGAACACGTTGTGGTGAAATTTTTTGCAACTTTATCAGATTTTGCAACCGGTTGCATTTATTTATACGTATAGCTATCAGAAAGTGCAACCTAACCATTGACTTTAACCTAACTGTATCAGAAAATGCAACCCAACCAAACCCTACTCTCACACAGAACCCTCCCCTCTTGCTCAACTAATAACCCCCCCTGGAGGGAACAATCCCCCCTCTTCCTCAACTAATACCCCCCCCCCCTCCCCAGGGAACAACCCCCCCCCCCCTCTTGCTCAACTAATAACCCCCCCTGGAGGGAACAATCCCTCTTCTAGCCCAATGGGATCTGTGGTTGCAAAAAATTACAGGCGTGTTAACAGAGAGGAGCCACGCCTACACAGTCATACACTGTCCTCTATGGCAAGTTGCAAAATATGATGGGTAGCAAAATTTTTCACTACAACGGCAAGGGGTTTGATTGTCCCTTGTTGCCGACTCCAGCTGCAGTGCTCTACATTGCGTTGCAGCTCTCCAATAGCTGGAATGCAACATCGAGTACAGCACCAAAGTCTGCAACAAGGGACAGGTAAACCCTGTAGTCCGCAATCTGCATGTGTAGGATTCAAGTTCTGATCCATTTCATTCAGAACACCATTCTGAATTTGAATACTACAGCGGACACCATTTAGATATATGTTACAGCACTTGGACTGGGCAATCTTTTTCACAGTTTTTTTTCCCCATTGTTAAAAGCAGTGTTGTTGAACTGTCTCCCTGTTCACTATGTGCTGAAACACTTCTTAGCTCTCCCAACTCAGTATCTTTATCAGATGACCCCAAGGAAAAATATGCAGCACGGGGCACAGAGAGTCATAAACTCATTAAAGGAATAAGTCATTTAAAAAAAATGACTTTTACTCACCTGGGGCTCCCCTCAGCCCCCTGCAGCTGAACGGTGCCCTCGCCGTGTCCCTCCGATGCGGCTGGTCTCGCCGGCGGCCACTTCCGGTTTGGCCATCACCGGCCGACAGGCTGTGAACGCGGCTGATTATCCGCGTCCCCGGACGCAATAGCGCCTTCTACAATGCTATTGCGTCCGGGGACGCGGATAATCAGCCGCGTTCACAGCCTGTCGGCCGGTGACGGCCAAACCGGAAGTGGCCGCCGGCGAGACCAGCCGCATCGGAGGGACACGGCGAGGGCACCGTTCAGCTGCAGGGGGCTGAGGGGAGCCCCATGTCAGGAACCGGCCCGCGGCACGCCTGCGTATACGGTTCCCGACTGCGGGTTTGACCAGATTAAGCGGGGAACAGCCTTATTTAAGCTACAAACAAGGCTGGAACCCCTCAAACACTTCCCACTGCCACCACTAGCGTTGCTAGACACGTTCACTCAGCTATCGAGTGCTCAATACGCAATCTGCGTTTTCGTATTTGGGTCAGCTTTGCGCTTAGGCCAAATACGGGAACGCCACGCACCCACACACACACACAGTTGCAATCTTACACTGTCGTGAAGCAAAGACCCACTAACAGTCGTTCCGAACGATACTGTTAGCCACTCTGCTGTCGCTACTCGCACTGGCGTTGTTCGTACGTTGGGTCAGCTGCGCGCTTAGGCCAACGTATGACAAACGCCCCCACACACAATGCAATTACAATTTCATACGGTAGTGTTGCTCAAGCGTACAATTAGGCATGAACTTATACACGGTTACACTTCAGTCTCTTCTAGGCTATGAGTGTTAGTTTAGTACGGCAGAAGTCAAACTTATTAAATAATAATTTAATATTCTAGAAAAACATAGAACAATGCAGAACTTAATATATACAAAAAGATTACAAAAAGACAAAGTAAAAATAGTTACAAGATAAAAGTTACAAAGATAACACACACGGATATTTGCGTAAAATAAAAATGGGGATTAAAAAAAACGTTACCAACTTGAAGGTCTCAAAGTTGTCGGCAGGAGCATGCCGCTTGTTCGACCGGAAGTCGAAATCGACTCTAGCTAGGCGCTAACTCCCAGAGCAGATGGTCACTAGGCATTTGCCTCTGCTTTTTATACTCTGAGCTACGCCTGGAGGCTGCAACTTACTTGGGGAGGGGAGGAACTAGGTTTTAATTAAATCTCAGACATATTCCATTTCCAGGTAAAAGTCTACTATACATCAAAGATTGTGAAGTTAGGCTTTCAACTCCAGGTGAAAACTTGATTATTATTCAGACAACATGGTCTGACCACCTGTATAGGCTTCACAGCAACTAATTAAGGGTTTCCTAATTAGAAGCAGACAATGATAGGTAATTTTCACTTTATACGGAATTCCAGGAAGACTGGCTAACAGACAATCCCATATGATAGTCAAAAAAAATGAAGGAAATATGTTCCTGTTATCCTTAATATCATCAGCACCTCAATATATCTCCACACCTCCGCCGTTAACTTGGTGCAAGGCAGATGATCTTCCCAGATCATCCTGCCTGCACCTACACTGTTGGTTCTGCTTGACGGGACAGCCCATCAGCATTCCCATGATTGCTCCCCTTCCTATGTTGAATGGTGAAGCTATATTGTTGGAGAACTAAGCTCCATCTCAGCAGTTTTCCATTGTCCCCGGAAACCCGATGTAACCAACTAAGAGGGTTGTGGTCGGTTACGACGGTGAATACACGACCGTAGAGATAGTGCTGCAGCTTTTGTAGGGCCCATACAATTGCCAAGCACTCCTTCTCTATGGTGGCGTAAGCTACCTCCCGGGGTAGCAGCTTCCGACTTAAGTACAGAATCGGATGTTCTTCCCCAGTTTGGTTTACCTGGCTTAATACAGCACCTAGGCCAAAGGCTGAGGCGTCCGTCTGGACTACAAACCGTCGGCTGAAGTCTGGCGCTTGCAACACGGGAGGGCTGGCTAGGGCCCTCTTCAGAGCTGTGAATGACTGTTCACATTCTGGTGTCCAGAGAATCTGCTTGGGCAGCTTCTTTTTTGTGAGGTCTGTCAATGGCTTGGCGAGGGCACTGTAGTTGGGGACAAACTTTCTATAGTACCCCGCAGTCCCTAAGAAGGACTGAATCTGTTTCTTCGTCTGGGGGGTGGGCCAGGACACAATGGCATCTACCTTCCCCGTATCTGGACGAAGCTCTCCCCCCCCCACCACATGTCCCAGGTACTGTACCTGTTTCATGCCGATCTGACACTTGCTAGGCTTGACTGTTAGTCCTGCTGCAGTGATGCGCCCCAAAACCTGTGACAGCTGCGCTAAGTGGTCGTTCCAGTTGGCGCTAAACACGGCGATGTCATCCAGGTAGGCGACAGCGCAGTGTTCCAAACCTTCCAGGAGACCATTTACAACCCGTTGGAAGGTGGCCGGGGCGTTTTTCATTCCAAAAGGCATTACATTAAATTCAAACAGACCTGAGGGGGTGATAAAGGCAGACCTCTCCCGTGCCTCAGCTGTTAGAGGGACCTGCCAGTATCCCCGACTCAAATCCACGATTGTTAGATATTGCGCGCCAGCTAGCTTATCTAACAATTCGTCGACCCTCGGCATTGGGTAAGCATCTGACGCAGTTATCAAATTTAGTTTTCGATAATCTACACAGAACCGAGTGGTCTGGTCCCGTTTGGGTACTAGCACTACAGGTGATGCCCATGCGCTGTGCGACCGTTGGATCACCCCTAGTGACAGCATTTCCTCAATCTCCTTGCTGATGTGGGCCTGAACCTCAGGGGAGACTCTATAGGCTGACTGTCTAACCGGCTTGTTATTTCCGGTGTCAACATGGTGTACAGCCAGGCTGGTCAGACCAGGGCGGGCTGTAAAGGTACCACGGTAAAGGGTCAGCACATCAGATAGCCCAGCCTGCTGCTCTGCTGTCAACTCCGGATTGATCTGCACCTCGGCAACAGAGTCGGTTTCCTGGGTGGATGCCAGGATGTCAACCAGGGCCTCTGCTTCACCGTCCGGTAGCAAACTGCAGACAGGGAGAGCGCAAGCGGTTCTAGCATGATGTTCCTTTAACATATTTACATGGTATGTTTTCAGCTGCTTACCTCGGTCATCCAGCGCGACCACATAGGTCACATCACTAATCTTCCTATGTATGGTATAGGGCCCATCCCAAGCGGCCTGCAGCTTATTCTGTCGCATCGGGTTTAGGACCCATACCTTGCGACCTACCTCATAAACTCTCTCCCTAGCCCCGTGGTCATACCACTGCTTCTGGGTGGCCTGGGCTTGAGTCAGATTCTCTCGCACTAACCCCACCAGGGTGTCCATCTTTTCCCGGAACTTTAGAACGTATTCCACTATGGAGACCCCGGGACCCATGTCCTGCCCCTCCCAGACCTCTCGAATGAGATCGAGGGGTCCGCGTACCCTCCTCCCATATAATAGCTCAAAGGGCGAGAACCCGGTGGATGCCTGGGGCACCTCACGATAAGCAAACAGTAAGTGGGGCAGGTATCGCTCCCAGTCTCTCCCTTGCGATTCAACAAACACCCTTAGCATCTGTTTCAGAGTACCATTGAACCGCTCACATAACCCATTTGTCTGGGGGTGGTAAGGGCTGGCCATGATGTGTTCTACCTGCATTTGTTTACAGAGGCATTCCATTAGGCGCGACATGAATTGCGGGCCGTGATCGGTGAGCATTTCACGGGGAAAACCGACCCGTGAGAAAATGCGCACCAATGCGTCCGCAACCTTGTCTGCCCGTATGGAGCTCAGGGCTACAGCTTCAGGGTAGCGAGTGGCATAATCTACCACCGTAAGAATGAAACGTTTCCCTGTGCTGCTGGGTATCGCTAGAGGCCCAATTATGTCAACAGCAACCCTTTGGAAGGGCTCCTCTATTATGGGTAAGGGCCTCAGTGGGGCTTTGTCGGTGTCACCTGCTTTGCCGACCCGCTGACAGAAGACACAAGACCGGCAAAAATCAGCAATATCTGTCCCCATGTGGGGCCAATAAAAATTGTGGGCAAGCCGGGATTTGGTCTTGCGGATCCCCAAGTGACCAGCCAGGGGCACCTCATGTGCTATTCTTAATAGTTGCTCCCTGTACCTGTGGGGAACAATCAACTGCCGGTCGGCCTCCTCCACCTCAGAGGGAATAACCTCTCTGTACAGTCTGCCGTGTTCCCAGTACACCCTCACCTTGTCGCCCTCCACCGGTGCCCTGTCCGCCAGACTCCTGAGCTCTTCCAGGCTGCTATCAAGTCGCACAGCCTCGGAGAACTCAGCGCTGTCGGCCACAGGCACCAGGGAGGTGGCAAACTGAGAGGCCTCTGGGTCCTCAGAGCCAGGCTCTGAGGTGGAAGAGCCCGACCCAGTGACATCAGCCCCTTCAGTGGACAATTCGTCTGCTGCAGCCCGGTGAGCACTGCGGGTCACCACTGCAGCTGACGGAGCATTCACTGTACACATGTCATCATGCAACACATCACATATTACATCAACATTATCTGCATTCATGGTAACAACGTGTCCTCCTCCAGGCCTGGGCACTGGAGACTCACTAGGGCTGGCTCCTAGTACACAGTCCGTAGCCCCTGGGGCCTCACCAGCACTCCCCGCTTGCACAGCATTATCACACAGTACCTTGCAAGAGTCCTGAACTTCTGCGGGGGATGCAGGCTCCATGGGGTGTGGAGTAGGCTCATACCGGGCCACTAACCGTCCCAGGTCAGTACCCAACAAAACGTTCGTGGGGATGGCATCCGTTACCCCCACTTCTTTCATTCCGCTGCCGGCCCCCCAATCCAGGTGGACCAAGGCGGTGGGTATGGCGGGGGTGACGCCCCCAACTCCTTTGACAGCCATAGTCTTGCCAGGAATGTACTCCTCAGGGTTCACAAGCTTGGGGTGCACTAGAGTCACCTCTGCTCCAGTGTCTCTTAGACCGGTGGTAACTGTATCCCCAACCGTGACAGGTTGCAGATTCTCTGCATAGCTACCTGCATTCCTGGTGGCACACAACGCATTCCGGGCCCCGCCAGAGTTTGGGGCTTCCTTCTTCTTTTCTGGGCACGTAGCACTGATGTGACCCGGTTTGTTACAGGCAAAACATCTCCGAGTGTCAACGGTGGCTGTTCTACCTCTAGGCGGCTGCGGGACTTGGCTTCGCTGGGTGCTCAGAGGAGAAGGTCTCGCAGGCTTTTCTCCCTTCCAGCTGGGCGCCGTAGTCCTCCGAAAATCAGATGCTCGATTGGACGTGTAGGCATCCGCAACTTTCGCGGCCTCATCCACGGTCTTTGGCTCTCGGTCCCGTACAAACTGCCGGACCTCAACAGGGCAAGTGTGGAGGAACTGGTCTTTTATTATCAGTTCCTGCAGGGCATCAAAGGTTTCAACAGCCAGTCCTTTTACCCACTGCTGGAAGGCAGTGCGCAGGTTGCACGCATGATCCAGGTAACTGTCATTAGGACCTCGCTGCACTGTCCTGAAACGTTTGCGATACACCTCTGGCGTGAGGTAGTATCGTGCAATGATGGCTTTCTTAATTGCCTCAAAGTCTGTTTCTTCCTCCTGGGGGAGACTCACAAACGCCTCCAGGGCCTTGCCTCTCAGCCCTGGTGTGAGGTATCTTGCCCACTGCTCACGGGGCACCCCATACTGCCGACAAGTCCTTTCAAACCCCTGTAGGAAAGTGTCTATGTCAGAGTCCTTGTCCATAGCGGGGAACTTATCCAGGGGGATTCTGTGGACTCGCTCACCTTCGCGTTCTGCGGGTCCAGCAGACCGGTTCTGCTGCTGAAGTTTAGCCAGCTCCAGCTGGTGTTGCCGTTCAGCTCTTCCCTCCTCTGCCCGGAGTCTGTCCCTCTCGGCCTGGAGTCGCTGGGCAGCTTGTTCCCTCTCTGCTTGTCGTATTTCCCTCTCTGCTTGTCGTATTTCCAGAATCAGCTTTAGGCGCAGTTCGGGCTCAGCCGAACCTAGTAGCTGTAGGTCGGCTTCCAGAGATGTCATCTCCGTGTTAGGTGGATCATCCAGGACATCGTCTCCACTCGCATCCTGTGGCGGGAGCGATTCCTCCTCTGGCGTGTCGTGAGCTGCATCTGCTGACGTTGAAGCACGGGCTCGTTCTGCCTCATCATGCTCCTCGAGCGCACGAACTAACTGCTCCTTAGTCTGGCCGCTCACCGTCTCGATGCCTTTGTGCTCACACAGGTTGAGTAGTATCTCTTTGTTTTGCCTTGCATAGCTGGATGCTTTCTGAGCCATTGTGTTGCACAAAATAAAAAGAAAAAAAAGGGGGGGAGGGAAAGCAAACACCAAGTGTGTATCTTTGAACAAAAAAAAACGTATATAGATTCTGCACTGAGTAGACTTCTGTAGGCTAGTTGCTTCTAGCAAGCTTCCAGCCTTTAGTACTCAGAATAGCGAGCTAAACTGCGTACTAATGTACTAAACGATCCCACCACTGCCACCAATTATGTCAGGAACCGGCCCGCGGC
Source organism: Hyperolius riggenbachi (assembly GCF_040937935.1). Lineage (NCBI taxonomy): Eukaryota > Metazoa > Chordata > Amphibia > Anura > Hyperoliidae > Hyperolius > Hyperolius riggenbachi. Next base: position 179,546,108 of record NC_090653.1, on the reverse strand, counting down.
ACGCCTGCGTATACGGTTCCCGACTGCGGGTTTGACCAGATTAAGCGGGGAACAGCCTTATTTAAGCTACAAACAAGGCTGGAACCCCTCAAACACTTCCCACTGCCACCACTAGCGTTGCTAGACACGTTCACTCAGCTATCGAGTGCTCAATACGCAATCTGCGTTTTCGTATTTGGGTCAGCTTTGCGCTTAGGCCAAATATGGGAACGCCACGCACCCACACACACACACAGTTGCAATCTTACACTGTCGTGAAGCAAAGACCCACTAACAGTCGTTCCGAACGATACTGTTAGCCACTCTGCTGTCGCTACTCGCACTGGCGTTGTTCGTACGTTGGGTCAGCTGCGCGCTTAGGCCAACGTATGACAAACGCCCCCACACACAATGCAATTACAATTTCATACGGTAGTGTTGCTCAAGCGTACAATTAGGCATGAACTTATACACGGTTACACTTCAGTCTCTTCTAGGCTATGAGTGTTAGTTTAGTACGGCAGAAGTCAAACTTATTAAATAATAATTTAATATTCTAGAAAAACATAGAACAATGCAGAACTTAATATATACAAAAAGATTACAAAAAGACAAAGTAAAAATAGTTACAAGATAAAAGTTACAAAGATAACACACACGGATATTTGCGTAAAATAAAAATGGGGATTAAAAAAAACGTTACCAACTTGAAGGTCTCAAAGTTGTCGGCAGGAGCATGCCGCTTGTTCGACCGGAAGTCGAGATCGACTCTAGCTAGGCGCTAACTCCCAGAGCAGATGGTCACTAGGCATTTGCCTCTGCTTTTTATACTCTGAGCTACGCCTGGAGGCTGCAACTTACTTGGGGAGGGGAGGAACTAGGTTTTAATTAAATCTCAGACATATTCCATTTCCAGGTAAAAGTCTACTATACATCAAAGATTGTGAAGTTAGGCTTTCAACTCCAGGTGAAAACTTGATTAAGGCGTTTTCCTGTCTCCGTTCTCAGACATAAATGGGATTTCCAGAGATCCACATACATGAAAAGGGTACTATAGCACACACACAAAACAAAAGACTTCCTTCACTTCCAATCTCCCCAGGTTACAGGTGACAATTGATTAAGGCTTTCACATTGCAGCAGGATGTCCTGTGTGATAGGTGACAATTGCTCCCAAACACAATACACCTCGGAGACATTATTCAGACAACATGGTCTGACCACCTGTATAGGCTTCACAGCAACTAATTAAGGGTTTCCTAATTAGAAGCAGACAATGATAGGTAATTTTCACTTTATACGGAATTCCAGGAAGACTGGCTAACAGACAATCCCATATGATAGTCAAAAAAAATGAAGGAAATATGTTCCTGTTATCCTTAATATCATCAGCACCTCAATATATCTCCACACCCCAGGTGAGTAAAAGTCATTTTTTTAAAATGACTTAAGTATTCCTTTAAGACTTTCCTGTGCTGGTCTGGCTATATTGCACACGCTGAAAAGCACTGACCTGCGAAGGCAAAGGAAAGATCAAGCAGCTACCTGTCTGTTTACTGCAGCCGATAATGCTGAATAGCTGGCAGCAGGTCCTCCGTGCTCAAATGAATACTGCTAGTCTGCTCTGCTAATGAGAGGATAGGGGGCGGGACGACTGCGTGCACACCAGGAAGCTGAGCAATTCAAGTAAGCACTGGACAAATATCATTCTGTGCCTCTCACCCACTGCTATGGGGCTAGCGATGCGCCTGCAGGGGCGCTATGGAGTCCTCGCATTGAGCCGGCTCTTTGGGAGCCGAGCCAGAAGAGCCGATGCTCCTGTTCGGCTCTCTTCACCTGCTACCCGGACATTTCAAAATCCCGGCAGGACTGCCCGGACAGGTCGGAAAAAGAGGACCTGTCCGGGCAAAAGAGGACGCCTGGTCACCCTAATATATATATATATATAGAAAGAGGGACAAATGGGGAGGAAAGAGGGGCAGGGCTCCCAAAGAGGGACTGTTGGGAATGGGAACTATGGAGTATTGCACTGTGTAGTCAACAGTAAAAGCAAGAAGTTTGAATCCTTATTCAAAACTTCTCATAGCACATCATTATATAAACTACAAGCTGTTAAAGCACACATATGTGGGCAGCTCAGTGGTGTAGTGGTTAACACTCTCGCCTTGCAGCACTGGGTCCCTGGTTCAAATCCCAGCCAGGTCAACATCTGCAAGGAGTTTGTCTGTTCTCCCTGTGTCTGTGTGGGTTTCCTCCAGGTACTCTGGTTTTCTCCCACATCCCAAAAACATACAAATAAATTAATTGGCTTTCCCCTAAATTGTCCCAAGACTATGATACATACACTACATGATATTTATATAAACATACGACTATGGCAGGGATTAGATTGTGAGTTCCTCTGAGGGACAGTTAGTGACAAGACAATATACTCTACAGCGCTGCGGAAGATGTCGGCGCTATATAAATAATAATATGTAGAACATGCAAGATGGATTGTTTATTTTTCTTTCACAGCCTTGTCATTCCAACAATGCAACAATATCTTCTTTTTCTTTATCAATACCCAAGCAAGCAGCTCGTGGCGACATAATGATCAAACCTCGCCCACATTCACCACGATCTTGGGGCACGGTTAGAAGCGTTATGTTTAACAATTTCCCAGCAAATATGTTCATAGTTATCTGATTGGTGAGTTTGAAATTCTAAAGCGGGAAGCGGGGAGGGGGGAGAACTGTTGCTTAGGCAACGCATTGACTCGGAAATTTCACTGGTTCAAAAAAGACCAATGAGACTAGGAGGCAGAGCTAGGTGTTTTCGAGAATACAGAATTGAACAAAGGCTTCGTAGCTAGGTTATACGGTAAATATTCTCTCGTGTCGGTGTTAACTTATCCACTACCAGGACATTTGATTGTGGCGATTTTTAGCACGTATTACCAGGTATGACTACGCTGTGTGTTCTACTGAAGCAGCTTCCGTAATGATCGTCTTGTACATTTGTGAATGTTTTTTGTTGATACATGAAACCGAGCAATGGAACTTGTGTCCCCAGGTAAATAACTTTACTATTTGGCATAGTTTTCTCTGTGCTGGTTTTGATCAGCTCCGTTCTGCACATCTTCGTGCATGGTGACCTGATTGGTCTAATATATCTGCATAGCGAAACCAGTGGAAGTAACGTTTTGATGTTTGCGGACGGAAATGTAATGAAAAATTGCTTTTGCCATTATTTTAACTTCGCTCCGTATGGTGCAATTAGTTTGCATGGGCTAATTTGATTCTAACGTCTGAGTACTTATCAGCTTGACTACATTTTCTGAAGTGGATTAGCCCACTGTGAAGCAGTTTATTTTCCATTCCCTGTAAACAAGACAAATCAGGTAAAGTCGAATGTTTAAGCTTCTCTCTACTTGTAGTTACAGTCTGATTGCTTGGATTGCCTGGATATGGTAAATGTGCTCTTTATAATTTACTTGATTTTAGGATTGGGTGATCGACTAGCCGCATACACACTTCAAGCTTAAATCCTATGTGATTCTCCTTCACTTTATTGAGCTGAATGACATTATGCCTTTATATTCTGAAACCAAAAATTGGTTCCGTGCTGATCAAATTCATGGGAACAGCAGCCTATCCCTTCACGGTTGATCAATATTTTCCACTCTCCCGGATCAAGTAAATTTTGATTCTGCCAGATATCTGTCAATTTCCATTGATCAAACAAAATTGGAACATAGGCAATTCTTGATTCGATAGAATGGTTGACAAATGGACACAAGTACTTTAATAGTGTTGCCAGGGCTGTGGAGTCGGTCCAAAAATCCTCCGACTCCTCAGTTTAGGATTCCACCGACTCCTCTAATTTGCATATTACAATTTTGTTGATTAAAAGTATGTAACCTGAAATTCGTCTCTTAACTGCCAACGCTTAGGAATTTTACAAGACAACGGAAGTGAGAAGGATATGTAGACTACTATATTTATTCCCTTTAGACTAAAACTAGTCCTTGGTAAGAGTACTTGTAAAAGGTACAACCGGAACAAAGAACATCAATCAAGTGTGGGTGCATGTAAGAATGATGTGCAGGTACTCTGCAGGGGAATGAGGAGATTGTAAACAGACAACACCTCTGTGTTCAATGTGCACAGCATTCTCAGTGGATTCCCTGCAGCTCTGTGGGGAGTGCATATGTAGAGTATAGTACTACTGTGTAACAAAGTAAACCGGAGACAGATGAAATTAAAGTTTTATACATACCTGGGGCTTCCTCCAGCCGCCTTCAGGATAATCAGTCCCTTGTTGTCCTCCTCCACCACCTGGATCTTCTGCTATGAGTCCAGGTACTTGAGTCAGTCAAGCGTAGTGCGCATGCACACACTCCGCCGCCAGGAGCATACTACACCTGTGCAGCACTATTGTGCAGGTGCAGAATGTTCCTGACTGTGGGAGCGGCATGCGGCCGGACAGCGCTGACTGGCTGAATTACCAGGACTCATAGCAGAAGATCCGGGTGGTGGAGGACAGTGAGGGACTGATTAGCCTGAAGGGGGCTGGAGGAAGCCCCAGGTATGTATAAAACTTTACTTTTCATCCGTCACAGTTACCCTTTAATTTGTAGTCACCAAACCAAATTTTAATAACATATCAAATTATTTTATTTCATCAGCAAAGGGAGTGCATACATTTGCATAAATCAGCATCAATGCAGAATTATTTCCATCTCGTTGACCATCTCTATTAGGCCCCGTTCACACTTGCGGTTGTTTGCCAAACGGACCGGATGACCTGACCGGATCCGGATCGGAACCGTACGGTTCTGATCCGGATCCGGATCCGGTCAGGTTGCATCAGGTGTTCATCAGGATGCGATCCGGATCCGTTTGGCAAAAGTAACATAAAAAACAAAAAAAATGTTGGTCTGGGAGGTCAGCAGAAGGGGGACCTGTGGAATCAGGCCCTCTGCTGTTTAGCACTCACCTCCACCTGCGACATGCTGCCAACATCTCCGGATCCGGATCCAGCTGTGCTGCTCCACTCCAAAATGCTTGCCCATGTGTCCCCATCCAATATCGCCGCAACAATCCGCATAGGAAGTGGGGTAGAACATCCGGATTTCTCAGCCAGTGTGTTGTGCGCTCTCCGGTTCCCATTGGTTTGTATTGGCCGGATGGTGCAGTCCGGCTCCGCCCCGGATACGGCTGCCGGAGGAGCCGGATCAAAAATAGCGCATGTTGGAACGGAGGCCGGAGTCTGGATCCGGTCCGGCAGAACGGACGCATGTGAACGGACGCATAGGCTTTCATTGCTATGCCGTGCGTCCGTTCCGTCCGTTCTGCAAGCGGTGCGGCTCCGGCACGGCGATTCCGGACGGCCACCGCTAATGTGAACCGGGCCTTAGTGACACGGCTACACATCAGGCTTTTATTCTTGCAGCATAGATGTTATTTAGTATATATATAAGAGATTCCTGTGTACACATCATATATACAGTCACAATCAGATATGTATATCTGACCTTAAAAATACGGGGACTGCTTTATTGAAGCAGCACAAGTAACTAATTTTGATTGGTTTATTTCATTTTTGTGGACTAAGCACAGCTATTACTGTATATATACATTATTTTTAATGACTATTATCTGAGAAATAGAACATTTTATCATATTTTCTATTTTAATTACAGTTACAAATTCATTAGGAGTCAGAGTCGGTGCATTTTTTTCCCGACTCCGACATCAGGCACCCAAAATTGCCCGACTCCGACTCCACAGCCCTGAGTTGCTGTTCAATCTGGACTTTTAAAGGGAATGTTCGAGGGGGGATTGCTTACCCGGGGCTTCCTCTAGCCCCTGTCAGCCATCCTGTGTCCTTGTTGCAGCTACGCTTCCTGTCGGAGGCCACTCTGGAGCAAGATGGTGACCTTGGTTGGTCGGCATCCACTGTGCCTGCGTGAGAGCCTCTCATGGTGGTGCTAATGTCATCTGGAGTGTACTGTGCAGGTGCAGTAGATTTTATTTTTTTACTACTAATAATAATATTATTTCTTCCTCAAACATTCCCTATAAAGGAAACCTGAGACTAAAGAGGTTTTAAACTTGCATGGGACTTTCTCCAGCCCCGATGGGGCCGCTCAGTCCCTCGCCATCTCCCTGGGCCGCTCCTGTCTCCTGCTGGACAGCAGGAAACTGTAGCCACATCACTCTTGATTGCGGAGGAAACTTCAACTAAGTATAAAACCTGGGGTATAATTTAAGTGAAACTTAAAGGGAGCCTAAACTGAGGATATGGAATTTTACAATACAATACAAGTTGTCTGACTCTCCTGGTGATCCTGTGTCTCTAATACTTTTTACCACAGCCCCTCAACAAGCATGCAGATCAGGTGCTCTAAAAAAACCAACTACACAGAAGTGTACATGCTAATGTGTGCAATCCAGGTGGGTACACGCACTGGTCAATCAACCTAACAAAACAACCAAAACACTACCAGTATATGCTGTTCAACCACCTGATATTTATTGAAGATCAATATACCATTCATAGGGTCAATCCCAATTGGATGTATCAAGAATTGTACGTATTGCACACAATTATAATGCACAATTGTCATTATGCGGGGTATTGCCCCAATAGCCCTGACATATCCACCACTACCATAGACAAGGTCTCCTCCTGTCTATCTGTTATCTCCTCCTGGATGTCTGCTAGGTTCCTGAAACTAAACCTAGACAAAACGGAATTTATGATCTTCCCACCCCGGGCATCCATAAACCTCCCAGATGCGCATGTCACTGTTAACCACACTACCATTCACCCTACCTCTAAAGCCCGCTGTCTGGGTGTCACCCTGGACTCCGCACTCTCCTTCACTCCCCACATCCAAAACCTCACAAAATCCTGCAACTTCCACCTTCGTAACATCTGTAAGATTCGCCCTTTCCTGACCTCTGCCACCACCAAACTCCTCATCCATGCCCTCATAATTTCCCGCCTTGACTACTGCAATGCCCTGCTGTCTGGTCTCCCTATGACCCGAACAGCCCCACTGCAGTCCATCATGAATGCAGCAGCCAGAATTATCCACTGCTCCCATCGCTCCACCATGGCGGATCCCCTCCTTGAATCCCTCCACTGGCTTCCTATCCAGTCCAGAATCAGATTCAAGATACTGTGTCTGACCTACAAATCTGTGCACAAAACCTGTCCAACCTACATTTCCGATCTTACTCAGAGGTACACACCTAGCCGCTCACTCCGCTCTTCCAATGAACTTCGCCTAACCGCCCCCCGCATCACCCAGTCCCATGCACGCCTCCAGGACTTCTCAAGAGCTGCTCCAACACTATGGAACTCCCTACCTCCACCCATTAGGGCAGTCCCCTCCTTCAACATCTTCAAGAAAGCCCTCAAAACTCACCTTTTCACTCTGGCCTACTACCCCTCACAATTGCTCTAAACCCACAGCTGAACTCTGGTCTCCTACCTCTCGTGTCCCTACCTCTCCCTTTAGATTGTAAGCCTTTGGGCAGGGTCCTCCTCCTTTTTGTGTCCAACCTGATCATGCACCTCCATTACTGTGAACCCATGCTAGGCATCTGAGTGATCCTAACTTGCCTAATCTCCATGCTCCATCCAGTGACTGACTAAGCATTACCTTGTACTCATACTGTGCTGCATGATCTGATCTTTCTTGTATTCAGGTATTGTCAATTTGCTGTATGTATCCCTATTTATTGTCCAGCGCTGCGTAATATGTTGGCGCTTTATAAATTAAATAAATAAATTTGTCTCGACAGGAAGCCTCAAACGGCTGTGCACAGACCAGACCCCAGGCAGTGTTGCCAACTCATCCCTTTAATTACTGACACATCTAAGTTATACAGGTTCTGGGGCTACTTACACATTATCAGTGCCTTAACTGCATCTACCTAGCTACGAAACCTGTATAATTCATATGTGTCAGTAATTAAAGGGATGAGTTGGCAACACTGACCCCAGGTTGTGACAAAGTTCACCATGTCACATCTACACATGGGGAGACGCAGACCCGGACACCTACAATGCCAAGAGATTGAAGCATCTAATATGCCAATTGCTTGTCCAATTGTCCGCATCACCCCACGTGCACGTGGGGTGATGCGGACAATTGGACAAGCAATTGGCATATTAGATACTTCAATCTCTTGGCATTGTAGGTGTCCGGGTCTGCGTCTCCCCATGTGTAGATGTGACATGGTGAACTTTGTCACAACCTGGGGTCTGGTCTGTGCGCAGCCGTTTGAGGCTTCCTGTCGAGACATATTGGGGGAATACCCCGCATAATGACAATTGTGCATTATAATTGTGTGCAATACGTACAATTCTTGATACATCCAATTGGGATTGACCCTATGAATGGTATATTGATCTTCAATAAATATCAGGTGGTTGAACAGCATATACTGGTAGTGTTTTGGTTGTTTTGTTAGATCAGGTGCTCTGACTGAAGTCAGGCTGGATTAGCTGCATGCTTATGTCAGGTGTGTGATTCAGCCACTACTGCAGCCAAAGAGATCAGCAACTGGTATTGTTTAAAAGGAAACATCCACAGTGTTCTCCCCAGAAATTTTTTTACAGCTGGGTGGCATGAAAAAGTAGCCGGGTGGGGAGCAACCGAGGGAATGCAGAGTCAACTCTGCTTACAGCATATGAGGAGGAAACAAGCTGATGTCAGCCAGGTGCTCAATTAACCATTTAGGCTGGTTTCACACCAGGACGTTGCGTTTTAGGGGACGTTAAGGTCGCATAACGTGCCCCTAACGCAACGCCTGGTGCTCTCTGATGTGGACGTCAGAGTGAGCCACGTTGTGCAGCTCACTCTGGCGTCCGTGATGCGTACTCTTGGACGCATGCGGCATCACGTGGTCCCGCCCGGCCAATCGCAGCACAGAGCGGCCGCTCCGGGAAGTAAACACTGCACGTCACTGAGTGCAGTGAATATTAATTAGCCATGTGCCTGGCCGCTCTCCGCTCCTCCCCAACATTACTGAGCATGTGCAAGCAGTCTAACGCGGCTTTGCCGCTTATAAAGTACTGCATGCAGTACGTTGTTTTGTGGCGCAGCGTTACTAAGTAACGCAACGTGGGCACTGTGAACAGCCCATTGATTTTTTTTTTTTTTTTTTTTTTTTATTGCTGTGCGGTGGGGTACGTTACAGGCTGCTCTAACATGCGCCTGTAACGTCCCACTGTGAAACCAGCCTTAAAGCCCATCTCCAGGCACAGACCCAAAAACTTTAGTGCAGTACCGTAGTAGTCATTGCACATATGTTAAAGTGGATCCTTACTCATTGCATAATTGTGTTCCTTACATATAGTTTATAGGGCATCCCTCAAGCCAAATACTTTTTACGTTTTAGTATTCTAATTCCCTATAAACTAAACAAGCCTCGCCCACAGCCTTTTAAGAGTGCCTTGGCACTGTAGCAAGGGCTTATGGGAGCTCAGTCTGGGCAGGAGGAGGTTACTAGCCGGAGATTTCAGAGGCAGAGGGAAGGAGGAGAAGGGACTGAATTTGTCTCAGCCTGAGGGCTGGAGATGCTATCAGCTTGCCTGTGTGTAATGTGACAGACAAAACAGGGCTGCCGTCGTATAACAGGAATAAATAATCATAAACAGTTGAAGCTGTTTGCACCTAGATTTGCTGTGTAAACTATCTAAACTTTAGATAAGATAAATAGACAAGTTACTTGTTATAGTTAGTTTTTCATCTCGGATCCACTTTAAAAAAAGAGGTTTGAGCGTCTTAAAAAAAAAAAAAACTTAACATTTTGATCCTATAGCCAGAGGCAACAACAGATTGCAGTGAGTCAGCTCTGTGTGACTGTGGCAGATGATGTCACTTGTACTGCATCATTGCCATGGTTTAGACTGCAGTGGGGAAGTTACAGGGATACTGTAGGGGGGTCGGGGGAAAATGAGCTGAACTTGCCCAGGGCTTCTAATGGTCCCCCGCAGACATCCTGTGCCCGCGCAGCCGCTCACCGATGCTCCGGCCCCGCCTCCGGTTCACTTCTGGAATTTCTGACTTTAAAGTCAGAAAACCACTGTGCCTGCGTTGCCGTGTCCTCGATCCCGCTGATGTCATCAAGAACCCACAGCGCAGGCCCAGTATGGTCTGTGTCTGCGCAGTACACTCCTGGCACTCTTCGTCGCACGGATCGTCTGAGGAGGAGGCAGCCCTGTACTGAGCAGCACAAAACAGGTTTTTACACCCACAGACCCCCCGATCGCCCAGCCCTCAGGACCCCCCCCCCCCCCTGACCACCCCAGCACACAGGTTTTTGCACCCAAGCACCCCCTAATAAACCCATCAATCACCCCCTGCCACTATCTGCCGACGCTATTCTTTAGATTAGGTCCCTAACTGCCCCCTAGGGTCCCTTGATCACCCCCCCCTGTATACTATTGTATACATCTGCCTTAAAGGGAACCTTAACCGGCGGGGAAAAATAAATTCACTTACCTGGGGGCTTTCCCAAGCCTCCTGCAGCTGTCCTGTGCCCGCGCCGGTCCTTCTGTGCCCTCCGGTCTCCCTCCGCCGCTAAGTTTCGTTTTCGGCCGACCGCCAGTCGTCCTCCGGCAAAGCGTCCTCTTCTTCCGCATTCCCCGTCGTAAAGCGCGTCCGCATGACGCGTTTGGCGTCATGCGGACACGCTTTACGGCTCTTTACGACGGGGAATGCGGAAGAAGAGGACGCTTTGCCGGAGGACGACTGGCGGTTGGCCGAAAACGAAACTTAGCGGCGGAGGGAGACCGGTGGGCACCGAAGGACCGGCGCGGGCACAGGACGGCTGCAGGATGCTTGGGAAAGCCCCCAGGTAAGTGAATTTATTTTTCCCCGCCGGTTAAGGTTCCCTTTAACCACTGATCACCGGTCTATCACCCCTTGTCACCACCACCCATCAGAGCAGACCCTAAACTGTCCCTTGGGGGCACCTAATCACCCACCCAGACCCTCAGATTGCCCTCAGACCCCCCTCCTGATAACCTCCGCGGTGCATTGTTTACATCTATTCTCCCCTGTAATCGCTCACTGACTCACTGATCTCCCATTGGTCACCCCCTTTGTCTGCCACCCATCAGATCAGGACCCAATCTGCCTCGTGCGGGCACCTAATCAACCTCCCTCGCCCTCAGACCCCCCCCCCCATCACCTTCCCAGTGCATTGTATTTGATTGTGCTGACATTGTATTTGATTGTGCTGACATTGTATTTGATTGTCCCGTAATTGTATTTGATTGTCCCGTCATCGGCTTTGATTGGCTTTGATTGTCCCGTGATTGGCGATTTCCCCACTTGCCACCACCCCCCTGTCACTATCCTAGTGATCTAAAAACAGTGATCATTGAAAACTGTCACTTTTTTAGTATCACTAGTGTTAGCGGTTAGGCCAGTTAGCTAGGCCCCTTTGTTAGTGTCAGTTAGTGCTTAGCCCACTGCACCACAGTCACTAATTAGCGTCATCACTGTCGCTAATCAACATTGTTACTATACAGTATCTGTAAGTGATCATTACTGATCGCAGTCAGATCTATTAGGGTGGCTGGATGGTGTAATGGTTAAGGGCTCTGCCTCTGACACAGGAGACCTGGGTTCGAATCTCGGCTCTGCCTGTTCAGTAAGCCAGCACCTATTCAGTAGGAGACCTTAGGCAAGTCTCCCTAACACTGCTACTGCCTATAGAGCGCGCCCTAGTGGCTGCAGCTCTGGCGCTTTGAGTCCGCCAGGAGAAAAGCGCAATATAAATGTTATTTGTCTTGTCACTAAAAAACGCAGTGTCTGCCCGATCAGGCCTGATCGTTCGCCTGCACTTGCGTTCAGCCCACCCCACCGACAGAATTTTTTTTTTTTTTCTGATCACTGCAAAAACCACTGTACACTAGCTGTGCACTGTAAACATCAGTTTTGTTTTTTTTTTTAAATCAAAACTCCGTGACCACAGCTTTCTACCTCTCAAATACTCCCTTTCGCTAGGTAGGTGCTCTTTTTTTTTTCCTGGGTAGTCTCAGAGGAATACCCCCTAAATTTAGGTAACAGTAAAAAAGGGCGCAGGAGGCTAGTGGACAAATCGGGCGCCGCCATTCACTCCCATAATAAATATCGTTTAATGGGCGCCCGATAGGAAAAAAGGGCGCTGGAGAAAAATAACGTTTTAAAAGCGGCGCCCGGAGACTTAATGTTTTATTACTGCTTCTCATGATTACACATTATTTAATGATTTATACATTTTTTCATATTTTTAAACGAAAAACAGTACAATATTTTTTTTTTTTTTTGCATTATTTTTAAACGAAAAAACCGCACACTATGTTTTTGAAACTTTATTAATGCTTATCACAGGGGGGTCTTAGGTTTAGGCACCAACAGGGGGGTCTTAGGTTTAGGCACCAACAGGGGGGTCTTAGGTTTAGGCACCAACAGGGGGGTCTTAGGTTTAGGCACCAACAGGGGGGTCTTAGGTTTAGGCACCAACAGGGGGGTCTTAGGTTTAGGCACCAACAGGGGGGTCTTAGGTTTAGGCACCAACAGGGGGGTCTTAGGTTTAGGCACCAACAGGGGGGTCTTAGGTTTAGGCACCACCAGGGGGGTCTTAGGTTTAGGCACCACCAGGGGGGTCTTAGGTTTAGGCACCAACAGGGGGTCTTAGGTTTAGGCACCAACAGGGGGGTCTTAGGTTTAGGCATCAACAGGGGGGTCTAGGGGTTAGGGGTAGGTACAGGGAGGGTCACTTAGTAATTTTTTTTTAAACGTTATTATACGTTCACTATTTAAACGAAAGATTAACGTTTTTACAATTCCCCATTTAATGCACATTATTAAATGATTTATAAAACATTAATTTTAAACAAAATACAGTACAATACATTTTTAAACGTTATCCATGCTTATCGTTTAAAACCCCGCGCCCTTTTTTCCCAGCGCCCCTTTTTAACGTACGCCTAAATTTAGCAGTCCACCATGGCAAGAAAGGGGTATTCCGATGATGTGTTCAGGTACATGGCCCTGTCGGATGAGGACGATTGGGACGAACCATTCGACGAATCTTCTGGGTCAGAGTTTGAACCTGAATTGAGCAGTGGCTCACTGACTGATAGCGATGACGAGGTTGAGGTCCCGGCTAGAGCCAGGCGTACCACACCCCATGTCGTTGGACTGCAGGTGGAGCAGGATCAGCCTCAAGGGCAGCAGAGTGGTGCTCGTGCTGCTCTGAGATTTCATGGTGGGGCAGGCACCAGCAGCACAGCATCTCCTGGACCTAGCACCAGTACTTCCGTACACCCCGGTGAAGTGGCGAGCACCAGCATGGAAGTTGAAACTGGTTCGGTGGCACGTGCAGTAACACCCCAATCGCAGCCACCAAGTAGACTGGCCCATACTACCCCTAGTTTACCAGAGGTGCTGGCAAATCCAAATTGGCAATCCCCTGATACCGCCGCACCCGTACTGCCCCCTTTCACCGCCCAGTCTGGAGTCCAAGTGGAGACAGATAATCTAGGATCGCCCCTAGACTTTTTTATCTGTTCATCACCCAGGATCTCTTAGACCTAGTCGTGGCAGAGAGCAACCGTAAAGCCACACAATTTCTAACCGCCAATCCGAATGTCTCCCTTGCCCAGCCATTTCGGTGGAAACCAGTCCAAGTTTCCGAAATAAAATTTTTTTTGGGGGACTAATCAAACAGGATGTGTTGCGGTCTTATTGGTCTACTGACCCAGCACAACACGTTTCCTTGTACTCTGCTGCCATGTCCAGGATACGATTTGAGAACATCCTGCGCTTCCTGCACTTCAATGATGACGAAACCTGACATCAAAGTGACCACGCTGCTTTTGACCGGCTCCACAAAATTCGGCCCCTCATAGACCACCTGTCATAAAAATTTGCAGATGCTTATACCCCTGAACAGCAAATCTGCGTAGACAAGTCCCTCATACGTTTTACCGGGCGCCTTGGCATCAAACAGTACATCCCAAGCAAGCACGCCCGGTATGAGGTGAAACTGTATAAGCTCTGTGAAAGGGCCACAGGCTATACATCTTATTTTAGGGTCTATGAGGGAAAAGACTCCAAACTGGAGCCGGTCGGATGCCCTGACTGCCTGGGGAGCAGTGGAAAGGTTGTGTGGGACTTGGCGTCACCCTTGTTCCAGAAGGGGTACCATCTTTATGTGAACAATTACTACTCAAGTGTGGCCCTCTTTCAGCACTTAAAGTTAGAAGGAATCCGATGCTGTGGCACCATGCAGCCTAGGCGCCGGGGCTTCCCCAAACGACTCATTACCACCAAACTTCAACGGAGACAGAGGGCCGCCTTGAGTGCCGACGACCTGGTCGTGGTGAAATGGAAGGACAAGAGGGACGTTAACTTTCTGCCCACCATTCACGCAGACATGACAGTCCAAATTCAACGGCGAACTGAGGTAATTGAAAAACCCCTTGTCGTCCACGAGTATAATACCAACTTGGGAGGGGTGGACTTCAATAACCAGAGGTTAGCGCCCTATTTACTTTCCCGTAAAAGAAGACGCTGGTATAAAAGTGTCTTTTTATCTAATTCAATTGGCAGTTTACAACAGCTTTGTTCTCTACAGTAAGGCTGGGAGAACTGGATCGTTTCTTCAATTTCAGAGACAGATCACTATGGAACTCCTGTATCCAGGAGGTGTCCGGGCCCAACCCCAAGATGCAACTAGCCGGCTGCATGGAAGGCATTACGCCTATCCGATTCCGAGTACCCCAGGTCACCGAATCCGAAGAAAACGTTGTCGTGTCTGCAGCAGGGCTGGAACAAGGCGTGACACCACTGTTTAATGTCCCCGCTGCCCTGACCAGCCTGGCCTATGCCTAGGGCCGTGTTTTGAGAGGTACCACGAGCAGGTACACTTTTAGAGAGTAGGGAACTACAGACACAACGGTAGGCACACAAGGGTCTCTCAGTGCTATTTCACACTGCTGCGATGCGTTAGGGCAAAATGCCTATCGAAAGTCAGACTTTGCGGTCCCCCTCTACGCCGGAAGTGCTTGACTTAACGCTAGTGCATGCCTACGTTACTGCGTGGCTTCTGCGGCAATTTCGGTCGGCCTGGAAGTCATGTTAGTCTATGGCAACGCAGTTCATTACTAGGCCGAATGCTACTCTTGTGGTATTCCCTGAAGGTCTGTTTTGGACGATACGGTGCGGCGGGCTCGACCCACCGGATATGTCAATATGCAGTGTGAAACCAAACATTGGGTTTCCAGAGACCCTAATACACAGGGCTGCCAGAAACCTCTCCTTTCACTTGGGACAAAATGCGGAATGTACTTCTCCACAACTCTGTGCGATTTGCCCTTAGCACATTGTTCCATGGGGGAGGAGAGGTTTGTCCTCGGGAGGCAAGTTTAAAAAAAACAAACAAAAAAAAACAGGTAAGCAAAAAAGTTAATGTTTGGTTCCGGGGCTGTGGAGTCGGGCAATTTTGGGTGCCTGGAGTCGGGAAAAAATGCACCGACTCCTAATGAATTTCTAACTGTAATTAAAATAGAAAATATGATAATGTTCTATTTCTCAGATAATAGTCATTAAAAATAATGTGTATATATACAGTAATAGTTGTGCTTAGTACACAAAAATGAAATAAACCAATCAAAATTAGTTACTTGTGCTGCTTCAATAAAGCAGTCCCCGTATTTTTAAGGTCAGATATACATATCTGATTGTGACTGTATATATGATGTTAAGAAGGAATCTCTTATATATACTAAATAACATCTATGCTGTAAGAATAAAGCCTGATGCGTAGCTGTGTCACTAATAGAGATTGTCAATGAGATGGAAATAATTCTGCACTGATGCTGATTTATGCAAATGTATGCACTCCCTTTGCTGATGAAATCAAATAATTTGATATGTTGTTAAAATTTGATTTGGTGACTACAAATGAAAGGGTACCTGAGACGGATGAACAGTAATCGGTCCCTCGCTGTCCTCCACCACCCGGATCTTCTGCTATGAGTCCTGGCAATTCAGCCAGTCAGCGCTGTCCGGCCGCCGCTCCCACAGCCAGGAACATTCTGCACCTGCGCAATAGTGCTGCACAGGTGTAGTATGCTCCTGGCGGCGGAGTGTGTGCATGCGCACTACGCCCGACTGGCTCAAGTACCTGGACTCCTAGCAGAAGATCCAGGTGGTGGAGGAGGACAACGAGGGACTGATTATCCTGAAGGCGGCTGGAGAAAGCCCCAGGTATGTATAAAAAAACAACTTTCATTTCATCTGTCTCAGGTTTACTTTGTTACACAGTACAGTGTTCTCCCCAGAATTTTTTTCCAGCCGGGTAGCTTGAAAATGTAGCCGTGAATGCATTTGTTTGAACATTTGCATGTGAGTGTGCGAAGGGTTAATTGATTTTTGCTGTTTCTAGCCACACCCCCTTCAGCACCTCCCTTTCCTTAATAATTTATTTAATTTCCTAACTAGAGGCGATGTGCCTGGATATATGTATGTTTATTCTTATCATTGACCCCTGTGGCTAGGGTCCAATTCGGTGCACTCCCCCCTTCCCCTGTATGTTTGTCAGCATGCAGACAGCTTATGCTGGTGTATGCGCATGGTGCACATGGACACATAACATTAGCTCCCTTGTGCGATTGGTAAGATGCACTGTCTTTCCCAGGAGAGGAAGTTAGGATGTGTGCTCCTAATCCATTGATAGGTTTGATGCAATGAATGTGTTTGCATGTCTGCATGTTACAGGGCCAGAGTTAGGACACCTATGTTTACCTGGGTACTTCTACGCAGTATAGGTGACTAAGCATAAGAATGCATTCTTCTGTGAACTAAAACCCTGGCTTTTAATTTAGCTGTAGGGATAACAGTTGTGCCTGGATGAGTAAATCTATGAATGCATTTGTTTGAACATTTGCATGTGAGTGTGCGAAGGGTTAATTGATTTTTGAAAATGTAGCCGGGTGGGGCGAGATAAGAGAATGCAGGACTGGTATTTTGGTGCCCAACTCTGCTTACAGCATAGGAGGTGGTGCGCTGATAACAGCCGGGTGCGCACCAAAACTAGCCGTGTGGAGCACCCAACTAAAACAGCCTGGGGAGAACACTGCAGTAGTACTATACTCTACATATGCACTCCCCACAGAGCTGCAGGGAATCCACTGAGAATGCTGTGCACATTGAACACAGAGGTGTTGTCTGTCACCCATAAACCTTGTTCAGATTGTGCATGAAGAATGTGTAATAGAGGAAGAATCTCCTCATTCCCCTGCAGAGTACCTGCACATCATTCTTACATGTACCCACACTTACATTGCCTAGGGCCTGATAGATGTTCTTTGTTCCGGTTTGTACCTTTTTACAAGTACTCTTACCAAGGACTAGTTTTAGTCTAAGGCTGCTTACACACTAAGACGTTACAGGCGCACGAGATTTATCCTCCGCAGTCCAAAAGATACGTTTGCCGAGGCATATGGGCCGAGGAGCGGTGTTGGGGTTCATATGCTGTGGCAAGCACTTTGTATCAAAAAAGAACTCAAGCAATGATTTCTCCATTCACATCGATTGATGTGGATGAATAAATCAGGTTTGCCTGGGCATACAAGCTGGTGGGTTTGGATTTTTGGGGCGGCAGCTCCTATGTCCTGGCAGACGCCTTCCCCTCCTTTTTTACACATTTTTTTTGGCAGATATTTTTTCATCCACATTGATTGTTTGACGTTCATTTTTCCTTTCAGCCCTGAGTGCATTACCCGTATGCTCAATATAAGGAGTATAGCAGAGACTCCTAATACTGGTCATACATGATTGCAGAGACCCTAAAATGCCAGGACAGACCACACGAATGATGCCTTTTTGGAAAGGACACCCCAAAGTTTTCCGTGAGTTCATAGAATATTTTATTTTTTGTCACAAGTTAGCAGAAATTGTTGTTTTGTTTTTTTTCCCACAAAATGTCATTTTCCGCTAACTTGTGACAAAAAATAAAATTTTCTATGAACTCACCATGGCCCTCATGGAATACCTTAGCGTGTATTCTTTCCAAAATGGGGTCATTTGTGGGGTTTGTTAACTGCTCTGGCAAGTGGGGGGGGGGGGGGGGGAGGTGCTAAATTGTAAGCACCCTTGTAAAGCCTGAAGGTGCTCATTGTACTTTGGGCCCCTTAGCACAGTTAGGGTGCAAAAAAGTGCCACACATGTGGTATTGCCGTACTCAGGAGGAGTAGTATAATGTGTTTTGGGGTGTATTTTTACACATACCCATGCTGGGTGGGAGAAATATCTCTGTAAATTGACAATTGTGTGTGTGTGTGAAAAAAAAAAAAAAGTCTATTTACAGAGAGATTTCTCCCACCCAGCATGGGTATGTGTAAAAATACACCCCAAAACATATACTACTCCTGAGTACGGCGATACCACATGTGTGGCACTTTTTTGAACCTTAAAGGGAACCTTAACTGAACGGGGTGTAAAGAGTTTTTCAATTACCTGGGGCTATTACCAGCCCCCTGCAGCAGTCCTGTGCCCTCGGAGCCGCCCTGGAATCCTCCGGGCCCCCGCTGTCACTTAGTTTCGTTTTTGGCAGCTCACCAGTCGGCCGGCCGCCATGCGTATTATTGGACGCATTCCCTACTGCAATTAGCGCTGTTGCTGACCGCGTGCTATAGCAGCATAGAGGGAGCTATTGTGGCTGGGAATGTGAAGGATCACTCGCGTTCCCAGCCTGTCGGGTCCTGACAGCGAAACCGGAAGTGCCTGCCGGCGGGGATCGGAGGGCCACGGCGAGGGCACCGGACAGCTGCAGGGGGCTATTGGACGCCCCAGGTGAGTAAAAATCGTTTGTTTTTATTTTTATTTTTTTTACTTAAGGTTCACTTTAAGCGGTGTAATAACCGGGACAAATGGGCAAATACAATACGTGAGTTTTATTTATGGTGGCATGTATTATTTTAAAAATATAACGTCTGAAAACTGAGAAATATTGATTTTTTTTTTCTCCTTCTTGTTAAAATGCATTTACAGTAAAGTGGCTCTTAGCAAAATGTACCACCCAAAGAAAGCCTAATTGGTGGCGGAAAAAACAAGATATAGATCAGTTCCTTGTGATAAGTAGTGATAAAGTTATAGGCTAATGAATGGGAGGTGAACATTGCTCGAATGCATAAAGAGAAAATGACAAAGCTGAAGTGGTTAAAATTAGATGGGTGCAGCATCCGGCCAAAAGGCCCTGGGGAGAACACTGAGCCTCCATATGACTCTAAGTTCAGGTGTGCTTTAAGAAATACACCATCTGTCTTAAAGAGACACTGTAACATCAAAAAGTTCCCCTGGGGGGTACTCACCTCGGGAGGGGGAAGCCTCAGGGTCCCAACGAGGCTTCCCACGGCGTCCTCTGTCCCACGGGGGGTCTCGCTGCAGCCCTTCGAACAGCAGGCCGACAGATCCGACAGCTTGTTCAATATTTACCTTTCCAGGCTCCAGCGGGGGCGCTGTTGCGGCTTTCGGTTCCGAAGTAGACTGAAATACCCGATCTCAGTCAGGTCCGCTCTACTGCGCCGGAGACTTGCGCCTGCGCAGTAGAGCAGACTAGGGCTGCACGGTTTTGCGGTTTAAAACCGAAACCGTGATTCACATGCAGACGATCTTGAGATCGTCAGTAGCTTCGTTTTTTTTGTGCTACTAGCTGCTCTGCTACCTCCCGCTGGCCGCCGCTAATCCCTGGCTTCTATGCCGCCCCACTCTGTCTGCACTGCATTTCCCAGAGACAGCGTATCTGTGACCTCACAGCCCCTGCGACGGGGGAGGGGCGCTGTGCACAACTTATGCCGGGAGACTGAGTCAAGAGAGTGTGGCCGTTCAAGCAGAGCTGTTTCTGCTGCATCCGCTGCTTTCTCCCTCCCTGAAAAGGATGACCGCGAACAGCTCTATGGAGAGAACAGGCAGCTCCAGCCGTGGGATGTGTGGGATGCTCTTTCCCCCCCCTCCTTCCTCCAGGAAACTTCAAAGGCTGCCCCGTGAAGTAACTTCTTTTTTTTTTTTTTTTTTTTTTTTCAGCTGTGTGATTGCACGGAGGTGGGGGTGGGGAGATGAGTGTACAGTGTTTGCCAGTGCGTGTGTCTGTGCGTATATATGATGTGTACACAGGAATCTCTTATATATACTAAATAACATCTATGCTGTAAGAATAAAGCCTGATGTGTAGCTGTGTCACTAAGAGATGGTCAACGAGATGGAAATAATTCTGCATTGATGCTTATTTATGCAAATGTATGCACTCCCTTTGCTGATGAAATCAAATAATTTGATATGTTGTTAAAATTTGGTTTGGTGACTACAAATTAAAGGGTAACTGAGACGGATGAAAAGTAAAGTTTTATACATACCTGGGGCTTCCTCCAGCCCCCTTCAGGCTAATCAGTCCCTCGCTGTCCTCCACCACCACCTGGATCTTCTGCTATGAGTCCTGGTAATTCAGCCAGTCAGCGCAGTCCAGCCATGTGCCGCTCCCACAGCCAGGAACATTCTGCACCTGCGCAATAGTGCTGCACAGGTGTAGTATGCTCCTGGCGGCGGAGTGTGTGCATGCGCACTACGCCCGACTGGCTCAAGTACCTGGACTCCTAGCAGAAGATCCAGGTGGTGGAGGAGGACAACGAGGGACTGATTATCCTGAAGGCGGCTGGAGGAAGCCCCAGGTATGTATAATACTTTAATTTCATCTGTCTCAGGTTTACTTTGTTACACAGTAGTACTATACTCTACATATCCACTCCCCACAGAGCTGCAGGGAATCCACTGAGCATGCTGTGCACATTGAACACAGAGGTGTTGTCTGTTTACAATCTCCTCATTCCCCTGCAGAGTACCCACACTTACATTGCCTAGGGCCTGATAGATGTTCTTTGTTCCGGTTTGTACCTTTTACAAGTACTCTTACCAAGGACTAGTTTTAGTCTAAAGGGAATAAATATAGTAGTCTACATGTCCTTCTCACTTCAGTTGTCTTGTAAAATTCCTAAGCGTTGGCAGTTAAGAGACGAATTTCACGTTAGATTTTTTTTTTTTTCAGTCCACAGAACTCCTTTTAATGAGGAAACTTACTTCAGGTTAGCTGCCTATATAGAGGGAAGGCTCTAGACCAGTGATGGCTTACCTTGGCACTCCAGCTGTGGTGGAACTACAAGTCCCATGAGGCATTGCAGTACTCTGACAGCTCTAAGCATAACTTGGGGAGACAGAGGCATGATGGGATTTGAAGTGTTATCACAGCTGGAGTGCCAAGGTTAGCCATCACTGCTCTAGACTCAGTAGAACTTCCTCTGTCCCGTTGTTCCACCGATATCGGTTGTTGAAGTTATTCGACCTACAGATAGAATACCTCTGTGGGACTTCTTGTACAGCCTTTGGAAGCAGGGCTGTGGAGTCGGTACAAAAATCTTCCGACTCCAGGTACTCAAAATGGCTCCGGCTCCTTAGTCTAATACTTACCAGGGCTGTGGATTTTGTACAAAAATCCAGGACTGTGGAGTCGGTCCGCTGTGGAGTCGGTCCAAAAATCCACCGACTCCTCAATTTAGGATTCCACCGACTCCTCGACTCCGACTCTAATTTGCATATTACAATTTTGTTGATTAACCGTATGTAACGTGAAATTCGTCTCTTAACTGCCAACACTTAGGAATTTTACAAGACAACTGAAGTGAGAAGGATATGTAGACTACTATATTTATTCCCTTTAGACTAAAACTAGTCCTTGGTAAGAGTACTTGTAAAAGGTACAAACCGGAACAAAGAACATCAGGCCCTAGGCAATGTAACTGTGGGTACATGTAAGAATGATGTGCAGGTACTCTGCAGGGGAATGAGGAGTTTCTTCCTCTATTACACATTCTTCATGCACAATCTGAACAAGGTTTATGGGTGACAGACAACACCTCTGTGTTCAATGTGCACAACATTCTCAGTGGATTCCCTGCAGCTCTGTGGGGGAGTGTATATGTAGAGTATAGTACTACTGTGTAACAAAGTAAACCTGAGACAGATGAAATTAATTTTTTTTTTTAATACATACTTGAGGCTTCCTCCAGCCCCCTTCAGGTTAATCCGTCCCTCGCTGTCCTCCTCCGCCACCTGGATCTTCTGCTATGAGTCCAAGTACTTTAGCCAGTCTGGTGTAGTGCGCATGCACACACTCCGCCGCCGGGAGCCTACTACACCTGTGCAGCACTATTGCGCAGGTGCAGAATGCTCCTGGCTGTGGAAGCGGCACGTAGCCAGACTGTGCTGACTGGCTGAGTTACCAGGACTCATAGCAGAAGATCCAGTTGGTGGAGGTGGACAGCGAGGGACTGATTAGCCTGAAGGGGGCTGGAAGAAGCCCCAGGAATGTATAACACTTTTCTTTTCATCCGTCTCAGGTACCCTTTAATTTGTAGTCACCAAACCAAATTTTAACATATCAAATTATTTGATTTCATGAGCAAAGAGAGTGCATACATTTGCATAAACCAGCATCAACGCAGAATTCTTTCCATCTCATTGACCATCTCTATTAGTGACTGTGATGAATAGCGGAAAAGCCGCCGCGTGTTCTGACAGTAAGGCGGCTGATTCCGCGTCTGATGCAGCGGTTTGTCTGCGTCAGCATGCGTCTGGGTTATCTGGAACTAATGGTGCACATGGGAAGAATGGCGTGGGGGCCGCCGCATGTTCTGACGGTAAGGCGGCGGATTCCGCGTCCAGTGCGGCGGTTTCCTTGCAGAAACATGTGTCTGGGTTGTCTGGACCTAGTAGTGCACACAGATGGAGAGCTACGCGCGCGCTGCAAGACAAGCTCTTTATACCAATAGGAGGAAGATCAGCTGATCAGGGCGGTCAGCTGATTCCTGCTCAGTCAGTGATTGGTTGATGGGAGCTGGGCGGCGCTGTGGGGCGCTTTACTATATATATCTCCTGCTGTTCAGTTGCTGGTTGTCTGGCGTTGCGAATGCTTATGTGTTAGCACTCAGACCTTAGTTAGATCTTTCAGTGTGGTGGAACCAGGAGGACCTGGGAATCCACACTTAGCCAGATACTGTATATCATCTGTGCTATTCTCTAGCATAGTTCCAGGGTGTTGAGATCATGGCCCTCACACCCCAGACTAGGGATATTGTATATCATCTGTGTGTGTCTCTAGCATAGCTCCAGGGTGTTGAGATCATGGACCTCACACCTCAGACTAGGCCTTGTTCTGATATCTGTTATGACCTGTCGCATTCCTGACTATTCTTCTGATCTCTGATTTGGTACCTTGCATATCTGGTACACTGTTACCGACCCGGCCTGTCTGACCTTCTGGCTGTCACCCCCCCCCCCCCCTCAGGGTGTCCAGCCTTCCCGCAGGGGTCCACTGCTCTACAGAGGGGACACTGCTCATTATCAGTCAGGGACTCCCTCTCCAGGTGTCCTTGACTGCAGTAGAGTCTTCTCTACTTATTGGACCACCTGCTACCCCGGTGGTCCAAAGGTTACTGTTGCACCAAAACACTTACACTCTCAGGTGTCTAGAGGTTAGACATATTTGATTATTGGCGATTCTGCAGATCCCCAATAATCGGGTATATCTGTATTCTTGGGGATACTGCAGATCGCCAAGAATCAGATTCTCTCTCTGGTTGCTGACACCTATCGTTACAGTGACACGGCTACACATCAGGCTTTATTCTTACAGCATAGACGTTTAGTGTGTATATATATAAGAGATTCCTGCAGGGCTGTGGAGTCGGAGTCGTGGAGTCGGGCAATTTTGGGTGCCTGGAGTCGGAGTCGGGAAAAAATGCACCGACTCCGACTACTAATGAATTTGTAACTAATGAAAATAGAAAATATGATAAAATGTTCTATTTCTCAGATAATAGTCATTAAAAATAATGTATATATACAGTAATAGCTGTGCTTAGTCCACAAAAATGAAATAAACCAGTCAAAATTAGTTACTTGTGCTGCTTCAATAAAGCAGTCCCCGTATTTTTAAGGTCAGATATACATATCTGATTGTGACTGTATATATGATGTGTACACAGGAATCTCTTATATATACTAAATAACATCTATGCTGTAAGAATAAAGCCTGATGTGTAGCTGTGTCACTAATAGAGATGGTCAACGAGATGGAAATAATTCTGCATTGATGCTGATTTATGCAAATGAAAGCACTCCCTTTGCTGATGAAATCAAATAATTTGATATGTTGTTAAAATTTGGTTTGGTGACTACAAATTAAAGGGTAACTGAAATGGATGAAAAGTAAAGTTTTATACATACCTGGGGCTTTCTCCAGCCCCCTTCAGGCTAATCAGTCCCTCGCTGTCCTCCACCACCCGGATTTTCTGCTATGAGTCCTGGTAATTCAGCCAGTCAGCGCTGTCCGGTCGCATGCCGCTCCCACAGCCAGGAACATTCTGCACCTGCGCAATAGTGCTGCACAGGTGTAGTATGCTCCTGGCGGCGGAGTGTGTGCATGCGCACTACGCCTGACTGGCTCAAGTAGCTGGACTCATAGCAGAAGATCCAGGTGGTGGAGGAGGACATCGAGGGACTGATTATCCTGAAGGCGGCTGGAGGAAGCCCCAGGTATGTATAAAACTTTAATTTCATCTGTCTCAGGTTTACTTTGTTACACAGTAGTACTATACTCTACATATGCACTCCCCACAGAGCTGCAGGGAATCCACTGAGAATGCTGTGCACATTGAACACAGAGGTGTTGTCTGTTTACAATCTCCTCATTCCCCTGCAGAGTACCTGCACATCATTCTTACATGTACCCACACTTACATTGCCTAGGGCCTGATAGATGTTCTTTGTTCCGGTTTGTACCTTTTACAAGTACTCTTACCAAGGACTAGTTTTAGTCTAAAGGGAATAAATATAGTAGTCTACATATCCTTCTCACTTCAGTTGTCTTGTAAAATTCCTAAGCGTTGGCAGTTAAGAGACGAATTTCATGTTACATACTTTTAATCAACAAAATTGTAATATGCAAATTAGAGGAGTCGGAGTCGGTGGAATCCTAAACTGAGGAGTCGGAGTCGGTGGATTTTTGGACCGACTCCACAGCCCTGGATTCCTGTGTACACATCATATATACTGTACAGTTACAATCAGATATGTATATCTGACTTTAAAAATACAGGGACTGCTTTATTGAAGCAGCACAAGTAACTAATTTTGATTGGTTTATTTCATTTTTGTGGACAGAGCACAGCTATTACTGTGTGTGTATATATATATATATTATTTTTAATGACTATTATCTGAGAAATTAGAACATTTTATCATATTTTCTATTTTAATTACAGTTACAAATTCATTAGGAGTCGGAGTCGGTGCATTTTTTTCCTGACTCCAACTTCAGTCACCCAAAATTGCTCCGACTCCACGACTCCGACTCCACAGCCCTGCAAAAATCACCAGACTCCTCAGTTTATGAAATCTCCGACTCCAGGTACCCAAAATTGCTCAGACTCCTCAACTCCGACTCCACAGCCCTGTTTGGAAGTACTTGTGTCCCCTAAACACCTGGAGGGAATGAGAACAGGGAAGGCTTTATGGTATCCAGAGCTTTCCCGTTACATTGATACAGTAACTAAATTACCTAACCTGAGGTAAGTTTCCTCACTTCAGGTTCAATTTAAAGAGACACTGAAGCGAAAAAAAAATATGATATTATGATTTGTATGTGTAGTACAGCTAAGAAATAAAACATTAAGATCAGATACATCAGTCTAATTGTTTCCAGTACAGGAAGAGTTAAGAAACTCCAGTTGTTATCTCTATGCAAACAAGCCATTAACTCTCCGACTAATGCTACGACAAACGAACTTTTAATTGATGAAAGAGCGACCTAAGTAAAGTTAGTTTTTTTTTTAACAAAACTTTATTAAAAATTTTCACAATTTACACTAGCAACGTTTCATTCCCTCCATGAGGCATTGAGCTTAACGATTTTAGCATACAGGAAGTAACTTTTACAAACCAAATTATATAAGCATAAAAGATCCAATGGGAAACTCCCCCTGTAGTGCCGTGATGGAGCGGTTATCTGGAACGTCCTTTCTCCCCTCACCCCCCCCCCCATTTCTCCCTCTCCCCCCCCCCCCCCCCCCCCCCCCTCCCTCCACCCTTCCCTGTCACTCCAGACCATACTTTTCTAAAAGACCTTAGGAAATGTCTAGTTTTCCAAGCGTGCCCAGCAAATGTTCTGTCAGGTACCATTTTGTGTACTTGAAGTGTTCCATCAAGTCTCTTATTTCCTGTTGTGTGTAAATCCTTTCAATAAAGAGTTTCCATTTTTTAAAGAATGTCTTTGTTTTCTTGTCCTTGTGGTTTAATGTGGTTTAATGTGTCCATTTTATCCAGTTGGTGGAGGTGCATGAGTTCCTCCTTTAACATCCCACAATGTGGAAGGACTTGTATACATCCACTTGTTGAAGATCACCTTTCGAGCTGTGATTAGGATCAGATGAGCTAGTTTACTCAAGACTTTAGTGATGGCCTGTGGATTGCCTTCTGACTCTGTGTGTGATTCTTCAAAGTTAAACAGCATTAACAGAGGGCTCAGTTCCAGTTGGATTTTACACATTTGTTTAGTATATTGCATCACTTTTTTCCAAAAATCTACCACAATTGGACAGCTCCACAATGGTATAAATCTGCATCCGCTTGATTACACTTAGGACATTTAGCTGTGTAATACGCTGGTGGATTTTTATATTTACCGTATATACTCTCATACAAGCCGAATTTTTGACCCCCAAAAAGGGGGTCAAAAGTTGGGGGGTCGGCTTGTATGCGAGTCTTCCCTGGTGGTCTAGTGGTGGGTGGTCGGGTGGTCCGCGCCCCGCTCCCCCCGCGGCCGCTGCTGCTATTACCTTGTTACACAGCGGCCGCTTCCTAATCCGCGTTCCTCTTCTTTCTCAGAGTGTATCACAGCAGGGGGCAGGAAAGAGCGGTTCCCTTGGTAACAGATCGCCACTATAGGGAGCCGCGCTCTTTCCTGCCCCCTGCATCGTCACAGCAGCAGCGCCGGGCGCGCTGCTGTGATACACTCTGAGAAAGAAGAGGAACGCGGATTAGGAAGCGGCCGCTGTCTAACAAGGTAATAGCAGCAGCGGCGGCCGCGGGGGGAGCGGGGGGGAGCACTACCCACCTATGCTGGGCACTATACTGGCTAAACTGGGCACTATACTGGCTAAACTGGGCACTTTACTAGCCATACTGGGGCACTATACTGGCTAAACTGGGCACTATACTGGCTAAACTGGGCACTATACTGGCTAAACTGGGCACTTTACTAGCCATACTGGGGCACTATACTAGCTAAACTGGGCACTATACTAGCTAAACTGAGGCACTACCTACCCATACTGGGCACTATACTGGCTATACTGGGCACTTTACTAGCTATACTGGGCACTATACTAGCTATACTGGACACTACCTACCTATACTGGGCACTATACTAGCTATATTGGGACACACTGGGGGGCTGCACCAATCCAGCATTTCCTACCCCTGGCTTATATGGGGGTCAATCATTTTTCCCTGTTTTTTCAGGGAAAAGTTGGGGGGTCGGCTTATATGCGGGTCGGCTTATATGCGAGTATATACGGTAATATTGAAGGCATACTTCGCCTTATGGATAAATTTTAAATGGGACTCTCGCCAGTTTTCCCCCACTATCAATTTATGGATCACCCCATATCCCTCAAGGATTTTTTGTGGAAGGTCATCACTTGGTATATGCTTAGACCAGCTGGCTAGATTGTTTGCTGCTTTTTTGGCAACTGTTAGTTGCTGGCGGTCCGTCTGGATCGCAGACAGTGATATTTTAGGAATATGCGGGGCTAGGAATTCATCCAATTTATTTAATGTGGTTGTTTTTTTAAATTGGTTTCCCTTGCTTTCTAGAAATGATCTCAATTGGCCATAATATAGAAAATGGTGGCGCGGAATGCCATATTTTGACCTGATACCTATAAAGGATAGTAATTTGCCTGCATTCAGATCTAATAATTGCCCCAACCGGTGAATTCCTTTGTCCTGCCATTCATAAAAACCTCCATGGGCAAGACTTGCCGGGAACTCCGGCAAGCCGCGTAGGGGCATATATTTAGAGACCAAGTAAGGCATGTTAAATATTTTGCACAGCTCTCTCCAAGTCACTATAGTATCATTCAAGATTTTGCTACTTCTAAATTTTGGTGGTAAATGCTTATATGATGTATGTAGCAGACCAGAGAGGGACCATGGTTCGGCATATGAGGACTCTAGGTCATAATTTGAGTAAATGCTCGAGCCATTAATCCAATCCCTTACATGGCGGGTTAGACAAGCTATATTGTATCTTCTTATATCAGGTATAGCTAGGCCCCCCCAGATTTTAGGGAGTTGTAGCTTGGAGAGAGCTATTCTTGCCTTCCCTTCCACAGGAAGCGTGTAAATGCACTGTAAAAAGGTGCCCATACACTCGTCAGATTGGCAGCAGATAGATAAGAAATGCATCTGATCTATCTGATGCGTTTTTAGAACATTTTTTACCAGGATAGAATTCCAATAGATTTCAGTTTGAAATCTATTGAAATTCGATCTGATGGCATTTTTTTGCCATCAGATTTCCATTAAGGCCAATGCAAACTGATAAGCAATCTCATCAGATCGACCTAAATTTTCCACCCTGCAAGTTCGATGGAAATCCATCGAAATCGGCCGTCGATCGGTCGATTGGCCAACCGATTTGCAATCGATTGATCGATCGATCGGGATCGATCGGTCGGCCAGAAAATCGGCTGAGTGTATGGGCTGCTTAAATCTTTGACATCTGAATGCCTCATCAGCAATGGTATTGTCTGTAGAGGGTAAAGCAATCTGCCAAAAGCACCGATTTGATTAATGAAGCCCGTCCCATCAAATTAATGGGCAGGTTTTCCCAATTAGCTAGTTGGCGCTTAATATCCAGTATCAGGGGGTAATAATTTTTTGAGTACATAAGAGATGGGTCTCTAGGAAATTTGATTCCTAAATAAGTTACCTGCGAGCATATCTTCACTGGGAGGTGTGTCATATTTATTTTCGGGGCTGATTTTGATAAGTACATTAGTTCGCATTTAGATACATTGACTTTGAAGCCACTTAATTTGCCTATTTCCTCGATTTTCCCCAGTACCTGTTCTAATTGCATCATAGGATCCTGCAGGAATAGCAGAATATCGTCGGCAAACATGGCTTGCGACACTTTATGTCCCCCGATAGTAATTCCCGCTATGTTTGCCTCAAGAAATCGGGTCATAGGCTCCAAGGCTAGATTAAAGAGCAGAGGTGACAAGGGGCACCCCTGTCTCGTGCCCTTCTCCAGCGTAAAAGGATCAGACAAGAAACCTGGGGTGTAAATACGGGCACTAGGATTTATATGCATAGCTTTTATTAAATTTCGTAACGAGCCAGTAATTTTCATTTTATCCAGCACGCCCTCGAGCCATTCCCAGGATACATTATCGAAGGCCTTTTCCGCGTCGATCATTAAAATGGCGTAATTTTTGCATGTTTCGGGATAGGCCTTAGCATAATCCTGAACCAGGAGTAGTTTCCTAACATTGGCCACTGCTGACCGATTTCTGACAAATCCCACTTGGTTTGGGCTAACAAGTTTAGGAAGAAGGTTGGCCAATCGATCTGCCATTATTTTTGATAATATTTTTATATCCTGATTAATTAGGGATATCGGCCGATATGATCCTGGTAGTAGGGAATCCTTGCCAGCTTTGGGGAGAATTAATATAAGCCGTGTTTACCGACGTGGGGTACCTACCCTCCCTCAGAACTGTATTAAAAAGAGTCGTCAGATATGGCACCAGGTCCTGACGTAGCAGTTTGAAAAATTCCGAGGATAATCCGTCTGGGCCTGGCGCCTTACCATTAGCAAGATTCTTGATCGTGCTTTGGACTTCATTTTCGGTTATAGGGGAGTTTAGTTCCAAAAGATCTTCCTCTGAAAGAGAGGGGAGAGACACTCTGTCCAGCCAACTCTACACTGCGTCCCTAGTCCCTTTAGTGGTAGTATCAGCATATAATTTTTTATAAAACTCTTGGAATATGGTGTTAATGCTTTTCGGGTTATGTTCTACCTGACCTAGGGGCGATTGGAGGGAAGTGATTGCTGTGGTGTTAAAATGGGGTTTTGACATGCGTGAAAGTAATGTACCTATTTTATTACCAAATTTGTAAAAATATAGATCTTTATAGGATTTTAGGTACATATCCCGTGTCTTTAGATTTATTTCCGTGTCTCTTTTAACTCTTTGCCATTCTAGTCTTGCCTCAGGGGTTATCAAGGAATTTCTTATGGGCCGCCCGTAGCGATTCTATTGATTTCGTGGACTGGTTATGTGCTGCTTTACGCTTGGCCGCTACATAGCTAATAATTCTTCCCCTTAATGTGGGTTTAGCTGCCTCCCAGAATAAGAAGATGTCTTTTATATGTGCCTGATTATCTTCCTTATACTCCCACCACCATTGCTGTAGCAGTTGTGCGAATCCTTCATCCTCATACAAGTAGGACGGGAACCGCCATAATATGTCAGTCCCCTTAGGTACCGTAGGGGAGAAGGTCAGTTGTACTGGAGCATGGTCGGAGATTACTAAGTCTAAGATATCAATGGTTAGAACCTGGGACATGGCCCGTTGGGATAGTAATAAGTAGTCTAACCTTGACCATATGTCATGAGGGGATGAATAAAAAGTAAACTCCTCACCATCTGGGTGTAATGACCTCCATCCGTCGCATAGGCTAGCCGTTTGGATATAATCCTGGAATAGGACAGATTTAGCTGCAGTTTGAGAGCTGGCTGTCCTTCTTTTGGACCTATCTTCCCCCAAGTTAGCCATGGCATTAAAGTCTCCCCCTTGAATCATTTTGCACGTGTCTGTAGAAAGGGTATTAGTCAAAAGATCTGCAAAAAAGGACTTATCCTCAACATTAGGCCCGTAAACACTCATGATCGACACCTCCTCACCCGCTAAACGAAGTTTAATCCTTACCCACCTCCCTTCTTTGTCACATTGTTCTTCAATTACCTGACCCTGTATTTGTTTGTATATTAATATAAGTACCCCCGCCTTTTTTCCCCTGAGCTGGTGAATATATACTTGTCCCACCCAGGATTTACGCATATAATTAAATTGGTCTCTTGTTAGATGGCATTCCTGTAGCAGTGCAATATCTGTTTTTACCTTCTTCAGATGTCTTAAGATAATAGATCGCTTGCCCGGGGACCGAAGTCCCTTAACATTCCATGTTGTTATTCGTAATGCCATTTCCACGAAAATGTTGGATCTAATGACCACCAAGCGTCCACTGACAATTTGACCCGTCTGATCTGGAGTGGCTTAGCCAGGACCCTTCCCTCCCCTTTCCCTCCCTTGTAAATTCCCCAACTTAAAAACCGAACAAAAATTATTATCCAACATATATAACCCCACATAATGTGCAGGGCTGTGGAGTCGGTCCAAAAATCCACCGACTCCGACTCCTCAGTTTAGGATTCCACCGACTCCGACTCCACGACTCCGACTCCTCTAATTTGCATATTACAATTTTGTTGATTAAAAGTATGTAACATGAAATTCGTCTCTTAACTGCCAACGCTTAGGAATTTTACAAGACAACTGAAGTGAGAAGGATATGTAGACTACTATATTTATTCCCTTTGGACTAAAACTAGTCCTTGGTAAGAGTACTTGTAAAAGGTACAAACCGGAACAAAGAACATCTATCAGGCCCTAGGCAATGTAACTGTGGGTACATGTAAGAATGATGTGCAGGTACTCTGCAGGGGAATGAGGAGATTGTAAACAGACAACACCTCTGTGTTCAATGTGCACAGCATTCTCAGTGGATTCCCTGCAGCTCTGTGGGGAGTGCATATGTAGAGTATAGTACTACTGTGTAACAAAGTAAACCTGAGACAGATGAAATTAAAGTTTTATACATACCTGGGGCTTCCTCCAGCCGCCTTCAGGATAATCAGTCCCTCGTTGTCCTCCACCACCTGGATCTTCTGCTAGGAGTCCAGGTACTTGAGCCAGTCAGGCGTAGTGCGCATGCACACACTCCGCCGCCAGGAGCATACTACACCTGTGCAGCACTATTGCGCAGGTGCAGAATGTTCCTGGCTGTGGGAGCGGAATGCGGCTGGACAGCGCTGACTGGCTAAATTTCCAGGACTCATAGCAGAAGATTTGGGTGGTGGAGGACAGTGAGGGACTGATTAGCCTGAAGGGGGCTGGAGGAAGCCCCAGGTATGTATAAAACTTTACTTTTCATCCGTCTCAGTTACCCTTTAATTTGTAGTCACCAAACCAAATTTTAATAACATATCAAATTATTTGATTTCATCAGCAAAGGGAGTGCATACATTTGCATAAATCAGCATCAATGCGGAATTATTTCCATCTCATTGACCATCTCTATTAGTGACATGGCTACACATCAGGCTTTATTCTTACAGCATAGATGTTATTTAGTATATATAAGAGATTCCTGTGTACACATCATATATACAGTCACAATCAGATATGTATATCTGACCTTAAAAATACGGGGACTGCTTTATTGAAGCAGCACAAGTAACTAATTTTGATTGGTTTATTTCATTTTTGTGGACAAAGCACAGCTATTACTGTATATATACTGTATATATACATTATTTTTGATGACTATTATCTGAGAAATAGAACATTTTATCATATTTTCTATTTTAATTACAGTTACAAATTCATTAGGAGTCGGAGTCGGTGCATTTTTTCCCGACTCCGACTCCAGGCACCCAAAATTGCCCGACTCCACGACTCCGACTCCACGACTCCGACTCCACAGCCCTGATAATGTGACTTCACTTTTTTCCCGGATGACCTTCCTCCATCTCCAAAACCGGTCCCCCTCTCACTAATCTCAGGCTTCTTTTATGACATTTTTTCTAGAGCATTAACTCAAACTTTAATACCATAGTATACCAGAATGCTATAATTGATAGAAAATAACATGTACTATGTCATTCTGGCACAAACCTTTCTCTAGTTATACAACAGCACCCCCTGCTGGCAGTCCCTCAAGCTTGAAGGTTAATAGAAAGAAAGTTAATCATTTGTGGCATTTTCAGACACTGAACGTAGAAAGGATAGAGCTTCATTAGCGGCTGTAAATATATGATCCTTGTCTTTGTCGTCTGTGATCCTCATTGTTGCTGGATATTGTAAAGCGAATTTCCAATTCATGCCTATACACATTTCACATGCAGACTTGAATAGCTGACGTTTTTTGGACACTTCCACCGAGTAATCATTAAACAAGAATACTTTTTGGCCTTGATAGTCCAGCGGATGTCCCAGGTCCCTGTAGGCTCTTAACAGGTCTGCTTTTTCAGCAAAGTCTAGATAGCGAGCGAGCACCAGTCTGGGGGGCTTTGTGTCCTGGTCAGAGCGGGGCGGCCCGACCCTATGGGCTCGCTCTACTTTCATGGGCCTTTTGAACCCCAGCATTTTGGGAATTGTTGTCATGCATAATTCTCGGAGAGCTGGAGCTGCTATATTTTCAGGGACCCCCACCACTCTGATATTATTTCTCCGTGACCTGTTTTCCAAGTCCTGTAACTTGTCTTTAATAGCCTTATTCTCCTCAAGCAGTTTCTTATGATCTGTGCTTTCTTTAGCCACTTCATCTTCTAAGGATTGGATCCTAAATTCAGCATGCGTCAGCCTCTGGGCATGTGCCTGAAGATTGCTATTAATGGCCTGAATGGACTTATCCAGAGTTGCCTGCAGCGTGGCCTGCAGCTCTGGGGCTAACTAACTGGCCACCTCCGTTGCCAATAGTTTATAGTCTATGGCCAGTTTATCCCCCTCACCTGACTGCTGTGTGGAGAATTCGTCTTCCGACCCCCAGTCTGCCGCCCGCTGAGAAGTGTCCTCTCCCTGTGGGGGCTGAGACTGTTCCATGTGCTGTGGAGAGGCCGCGGCGGCCATCTTGGTGTGCTCCGTGTCGGCCTTTCCTTTGCGCGGGACGGATCGCAGCAAATAGCGATCCATAAGCGGCGGATTTCGTGCCTGAGCGTCTCGGTGTCCTCCCTCTATGTTGTGGCTGTGCAGGGGGTGCTTTTTCTGCTGTGCAGCCTAGCGGAGGGGGATCGGTACGCGGAGCTCCTCTTTCAGCCTGCCACCATCCGGGCGCCGGAACCGGAAGTCCAGTAAAGTTAGTTTTAAAAGGTGTGTAACGATCTGATCGTTAGAACGAACGTTACATCACGTAAAGCCACTATTGCGCCTGCGCATAAAAATGAGAAGTTTCAGGGAGAAATAGTGAAATGCGCATGTCAAGCCTAGTACGAACGACCGTTTCCAACGATGTACTACTTTTGCAAACGATCGTCGTTGGTTAAAATCCGCCGAGACAGAACTTTTCTTTTGTAGCGATTTGGCTCGTTCGTCGTTTGCCTTAATAGTCGGTTCGTTTTTTGTAACGATCGTCGTTGGTAAAGATCGGGGAAAGATCGTTACAAACGACTATAGTCGCATGTGTGTACGCACCTTATGTCTTAGTCGTGGGCTGTTATCTGACTGTTATTATCTCAACTGTAAGTTAACTGTTTACTTTTTCTCTGATAGAGGAGAGGTCATTACTTCAGACTGCTCTGAAAGACTCATTTTGAATGCTGAGTGTTGTGTAATCTGCACATATTATAGAATGATGCAATGTTAGAAAAAACACTATATACCTGAAAATTAAAAGTATGAGAATATTTTCTTTGCTGCTAATCTTCTAGTAATTATTCATAGTACACAACCAATTCACTATATCATATTTTTTTTTTCCCTTCAGTGTCTCTTTAAAGACTAGTAAAATAAATTGATCATCTTATTAGCTTGGTGGCCACGCATGCTTGGCTGAGTTGCATTTGCTGTCCTTTTGGGACTGCTACAGTTGGTCCCCTACTTACAAACAGGTTACGGCCCATTCACATTGGTATGATTTGTGGGATTTTTTCGCCGATGATCGCTAGCGCTTTTAAAAGCGCTAGTGTAATTTAAAAAGTATGACAGTGATCTCACTCGCCCGATTGCGGCAAACGTGGTGCATGCAACGCTCTAAAATTGCAAAAAAGCGATCACAATTGTAATGTTTAAAAAAAAAATCGCAAAAATGTCCAATAAGAAATATGCGTTAATCGCAAAAAAAAAAAATCCCCGTCGTTGTGGAAGGGCTCTAAAGTCCTGGAGTTTGTAAGTTGAATTTGTAAGGTCAGTCATGTGTTATACATAGTGAAACATGGGCAAAACTTAAAGAGAACCTGTACTGAGTAAAAATATTTAAACTAAACACATGAGGTAACTTCAAATGAACATTACATAGTTCCTTTGCCATCAGTTCCTCTCAGAAGCTCACCATTTTCTTCTGACAATAATCTCTTCCAGTTCTGACAACATTTTGTCAGATCTGAAATATATCAGTTGCTGTCAGCAAAATATCAGTGGCTGTCGGTTATAGCTGAGAGGAAAACTGATGTACCAGGTAATGTCCATGTTTCCCTATGGCTCAAGTGGGCGATGTTACAGTTTAACTGTGTGGTGACCAGAAAGCTGTTATGGGGTAATGGCCATTTTCAAAATGGAGGATGGCAAATTCCCTTGATCACAGTGAACAAACAGGACACGGGACAGGAGAAAGATAATGAGGAGTAGACTACACGGGAGGCAAGTATGACTTGTGTATGCTTATTTTGACTTTTAATTTTCAGTTCAGGTTTTCTTTAAAACTTATACTGCACTTTTTTTATTTGTTTAAACTGCTTGCAACGGTTTATGCAATACTGTAATAACTTGTGACAACAATAATGCCTTAAACAGTACTGTACTATTTTGTACTTGGAGACAACTTTGTATGAAGAAAATGTACTTGTTTGGAAGTAGGGGACTATGGGCTTTATTCATCAAGCTGCGCTGCTAAAGCAGACTGTGCAGCATTTTCGACTTTGCAACCGCCGCACAGCCCAGTCTCTGCTTCTCCCCGTGGTCTTATTCACTTCCTGTTTTCGGGCACTTGTATGATGTAATGTAGGGGATAGACACTAGGGCCTCTAGTGGTCCCAGTGCCTCTAGTGTCTGGTCCCCTTCATTACACTACACAGGCACCTATTGACATGGAAGTAAAGGGGAGCTGCTGGTGGGGAGAAGCAAAAACCAGGACCTCGCAACAGACAGGTGGGAACTGGGAC
Organism: Hyperolius riggenbachi; assembly: GCF_040937935.1. Lineage (NCBI taxonomy): Eukaryota > Metazoa > Chordata > Amphibia > Anura > Hyperoliidae > Hyperolius > Hyperolius riggenbachi. The sequence goes on along the minus strand of NC_090653.1, from coordinate 179,509,790 downwards.
CGGGCAGGCACACAGATTTTCAAAGATTTCATGCTGAAATATTTCCTGTTAGAGCACTGAATCTTCCTGGTGCTTCTGTAACTCGTTAGTTCTGAAACATCAACTGCTGTAATCTTTTGTGCTGCTTGCAATAACATCATTGTGCACCCTCTCACACATGGGTTTGCTGGGAAAGGACAGGTCCATGGTAGGCAGTGGTGTTTTTCTTTAGTGATGGCAAGATTCAAAAGAATAGACACTGTGTAGGTTGCTGTTCCAAATTGCATATCTAATTTTGAATAACCAAAAGCTGCTGAACAGCACACTTCAACACCATATTAGTACTGAAAAAGCAGACAAGGTCAGGGGCAGTTCACTTACATGCACTTCACGTGACTCCAAATGCTTCCTCCTTCCAAAGCTGGGAGGGTGAAGTATGGAGTGGCGTGAAGAGCAAGTAAATAAACATGACCCTATCGGGTTTCCGGTACAATAGAATTGGTTTTGGCACATACAGGGTTGGTGATGGTACAATGTAAACATACAGGTTAGGTACAGTAGAATACTCATAGTGTAGGGTAAGTCAATACACATAAGCAACCTTGTGCAAAAGTAGCGCGACTGGAGAGATTTGGGGCGGGGGTAGGACCAGGGGCAAAGGACTGAGAGCCAAAGGCTGCAGCTCCCATTTCTTTGGTGCCTCGGCTGCACCTGGCGTCATCCGCTATTACCTTTAGGTCAGCAGGGCAGAATCCTTTTGAGCGGGAGGTAGGAACAGAGGGAAAGGACTGAGAGCCAAAGGCCACGGCTGTCATTCTTTGATGCCACTAGCTGCCCCGGCATCATCAGCTGTCATTTCCTTACGTCAGCTGGGTTGGAGGGGTCGGGGCCGCTGTACCTAGCTGCTGCCTATCAACCATAGGCAGCAGCTAGGCTCTTTAACCTGCCTGGCGTTCTGATTCCCGTGGCCGCGGGAACGTTTTTGCACTCTAACGTCATGACGTCATCGAAGTCGTGACGTCACAGGGAGTCCCGATCCACCTCTCAGCGGTGCCTGGCACTGATTGGCCAGGCAGAGCACGGGGTCTCGGGAGGTGGGGGGGCTGTATCGCGGCGATCAGGTAGGACACGCAGCAAGCAAAGTGCTTGCTGCGTGTTTAAAAAAAATAAATTATTCAAATCGGCCCAGCGGGGCCTGAGCGGTGACCTCCGGTGTCTCTGGACGAGCCTAGCTCGCCCAGAACGCCAGGGAGGTTAAAGAACTGTAGTTTGAGATATATGGAGGCTGCCATATTTATTTTCTTTTAACCTGCCTAGTGTTCTGGACGAGCTGAGGTCGTCCAAAGAAAACTTGCTAGCTCAGCTCGTCCTGCACTTTCCCCTCTCACGCTGTGATCAGCAGCGCTGCAGCAACCTCTAGCAGGCTCTACATGTTTCTCCCTAGGGAGTGAATGTGCTAGGGCGGGATGGGGGATTCCCCTCTGCAGGCGGGGGATCCCCCTTCTGTGCGGCGTGCGGGTGGCCTCTACCCCCCCCCCCCTTTCCTGTCTAAGCCCTTTGAGCAAATAGAACTACTCACCCGGGGACCCTCTCCAGCGCAACACTTCTTCCTCCATCGCAAAGTCCCGTCTCTTTACAGTTACATTACGAGACTTGGTGACGTCACAGAGTCTCGTAATGTAACTGTAAAGAGACGGGACTTTGCGATGGAGGAAGAAGTGTTGCGCTGGAGAGGGCCCCCCGGGTGAGTAGTTCTATTTGCTCAAAGGGCTTAGACAGGGAAGGGGGGGGGAAGCGAGGATGAGGGGTAGAGGCCACCCGCACGCCGCACAGAAGTGGTATGCCCCTCCCAGCCCAAACGCGTGGATTGAGAGGGGGGGGGGGAGATCGGGAGGGAGGGGACACCTGGCACCCTATGTACCTGGCTACACCTGGCACCCTATGTACCTGGCTACACCTGGCACCCTATGTACCTGGCTACACCTGGCACCCTATGTACCTGGCTACACCTGGCACCCTATATACCTGGCTACACCTGGCACCCTATATACCTGGCTACACCTGGCACCCTATATACATTTTTGTCCAAATTTATTGTGCTACATGTCTTTGATTAAAAAAAAAAAAATCCAATAAGTGTATATTTATTGGTTTGGGTAAAAGTTATAGCGTTTACAAACCATGGTGCCAAAAGTGAATTTTCCCATTTTGAATCATCTCTGACTTTTCTGAGCACCTGTCATGTTTAATGAGGTGCTAAATATCCAGGATAGTATACATACCCCCCAAATGACCCCATTTTGGAAAGCAGACATTCCAAAGTATTCACTAAGGGCCCTTTTCCACTTGCAGTCGCTAGCGTTCACGCTGAACGCTAGCGATTGCTGAATCGCAATTACCGGCGATTCCCTGACGTTCACGGCCGCGATTTTGCTATGCTATGCACTGCATAGCAAAATCGCGGCAAATATCGCTCCGCCACGCGTTCGCGTTCCCGTCAAAAACGAATCGCGGTAGTGGAAATGACCTACCGCGATTCGTATGTTAAAAAGCAAACCGTAGCGATTGTAAAATCGCTAGCGGTTTGTGTCTTTACGATTCGGCCAGCGCAAACGCGCTGGTGGAAAAGGGCCCTAAGAGGCATGGTGAGTTCATAGAAGATTTTATTTTTTGTCACAAGTTAGCGGTAAATGACACTTTGAAACAAGAAAAAAACAATTTTTTTCCATTTCTGCTAACTTGTGACAAAAAAATGAAATCTGCCACGGACTCTCCATGCCCCTCTCTGAATACTTTGGGGTGTCTACTTTCCAAAATGGGGTCATTTGTGGGGTGTGTTTACTGTCCTGGCATTTTGGGGGGTGCTAAATTGTAAGCACCCCTGTAAAGCCTAAAGGTGCTCATTGGACTTTGGGCCCCTTAGCGCACCTAGGCTGCAAAAAGGTCACACGTGGTATCGCGGTACTCACATATACGCACACACACACACACACATGCGCGCACATATACATACATTCTTAACTTAGGCAATGAATACAGCTAGTCCAGCTAGTAGGTTTGGGATTGTACATGCCCGTTGTTCTCATCATGTAGCTAGGTACCCATAAAGATATATTTAGATGTCGAATCATTTTCGACAAACGTGACAGCATTTAAGGCCCCTTTTACACTTACCCACTGTGTCACCCTGCATTACGCTTCACTGCTGCATGGGTCATGCAAGTCTGTAGAGACTTGCACATTTAACATGGTGCGCTGAAAGTATCCAAACCCTTGCATTCCTGACACAGTCTGCAGTGTGTTGCTGCATGATCTGAGCCCACCATATAGATTATGCAGCAATGCAAGTCAATGGGCAAGACAGTAAGTGTAAATGCCGGGAACATGGTGCTTTGTGCATGAGTAAGGCGGTAGGAATACAAGTTGCATACTTCCTGCCCAGCAGGGAGTATGCCACTGAGAAGGGGCATCGCTATGCACAATGGCACAGGGTCATATGAAGGCTTGTTTCTGTAGTGCGATGTGATGCTCACACTGCTACTAAGTGTGAAACTGGGCTAAAGTCAGCTGAAGTGGATGAAACCGCCTCTGCTGAAAATCAGGCATGTGCAGCAGTCTCCTACCAAAGCCCTGATGGCAATCTGCTTGGTGGATCAACTCTGCCGATAGCTTTGTGTTTACCTTGCCCGTCGTGTGATGTCACATGTGCGCAGCTTTTTAACGGAAAAAGGTGCCGATATTTTTGGTTATAAATGTGAAATCTCATTTATTCCTTTGCATGATGTTGCCTCATATTTTGTGCATGTTTAAAGATTTTCTACTGAAAAGTTCAGATTACCTCTGAATCCATTTGCATTTTTCTCCTAGAAGTCGTAAAAATGATGCCTAGTCTTCGACACCCTCGACCGGTGTTATCCAAACTACCTCGTCCAGGCAAGCCAGTCACTGAAGAAAATATTCATCCTGGAAAGGTATTGCATACTTTATTGATACCTTCTTTAAGCACTTCACATCTAGACTTGTTTTCCCCTTATTGACTAGAGCCTATGGGTCTATCAAGCTTGATATATTTGATGAATTATTTTTTTTTTTTATTGATAGTTGCATACATGTTACAAAAAATGCATTCATGTGCTTCAGGTATACAGTACATCACACCAATGGCTCCCAATTTTTAAAGGGGTTCTCCGGTATTTCTAAAGAAAGATAAAACTGACATTTACCTGGGGCTTCTATCGGCCCGCTGCAGCTGTAATGTCCCGGGCAGTTCTCCGATGCTCCGTTTCTCGCCGCCGGTAACCTGCTAATTATTCATCTAACTAAACTAATAGAACTGCGGCTGGTGGCCGTGAGCGTCATTGGGAACTTACTGTGCAGTATGAAGTTTTCTTGTATTGCGCCTGCGCAGTAAGCTCCCGATGCAGTGGGAGCGGCCGTGCAGTTGCAATTCCATTCGTCTAGTTAGATGAATAATTAGCAGGTTACCGGCAGCAGGAAACGGAGCATTGGAGGAGGACAGCGTGGGACAGTACAGCTGCAGGGGGCCGCTAGGCAACTGAGCAGCCAGGAGGGAACCAGAGCGAGGACACAATGACACATACCCGCAGCTGTTTTTTGCTATTGCCAACTTTTTGTTTTATGTTTTTGGATGATACTTTTTGGGGGTTAGTTGAGTCTAGATTGAATCAACTATTTTGTTGAAGTCTCCTACAAGCACGGAGTTGCTCTTCTTCTTGTTGTTGTTTTATTATTTATTTATTTTTTGCTAATTGTATTACTTTGGCTATAAAGGGGTGTTGGTTTTGATTCAGGGAGTATAAACTGGCTATCTTGAGGAATCTTTGGTTGCTACCAGCTGCTAAAATAAAATAAGGCCTCTGCAGGTCCAAATGTAAGGTGCAGGAGATTCAATACAACTTGGTTAGGGATGGTGAAAAATACCCCTGTTTTCTTAGCATTAGCAGATGACATAAAATGATGTAAGTATTTGGGGTGATTACACTTGGGAGTCTTCTTTGCATGAAAATGTTTCTTGTGCACATGTTTACTGTATTTATTTACTAATACCTCTATCAAAAAGGTGCATCTTTTATAAAGGAATTCAGCCCCTTAGCATTAATTGAGACTATTTTTCATAATTATCATGAAAGCTATGTAGTATTGCCTCCAAATGATCATTCATAGTATTAACCTAACACTAACCAATCCCTATCTAAAAGAACTGCAAAAAAGCCATAGGCGCACCTTGAGAATAATAAATTGCTGTGCATCCGGATTATCAAATGAGTTATGTGACCTCATTTTAATCATGAGTTGTAGAATAAATCTTTGTGTGGGTTTTTTTTTTTTTTTTTTTTATATAGCTTGGGCCACTGCCACATAAAAATAGGTAGGGACAAACTCAATCTATCATGGGAAGAAAAATGTCATTTTCAAAATTATGATCAAACTTGGGAAAGTTTCAGCATACCCACACAAGTCGGTAGTTTACAAAATACTGTATATTCTGGTGTATAAGACTACTTTTTAACCCTTAAATCTTCTGAAAAGTCAGGGGTCATCTTATACGCTGGGAGTCATTGATGCCGGGTGATACACCCTATCCTGTTACCGATTTTCAGATCTCGCTGCTGAGGACTGTAGGGAAGCGGCGCAGACGCACATGTGCAAGATCTGAGAGGTAGAGAAGGAGGTAAATAGGATACAAGAGTGGGCCAGAAGGGTGAAAGAGGTGTGTTTTATGGTCACACCGCGATCTGTTCTTCCATACCACTCTGATAAACAGGTAGACAAGGAGAGCTGACCAATCCACCCAGTCAATATACGGTTATATACTAGGTACCACATACAGTGCAGCACCAGTATCTGTTCATACTCTATGCCGTTTAGTATATATATATTTTTTTTTTTGCCCTCTAAACCTAGCTGTGTCTTATATTCTGGAGCGTCTTATATGGTGAAAAATACAGTAAATTTCAAATCGAAATTGTGATTTCGGATAGAAATCGCTCAATTAAATTTTTTTTCTAATACCGTTCAGGCCTATTATTTGTATATGTTACGGCCAGAACCTGAAGTTTGGCCACTTTGCGTTCTGGCCGGCTACTTCGGGTTCTGGCCGGTCAATGTGCAAAGTGGCCGCAGCGGTGTGGCCAATGTTAGAAATGAAATTATTCCAGTAAGATTAATGTATGTTCTGGCCGTCTCGTTGCGGCCAAATGTTTCAAAAGTGAGTTCATTTAATGAAATTAAGCCGGCGGCAATGTAATCCCCGAGAGTCGTTTGTCGCGCCAGGGCAGCAGAGCGGGGAGGCTGCAGATATTGCTTCTGCCAGCACCCGCTCTGCAAGAACGAACAGCAAGATTCCCTGCTGCGACGAACGACTCTGGGGGGACACGCATGTCCCCGCCGGCTGACCAGTATTGTATAGGAGAAAGGCAGGGGAGGAGAGAGAGCTGAAGCCGGCGGCTTCATTTGTTACATTGCCGCCAGCTTAATTTCATTAAAGAGACACTGAAGCGAAAAAAAAATATGATCTAGTAATTATTCATAGTACACAACCAATTCACTATAAGATTAGCAGCAAAGAAAATAATCTCCTATTTTTATTTTCAGGTATATAGTGTTTTTTTCTAACATTGCATCATTCTATAATATGTGCAGATTACACAACACTCCGCATTCAAAATGAGTCTTTCAGAGTCTGTGAACTAATGAACTAATCAGTCTGTGAACTAATGACCTCTCCTCTAGCAGAGAAAAAGTAAAGAGTTCACTCACAGTTGAGATAATAAAAGTCAGATAACAGCCCTCTCTATGACTTTGAAAGTCGTAGAGCTTAATGACTTGTTTGCATAGAGATGACTGGAGTTTAACTCTTCCTGTACTGGAAACAATTAGACTGATGTATGTGATATTAATGTTTTATTTCTTAGCTGTACTACACATACAAATCATAATATCATAATTTTTTTTCGCTTCAGTGTCTCTTTAAATGAACTCACTTTTGAAACATTTGGCTGCAACGAGACGGCCAGAACATACATTAATATTACTGGAATAATTTCATTTCTAACATTGGCTGCATCGCCGCGGCCACTTCGCACATTGACCGGCCAGAACCCAAAGTGGCCAAACTTCGGGTTCTTCCCGTAACATATACATCAACCGGGGTCAATCTCAAAAACTGCTGACCCAAAAACACCCAAGATCTATCTCTCTGGGCTGTATGCAATTCACTTTTTCTCCTTAGTTTCCTCCAAGTTGATATCTTTACAGTTTGAAAGTACTCAGAATAATTTTGGAAGTATTTTTCCACCTACTTTTGATATTTTTTCAAGTGCAAAGTGCTGAAAAGTTATTTTAAACAGAAGATTAAAAATTATCTCCCAGGAGAAAACACACACACACACACACACACACACACACACACACACACACACACACACACACACACACACACACACACACACACACACACACACACACACACACACACACACACACACACACACACACACACACACACACACACCCACCTTTAAGCGACTAGAATGAGCTTTTTATAGGTAGACTTTAGCCTTGAGCATCAGCCTCCTTCAGAAGCAGCTGGAGCTGCAAGTCATGCACTGTGTACTGAAATCTTTTTTGCATCTACAGTACCTTGCCTTGCACTAAATGCCTTTATTTGTACTCAGCACTTGACACTCTCTACTCTCACTGTATGGATTTACATTGTTTAGGATTGCATATATTGGGTTGATCAAAGAAAAAAAAATGTAACCTTGTTTTTGTAGTTTATATTACAATATTTTTTTAGGTATTTTTGGGTCAGCACTTTGAGATTGACCCCAGTTGATGTATACAGATATACACTTTTTGATATTGATTATTGTAGCACCTGTTATGGGAGGGGAATTGTTTACTTACAACATTCAGAAAGATTTTAACCATGTTGGTTTTTAATTGTTTTTGAATGGACAAGTCCACAATAAATTGATATTATTTAATTACTAAATTATTGATTTACGACTATATCATTAATTTAATGGTTTACCCTTGCACGGGCCTCTTCTTTTCTTCTTTCTTTGTGGTAGTTTGTGTACTAGCCGTTTCATGCTACAAGAGCTTTTTCAGCGATAGATATTTCAAAAGCTCTTGCTAATGCAATGCTATGGGGGATTTTTACAAAATCACATTGCTCCAGTGTAAACACACACATAGGATAACATTAGCAAGAGCTTTTAAAATCACAAAGTGGTTAGAAAAGCTCTTGTAAGGGCCCATTCACACTAGAGCGTGTTGCTGGCAACATCAGACGATTTCCCTGCGATCGCGTTTCAGTGCTATAGAAGCGCTAAACGCGCTCGCTAAAAAATTGCCGAATGTGAATGTTTTTTTTTTTGTTTGACGCAAAAAAAATCGCCTGAGCAAAACTCTAGCAAAAGCGCTAGCGTTTTGCACGTGTGAATGAGCTCTGAGTTGTGGTACTGTTGAGTGCTGGCTCTTAGTGCTAGGGCGTTTTTATTATATATATATATATATATTCAGTGGAGGAAATAATTATTTGACCCCTCACTGATTTTGTAAGTTTGTCCTATGACAAAGAAATGAAAAGTCTCAGAACAGTATCCTTTCCATGGTAGGTTTATTTTAACAGTGGCAGATAGCACATCAAAAGGAAAATCGAAAAAATAACCTTAAATAAAAGATAGCAACTGATTTGCATTTCATTGAGTGAAATAAGTTTTTGAACCCTCTAACAATAAAAGACTTAATACTTAGTGGAAAAACCCTTGTTTACAAGCACAGAGGTCAAACGTTTCTTGTAATTGATGACCAAGTTTGCACACATTTTAGGAGGAATGTTGGTCCACTACTCTTTGCAGATCATCTCCAAATCCCTAAGGTTTCGAGGCTGTCTCTGTGCAACTCTGAGCTTGAGCTCCCTCCATAGGTTTTCTATTGGATTAAGGTCCGGAGACTGACTAGGCCACTCCATGACCTTAATGTGCTTCTTCTTGAGCCACTCCTTTGTTGCCTTTGCTGTATGTTTTGGGTCATTGTCGTGCTGGAACACCCATCCACGACCCATTTTCAGTTTCCTGGCAGAGGGAAGGAGGTTGTCGTTCAGTATTTCACGATACATGGCTCCGTCCATTTTCCCGTTAATGCGATTAAGTTGTCCTGTGCCCTTAGCAGAAAAACACCCCCAAAGCAAAATGTTTCCACCCCCATGCTTGACGGTGGGGATGGTGTTTTGGGGGTCATAGGCAGCATTTTTCTTCCTCCAAACACAGCGAGTTGAGTTAATGCCAAAGAGCTCTATTTTGGTCTCATCAGACCACAGCACCTTCTCCCAGTCACTCACAGAATCATTCAGGTGTTCATTGGCAAACTACAGACGGGCCTGCACATGTGCCTTCTTGAGCAGGGGGACCTTGCGAGCCCTGCAGGATTTTAATCCATTGCGGTGTAATGTGTTTCCAATGGTTTTCTTGGTGACTGTGGTCCCTGCTAATTTGAGGTCATTCACTAACTCCTCCCGTGTAGTTCTAGGATGCTTTTTCTTTTCTCAGAACAATTGACACCCCACGAGGTGAGATCTTGCGTGGAGCCCCAGAGCAAGGTCGATTGATGGTCATTTTGTGCTCCTTCCATTTTCGAACAATCACACCAACAGTTGTCACCTTCTCTCCCAGCTTCTTGCTAATGGTTTTGTAGCCCATTCCAGCCTTGTGCAGGTCTACAATTTTGTCTCTGACATCCTTGGACAGCTCTTTGGTCTTTCCCATGTTGGAGAGTTTGGAGTCTGCTTGATTGATTGATTCTGTGGACAGGTGTCTTTTATACAGGTGACTAGTTAAGACAGGTGTCCTTAATGAGGGTGACTAATTGAGTAGAAGTGTCTAACCACTCTGTGGGAGTCAGAACTCTTAATGGTTGGTAGGGGTTCAAAAACTTATTTCACTCAATGAAATGCAAATCAGTTGCTATCTTTTATTTGAGGTTATTTTTTCGATTTTCCTTTTGATGTGCTATCTGCCACTGTTAAAATAAACCTACCATTGAAATGATACTGTTCTGAGACTATCTATCTATCTATATATATCTATCTATATATCTATCTATATATATCTATATATCTATCTATATATATCTATATCTCTATCTCCTCTTTCCCTGAAATTATGACATTCCCAGAAAGTAAGCCCTAGCAAGAATTTCAAGCATGCTTGAAATATAAGCCCTACCCCGAAAGTAAGCCCTAGCAGCAGTAAGGGGAAACCGTATGACAACTCGTGTTGTTACTGGAGCCCAGAAACACAAGTTGCCGTACTTCTTCCCTATAGGCAGAAGCTCGTGGGACACAACAGCATGGAGCTGGGGGAAAGAGGATGCAGGGGAATATCAGAGGACATGGGGGGAAAGTGGAAGACACAACGGACATAGGAGGACAAGGGGATAGAGGATTAGAGGAGGACACTAAAGGCACAACGGGAACACAGGAACACACAAGAGGTGGATCCTGCCGAGGAAGAGTCGGCACAGTGGGAAGGCACAGCACAGAATCTTGTGTGTTCATAGAAATTAAGACATCACCTGAAAATAAGCCCTAGCACATCTTTTGATGCAAAAATTAATATGACACGGTCTTATTTTTGGGGAAACACGGTATTATATATATTTATTTTTACACACACACACACTGGCTTGCAGAAGTATTCGCCCCCCTTGAAGTTTTCCACATTTTGTCACATTACTGCCACAAAAATGAATCAATTTTATTGGAATTCCACGTGAAAGACTAATACAAAGTGGTGTGCACGTGAGAAGTGGAACGAAAATCATACATGATTCCAAATTTTTTTTTTAAGAAATCAATAACTGCAAAGTGGGGTGTGCGTAATTATTCAGCCCTCTCTGGTCTGAGTGCAGTCAGTTGCCCATAGACATTGCCTGATGAGTGCTAATGGCTAAATAGAGTGCACCTGTGTGTATTCTAATGTCAGTACAAATACAGCTGCTCTGTGACGACCTGTATTTTAATGGGCTGGTGCACACCAGAGCGGGAGGCGTTTTGCAGAAACGCATACTCCTGGGATGAGGCATTTTTTGGATTGTGGATGCGTTTCTGCCTCAATGTTAAGTATAGGAAAAAACGCAAACCGCTCTGAAAAACGCCTGTTCAGAGTGGTTTTGCCGGCGTTTTTGTTACAGAAGCTGTTCAGTAACAGCTTTACTGTAACAATATATGAAATCTACTACACCAAAACCGCTACACAAAACCGCAAAACGCTAGCTGAAACGCTATAGAAAAAGAAGAAAAAGTGTTTCAAAATCTGCTAGCATTTTGCGTATCTGCTAGCGGTTTTTGGTGTGCACCAGGCCTTTGAGAATATTGGGAATCACAACACCATCAAGTCCAAAGAACACACCAGACAGGTCAGGGATAGTTATTGAGAAATTTAAAGCAGGCTTAGGCTACAAAAAGATGTCGAAAGCCTTGAAAATCTCACGGAGCACTGTTCAAACGATCATTCAGAAATGGAAGGAGTATGGCACAACTGTAAACCTACCAAGACAAGACCGTCCACCTAAACTCTCACAGGCCGAACAAGGAGAGCGCTGATCAGAAATGCAGTCAAGAGGCCCATGGTGACTCTGGACGAACTGCAGAGATCTACAGCTCAGGTGTGGGAGACTCTGTCCATAGGACAACTATTAGTCATACGCTGCACAAAATTGGCCTTTATGGAAGAGTGGCAAGAAGAAAGCCATTGTTAACAGAAAAGCATAAGAAGTCCTGTTTTCAGTTTGCCACAAGCCATGTGGGGGACACAGCAAACATGTGAAAGAAGGTGCTCTGGTCAGATGAGACCAAAACTGAACTTTTTGGCCAAAATGCAAAACGCTATGTGTGGCGGAAAACTAACACTGCACATCACTCTGAACACACCATCCCCACTGTCAAATATGGTGGTGGCAGTATCATGTTCTGTGGGTGCTTCTCTTCAGCAGGGACAGGGAAGCTGGTCAGAGTTGATGGGAAGATGGATGGAGCCAAATACAGGGCAATCTTGGAAGAAAACCTCTTGGAGTCTGCAAAAGACTTGAGACTGGGGCGGAGGTTCACTTTCCAGCAGGACAACGACCCTAAACATAAACCCAGGGCAACAATGGAATGGTTTAAAACAACACATCCATGTGTTAGAATGGCCCAGTCATAAATCCAATCGAAATCTGTGGCAAGATCTGAAAACTGCTGTTCACAAATGAGGTCTATCTAATCTGACTGACTGAATTGAAGAGGCCAAATTGTTGGTGCTCGTATGGCAGGCACTACTGTAACAGAAACTGCCTGAATGCTTGGCATTTCAAGAGGTACTGTCTCAAAAGTAATGACTGCCTTTGAAAGAGAAGGAAAAACGTCCTCAGCAAAGCACAGTTGTGACCGAAAGTCGAAGTGGTCTGAGAGAGACCGTCGGACTCTAAATCAAATTGTTAGAAGAGTTTGCAAGACCACGGCTCCTAAAATCACTGCAGAGCTGAATGAACACCTACAGAACCCAGTTTCCACAAAAAAATGTTCATCGGGAGTTGCACAAATCCGGATTCCACGAAGAACTGCAATTTGTTTTTGAGAGCAGAGGTTTTCTAAGCGTTTAAAGTGGTGTAGAAACCACCAGAATTGGTCCCTCAAGCAATGGAAAAATGTGATTATCTATCTATCTATACCAAGTGTACGTTTGGAGACAGCCAAAAGAAGCATTTCACCCAGACTGCCTTCTCCCAACAGTAAAACATGTTGGGGGTTCTGTGATAATCTGTGGTGCTATTTCTTGGAAATCCGCCAGGCCAATGATTTCCCTTCATGGAAGAATTAACAGCCAAGACTATTCAGGAATTTTGGCCGACCAAGTTCATCCTATGGTTCAAGAACAAGTTTCCAGAGGGGAATGCCATCTTTTAAGATAATGCCCCAATCCATACAGCTAGAATTGTTAAAGAATGGAACGAGGAACTTTCTAATGAAGTTGAGCATCTCATCTGGCCACCACAATACCCAGACATCAACATTATTGAGCATTTATGGTCGCTATTAGGGATTCAAGTAAGAAGTCGATTTCCGCCGCCTTCGTCTCTAAAAGAACTGGAGGGTGTTTTAACTGAGGAATGGGCTACAATTCCTTTGGGAACAATTCACAATTTATATGAATCAATACCTCGGAGAATTGAGGCTGTAATGCCGCAAAAGGTGGACCTACACCATAATAAAATATATTTTGTAAATTTTTCAAGGTGTTTCCACTTTATTTTTAGATGGCTATCTATATCTTAGATAGATTATCTCTAGTCTTCCCCCAACCATACCCCACCCCCTAACTTACGAACAACCCATTAATACGAACGACATGGATTCTGTTTTACCATGGGAACAAGCCCAAAAATGTTTTTTCCCAAATTTGGACTTTGAATTTTTTAAAATCGATTTTCTCAAAAACTACAAGAAAAAAATGGCTTTTAAACTTGTATAAGCAGGTACAGAGGGCAGAGGGGGACACTGCCATCACTGGGGGGCAAAGAGGAGGTACAGGGGACAGAGATGGCATAATGTTCCGACTTCCAAACAGATTCAGGTTAAGAACGAACCTACAGTGCCTCTCTCTCTCGTTCGTTAACCGGGGACTACTTGTATATAATGTGTTTTTTTTTTTTTTTTTTTTTTTGCAAAATGTGTCCAGTCCAATATTCACACCCTTCTCAATAATCAATAGAAAAGCCTTTATTGGCTATAACAGCAATCAAAGGCTTCCTATAATTGCAGACCAGCTTTTTGCATTTCTCCACAGGTATTATTGCCCATTCATCTTTGGCAATGAGCTCCAAATCTTTCAGGTTGGATGGTCGTCTTGCCATCACCTTGATCTCTTTAGCACCCTCCACACATTTTCAGTTGTATTGAAGTCAGGACTCTGGCTGCGCCCCTCCAAAACGTTATTGTTGTCTGCTTACCATTTCTTCACCACTTTTGCTGTGTGTTTTGGGTCATTGTCATGTTGAAATGTCCAATGGTGCCCAAGGCCAAGTTTCTCTGCAAACTGCCTGATTTTGTCATTGAGAATCCTCATGTATTGCTCTTTTTTTTCATGGTGCTGTTTACTGTGATTAGGTTCCCAGGTCCATTGGCTGAAAAACGCCCCCAAACCATTAGGTTTTCAACAGCATGTTTGACAGTGGGGATGGTGTTCTTTGAGTTGAAGGCTTCTCCTTTTTTATGCCAAATGAAGGAAACATCATTGCGACCAAACAATTGAACTTTTTTTTGTTTCCTCTGACCATAACACAGAACACCAGAAGTCTTCTTTGTCCAAATGAGCATTTGCAAAGGCCAAGCAAGCTTTTGTGTGCCTGATCTGGGGAAGTGGTGTCCTCCTTGGTCTGCATCTGTGGAACCGAGAAGTATGCAGTGTCCGTGGATTGTCTGCCTTGAGACATTGCTATCAGCAGAGCCCAGATTCACCAGGATTGGCTTGGTGGTGATCCTTGATTCTTTGTCACCTGTCACTATCCTCCTGGCCAGCACTGGTGTCACTTTTGGCTTCCAACCTTGTCCTCTGAGACTTTCCACAGTGAGGAACATCTTGTAGTTTTTAATACTTTTGCACTGTAGCCACTGGAACTTGAAAACCTTTAGAAATGGCCTTGTACTCATTCCCTGACTTGTGAGCAGCCACAATGTGCAGCCGCAGGTCCTCACTGAGCTCCTTGTTCTTAGCCATGACTGTCCACAAACCAACTGCAGAGAGCTGCCGGTTTTCACCTGTTGAGTTGATTAAAAACAGCTGTTCCCAATTAATCATGGTAATCGGGATGTTTTAGAACAGCTTTGACTACATGGAATGGTGTAGAACTTTGGATTTTCGAACAGACTGTGACAGTTTGTGAAGCGTATGAATAGTTGTGGATTTTTGCTCATGTGTAAATAAAAGCTGAGACGTGTGTTAGGTCTGAGCGATTTCAGGAAAAGATTGAATTGCACGATTTTTGTCCGAAATTGCGATTTTGATTTTGTACATGATTTTTGCTATACAACGATGGATCAGATCGCTCCGACCATCCAGTCACTCTCTACCTGGCGGGGGACAGGATGGGACAATTAATATTACTACGTGCCCCTCTCTGCCTGTCCCATGTGTGCTGCTGGTTAGAGAATGATAGTGACAGACGCTGAAAATGTCACCACGCTGCTGCTGGCTGGACAGCTTCTACTAATCACCCAACCACTGGCTATTTCACACAACTATTACACTCATCATCTCCCCTGAGCACTGATAGGTTACATGGGAAGTCACTGCTGTCATGCCACACAGTACTGAGCAGTGTATAGATAAAAAGGCAGCTAGATATATTATGTAGAGGTAGGGGAATATATAAATCATATACATATATCTACATATATCTAGCTGCCTTCTTATCTATACACTGCTCAGTACTGTGTGGCATGACAGCAGTGACTCCCCATGTAACCTATCAGTGCTCAGGGGAGATGATGAGTGTAATATTTGTGTGAAATAGCCAGTGGTTGGGTGATTAGTAGAAGCTGTCCAGCCAGCAGCAGCGAGGTGACATTTTCAGCGTCTGACACGATCATTCTCTAACCAGCAGCACACATGGGACAGGCAGAGAGGGGCACATAGTAATTGTCCCAGACTGTCCCCCGCCAGGTAGAGAGCAGAGAGCGGACAGAAGTTTTAGTTAATTACTGTGTTAATGGCTCCCTGGGCAGCGATGTGTCTCGATGGGCAGCGATGTGTCCAGCGGCAGAGAAAACCGCAGCTCTGACGATCTCAAGATGGTCTTACCCTTGATCACGATTTTCGGTTTAAAACCGAAAATCGTTCAGCCCTAACGTGTGTTTCCATCCTGATTCAAACCCATCAATTAATTTGAGCTGTATCAAAAATGTGAACGGATCTAGGCCCTTGTAGGACCGGTTTGACATACCTGCTCTAAGGAGAGGTGAATCCTTGTTGCAGAAATTTTTTCAGAACAGCACTTAGACGAGCGATTTTTTTTTTTTTTTTTTTTTTTTTTTTTTTTTTAATCGTTTATTTAAAGAATGAATGCAGAACTAAATTATAGCAAACAAAACAAATTGATACAGAAATAATAATAAAGATTAAATGGGAAAATAGCTATTGATAGTCTTAGCAATGTGTCAAGTTACCGTGTCCTTTGCGATAAGTCCAACAGAAGATATGAAGTCCAGTTATGGAAAGTTCTGTGGAATAGATAAAAGTCCTTTGGTAGAATGAAATGCCAATCCTTTGATGGTATGGATGGTTGCAGCAGGACTCTCTCCCAGCCTGAGTGTCCAGTTGGTTTTAACCCTTTCTCTGCCAGAGGGTGTGGATGGTAACGAGAGGTTTCCCCACCCTTAGCAATCTGGCCTCAGGCTGCTGAAGTCCGCCCCTATTGTCTGAGGGACAGAATTGGCATTTTCTCCAATAATGCCATAACTCAGCGGATATCTGACATCACAAAAAAAAAACATTTTACATTCCGTCATCATGCACTGAACCATTCAATATCAAACTCGCTTGGAGTGACACCTTCCCTGTCTATGTAATCGATATCTCCGGCTGTGAGGCAACTATGTGATCGATTAACGTCTCAGAAGATGTGCTACTCTGGTCGCATGATGCACTGCTAATTGTGGACTGCTGGGCCCAAACGGTTCTGCAATATCCATCGAATTATGGACTACTGTGAAATGAGCTATCAAAGTCTCATTAAGGGACATGTCTCTGGGTTTCTGCAGGACAGGCTACGTGCAGAAATGTGGTCACCTAATGATTGTACGACCTGGTCTGTTCTGGCCTAGCTAGTATCATCTTTGAAGTAGGAACCAGTGATCCTGCCATCATGGTTTATGGTCCCCTTAGCTAGGGCAGAATAAACACCACATCATTTCCTCTGTGTGGCTGGCTTGGACATGCAGAATGTGTTTTCTTGTCCATATATCTTTTTATCAATACCATTTTGTAGTAGATCTGTGAGCTATGTGAATGGCTCTGGTTTTAGGGTAAATGGCTTCTCTCGGTAAGTACAAACACTCACATCCCCCCCCCCCCAGTGCAGGGGTTTTGAGATGGAAGAACACTCATTTTCTAAAAGCAGGCTAATGAATTTAAAGGGGTACACCAGATCATATTTTGTGCTCATTTTTGTATGCTCTGCTCTGAGCCACAAACTTTCCTTGCTTTGTAGGGTTCACTGCAGCAATGAAGACCACCCGATCCGGGGTTTACTCTAGGAGACTGAATAACTCCTGACTGCAGCATCTCTGCAATCTCTCTCTTCACCTCAGTCATGGCAATCTGATCTGTGTCTGTTCCAACAGTCAGATTTGCAGCTGACAGCTGTCCTAGTACCAGAGATGAGGGATTGCAGTGTTTCTTTCATGTTGGGTGGAACACAGTAAAGTCCTCCGGGTAAGCTTCTGCACAACCGAGCTGGCCTTTCAACAGGTCACTCCAGGCTTTTTGAAAGGTGGCTGGGGCATTCATCACAACAAAAAGCATTTGCACTAATGCATGAGGGCCAAGGGGCATGATGAACGCAAGTTTCTTGCACGCTTCAGACACTCTTGGAATCTGCCAGTATCCGTGACTCAGATCCATGATCGTTGGCAGATGCCAGCCAATCCAACAGATCACTGATTTGAGGCATGGAATACGCAACGGTTATGGTGATGTCGTCCGGCCTCCTATAGTCCTCACAGAACCTGGCGGCCTGTGGGCTAGAGGATATTTGGAAGACGGCTGTCTGTAACATCTACTCAAACTTCCTTATTAATTCTGCTTGCACCTCAGGAGCGGTGCGATAGGGGATCTGCCGTAAGGGCTTGTTGAGTCCCTGGGTCTCTTCTGTGAACTTCTGTATTGGTTTGCTCAGGGCGCTGGCGAAGGTATCGCTGTGGGTGCGCTCCAGCGAGGCCTTCTGGGAGTAAGAGGTGGGGGGTGACGTTCACATCATCCGCCACTTCTCGTATGGGAGCTATCAAGCCTGACTGGGGATCTCTCTTCCTGTTCTAACTGGCTGTGCACTCCTAGAACTTCCTGTATTCTGTCTGCATGGGCTCCTAACACATTCACATGGACCATGCTTTCACCTGGGGTGTCTACTACCTGGGGAATGGGTCTCTCAGTAAGTACAAACACTCACATCCCCCCAGTGCAGAGGTTGTGAGATGGAAGAACACTCCATTTTCTAAAAGTAGGCTAATGAATTTAAAGGGGTACTCCAGGCCATATTTTGTGCGCATTTTTGTATGATTGCGTGGTTCTGCTGGTGAACCTGACCGTCACAAGGCCTATGTCTCTTATGAATTACTTTTAGTGACAAACTGAATCAAAAGCAATTTTTTTTTCATATAAAGTACCAACATAAAAAGCTTGTAAAACAGAGAATGTATAAATTGTTACCTTATGCTGGGTACACACCATGCGTTTTCCCGCTTGATCCGTGGGTCGATCGGGATCGATTCGACTATTTCCGACATGCTCTATTCGGGCTTTGATCGAGCATGTCAGAAATAGTCGAATCGATCCCGAACGACCCGTGGCTCGAGCGAGAAAACGCATGGTGTGTACCCAGCATTAGGGATTCAGCTTTTTCTATTATGTATGCTATAAGGGTATATGTGTTTTTGCAAATGAGGGCTTGTAATTTATTACTAGGGTACAATGTAAAAACAAGAAAAGCAACACAAAAAAAATACACAAAGTTGGTGCAATTTTTTTCCCCGACTCCAGGTACCCAAAAATTGCTCCGACTCCACAGCCCTGGTCTAGTGTGTCTAAGCTATACAACAATACACTACACTGAGGTCCACCTTGGGTTTACTTTAGGCAAGGTTTTTAAAGTGGTATAAACTCAGCATTTCTTCTTTGCTCTGAAAGATTTACAGCATACACTGCCACTATTTATTTTTTATTTTTTTTTAGCAGAACAAAATTCAGAGTGAAGGGTTAAAACACAGGACTAAAGGTGCCCATACACTAACTCGATTTCCCACCGATAGCAGTTTCGATCACTATGATCGAATCTGCTGTGAAATTGAGAACGCAACCACGGACCGATCGACCGTTTTTTTTTTTTTTTTTTTTTTTTCTTCTTCTATCCAGAAGCGATTGATTCTGTCCAGGCAGAAAATTTTTCTCGATTGCCGGGGATCAAATTCGACGACGACCGTTGCAGCAATAGTCTCACCTGTCGCGAGTCCCCGGGTCTGTGCTGTCTGTTTCTCCGGGTGGTCTTCTTCTGTATCTTCACTTCCAGTCCTGTCACCAGCAGAGATTCAAACAGTAGAGAGCGCTATACCGTTTGAACTTCTCCTTCTCACGGGACAGGACAGGAAGTTAGGAGAAGATGAAGAAGGCCAGCCGGAGAAAGTGACAGCATGGACCTGGGGATTCGCACCGGTGGAGCAGGTAATGTATTGCTGCTGGCGGGGAGGGGGAGCAGAGTGACCTGAGGCAGGCGGCAGCTCCACAGATTGTGAATCAGTTTCATGCGGAAATCCTTTTCAAAATCTATGGACAGCCAATAGCTCCCTCTCTGATCTGATTCGATCACAGAGGGATCTATCTGTTGGTCAATCTGGTGGCAATCGACCAGTGTATGTCTGCCTTTACTTTTTCAATAGAATGCTCCCTGCAGGGAGATCCGCATCCGAACTGGTGATAACATCATCTTGTATTGATTGTAGCAGAGAGGAATGTAAACATTCTGTGACTGTGTAGAAATGTGTCCTGAACTAAAACACTGCTCTGAAATCATTACTGGGAACATTACAGTATAAATGCACCAGTTATGAATAAAATGCAATGGCAGCTTTCAGAGCAAATAAAACTGTACTTTGGGAACTTGTAATTTCCAAAAACCAATATAACTGTATGGGATACCGTATAGAAAACAGGAAAACACATTTTCATTGAATATTATGTCAGAGTTTAACCTCCCTGGCGGTAAGCCCGAGCTGAGCTCAGGCTATGCCGCGCAGGGGGAGATCTCAGCCCCTGGTGGTGCGATTATTATTCTGTAAAGTGCTGTGCGCGCAGCCAGCACTTTGCTAGCCGCGCGCACAGCTTGATCGCCGCCGCTCTGCGGCGATCGGCCGCACGCAGCGGCGAAAGAGGGCCCCCCCCCTGCCAGAGCCCTGCGCTGCCCGGACCAATGAGTTCCGGGCAGCGCTATGGGCTGGATCGAGTGCGCATGACGTCAGGACGTCGGCTGACGTCCATGACGTCATCCCGATCGTCGCCATGGCGACAGGAGAAGCCAAACAGGGGAACGCGTTATATACGCGTTCCCCTGTTTGCTATAGATGCCGGCGACGATCGCATTAGAGGGACACATGCGCCCTCTAGTGGTGTTTCATGTAGCTACCACTCTGGTAGCTTTACATGAAACAAAAAAAAAATTAAAAAAAAAAAAAGGATTTTTGCCAATTAGGCAAAAAAAATTAACCGCCAAGGAGGTTAATACCACTTTAAAGCTAAAAATCCATCTTAATGGTACAGGCGATGGAGCCCAAGTTAGGCTGCATTTCCACTTGTGCGGTGGGAATCGTCGCAGGAAAATTTCGCATGCGGGTCTATGCGAATTTTCATACGAATTCGCATGGATGACAATGTATGCGAATTTAACCATGGCAGTGCTGGTGTGATGTTCCATTGTTTCTATGCGAAATCGCATGAAAATTCACATACCCAAACCACGAATTTCCTATTAAATGCATTGTATGCGATTCGTATGCGGTATGCGAATTCTGATGGCTCTCCCATGCAAATTTTTTCTGCACAGAAAAACGCAAAGGAATCCTGACAAGTGGAAACAGTCCCATTCACTTGTATTGCTATGCGAATTCACATGCGAATTCGCGATAGTGGAAATGGGCCCTCAGCTTTTGTATCAACAGGCTAGAAATATAATGTATATGAAAACAAATCCCAAAGTATTAAATTAATTATTTAATTGACTTTCTCTTTACAGAAGGATTGTGCCCAGATTAAACGTTCACCTTCTTCTCCTCAAGGAGGAACAAAAAAGAGATCTGCTTTCGGGGATATCACCAATGTGAGTAATCGTAGGCAGTGCATACAGCATCTGTACTCTTTGGTAACATTTTGCTTTTCTGGAGCTGTAAAACAGTTGTTTAGCAGTTTTGTTCAGAACACAATTCACAGTTGTGTAGCCAAGTCAAGTATGTTCTCATTCACTACTTTGAGTAGTGTTAATATTATGATTGGGAGAATAGTATCCACACTTCAGCACCCTGATCAAGTGGATAGATAGGGTCACAGGGCATTTACTTATGCTTAAAGGAGTTATCAGGCAATAAAAGGTCAAATAAGGGCTACTTACCCGGGGCTTCGCCCAGCCCCAAACTCCCAGCATGTGCTTCGCCGTCTCTGCTTCCCGGTCCGCAGCGATGACGTCAGGCTGACCTGGAGAACTACTGCGCCTGGGCTGTACGCTCCAGGCCACATGGCGGTGACGGCGCCACTCGCGCCGGCCCGCGTCATCACCGCGGGCTTGGAAGCAGAAACTGTGAACGGCTGCGGGCAGGGACATGCTGGGAGCTTGGGGCTGGACGAAGCCCCGGGTAAGTAACCCTTATTTTACCTTTTAGTGCCTGATAACTCCTTTAAAGAGAACCTGAGGCAGAACTGAAATGAAGAACAAATGCATGCATTTGCTGACTCTGCACTCTCCGGAGTCAGTTGAATTCCTTTCCCCTGCCCTGCGTCGCTCCATTCGTCTGCCGGTTTGCAATGGTCCTCTTGTGCACTTTTTTTTTCTCTGAAGTAGGCGGGGAAGGGGCGTCCCAAATGCCGTAGTGAGCATTATGCAGGAGTGCCTATCCTGCAAAGGATGCCCCTTCCCCTATAAGGGCCCTTTTACACTTAATGTGTTAGTACGCTTTTTTTTTTTTTCTCCATAGCAGTGCATTGTGAAAAAGCTTTCAGTTAAAACGCTTATAGTGGGAACTGAACCATAGGAAAACATGGACCTCACTTTCAAGAGAACCCGAGGTGTGTTTAAAGAATGTTATCTGCATACAGAGGCTGGATCTGCCTATACAGCCCAGCCTCTGTTGCTATCCCAAACCCCACTAAGGTCCCCCTGCACTCTGCAATCGCTCATAAATCACGGCTGTGCTGTGAGGCTGTGTTTACATCTGTAGTGTCAGTCTCAGCTGCTCCCCCGCCTCCTGCATAGCTCCGGTCCCTGCCCCCGTCCCTTCCCTCCAATTAGCAGGGAGGGAAGGGATGCAAATTTTGTATTTACATAAGGTCATAAGGCCACCATAATTGTACCAATAAAAATTCAATTTATTAAATCCAATTAGACAAAATCACCTCAATACAAAACCCTCAATGCAACATATTCCCCTAATCATTAAAACTAAAGAACAATGCAATGCAATTTAGCCATGGCACATGGGGCAATTTTCTGCAGATGTAAAGATGGCTTATCTCTGGCCCGAGAATAAAGTCATCATATCGTTCATCCGCCCGTGCATGCATACAACAACCACGCTGCCACACTGTCTCTAAGGCTGACTTGGAGCCTAGTCCAGAATGATATCATTGGGTAATGCATGAGGTATGCGTGGACCCGCATTGATTGTGTAGTTTAAGCCACGATGATGAATATATAATGGGATGTTTACCTTTTGGAGGAAGAAAAAGTCCCCCCTGGATGTCTTTTTGAATCTCGTTTGGGATGGACACTGTTGACCTATCGTTGTTACTGAATAGGAAGCGATGTTGACATATCCTAGGCGCGCATGACTCACCCTAGCCACCGTACAAGCTACTGCGAAAGTTTGGTTGTTGCTATGGAGCTGTATGGGGCGGAGCGAGAGACTGCTTTTAAATGAACATGACGGTCAGACTGGCCACACCCTGATGAAACGCCCAATGTGGGCATGAAACTCGTCGTGGGCGGTGCACTAGCCG